>NW_020450760.1:5981155-6092650 GCF_003343035.1 Apteryx rowi | reverse complement strand
AAAAAAAAAAAAAAAAAGAAAAAAGAAAAAAGAAAAGCCAAAAAGCCAAACCCACCCTAACATCAGCTCCTCACAACTTCTCCAGCATACATTATGCTGTACTCCATAGACAAGGTTTTACAATTAGACTTAGCTGGTAGGCCAAGACTTTTTTTTAACCCTGGTGTTTATAATTCCAATTGGTGTAAAATTTCCTGATGGTTAACACATCCCGTTACAGACACTTTTGAATGAATGACTCATTCCCAAATAATTGACTAGCTTTGTAATTTGGGAAGTAAAAATCACATTTATGAGTCCCTGGGGGGAGGGCCTACAATGTTGTGCATAAAAAGTAGATAAATCATAAAACCTGATTTTTTTTTTTTCTTTTGTAAAAGCTTCCATTAGCCTTTGTGTGCACATTAAAGCAATGCCCTCTAAATGTGTGCAGCTGCTTTAAATCACTGGTGCATTTTAAAATCAAGTCTTTTTATATCTTGATGTTAAAATTACATGTTGGTTACTGTAATTCTGTCTTGTTTTTTGTGGGACATCCTTGGATCAGATCTGCTGCTGGAAAGACCTCTCCCTTTGCACTAAGTTTTCTAATCCATGTAAGCAGAACAAGTCTAAGCATTTTGCAACCAGTCTAAATGGTGTTTATCATGTAAACAAGACAAACAAAAAGGACCAGTCACTGCCAGTGCAATTAAGGACCCCATCCTTACTTAGCAAATGCATACATTTCAGATTGAGGTTTCAAATAAATGTGCAATGTGATTCTAATGGGATTTGACAAGGGTATGTGATGGCTGCAAGGCAAATCTATTATTATCTACAAAATATCTGGTTACAAATCTAACCCCCCCCAAGGTGGTACTGAAACTGCATAATATTCAGTCTCCTTAGCGAAATGGCCATGTTACTTGCCTTGCCTTTGCAGTCTAGAAGTCCTGTATACCTTTATGCAAGCAAGGTCTTTTCCCACATTTTCAGAGTGCTGTAAATTAGTTTAGTATGCTTGAAAGAACCTGTAATTGTAACTGTTCTTGTTGACACATCAGCTTGATGCCACACAGAGCACGACTGGGACTGTATCCCTTGGTTTTGCAGCTACAGTGCATTTCAAGTGCTTGACAGGTCCAGCGCTAAGATGTTCTGAATTAGATTTGAATTACAACCGCTAAATGCCCTTGTCAAAGCTTGTTATGCCTGAAACTAGCCATATACATTTAACTGACTGTTCCTATGGAAGGTATACTGCTTAAACAAAGACATACTCCAAAGTTTCATACAGAATTGTCAAAATATAATTGAGTTAAAAAAACAACTAAAGCATAAGAAGAGCAATCTTTACTGCCTTTTTTCCCCCCTTCTCCTTCTTTGAAATAAATCCAAAGGACAATTTAGTGGAATCTTAGTATAAAATAAAAAGAGCATATGCAGTTTCCAGAGACATTGAAACCTATACGAATACCAGATTCATCCATACAAGTTGATCCTAGTGTCATGAAAGGTCATGGCAAAACTTCAGGATCTTGCCCTGTAAGAAAAATTTAGTATCAACTTGCTCACACTGGAGAGTATCTGATGCTTCAGGAATATAGTGAACTAAAACTAATACATGTAAGAGAACCAGGATCAGGTCTTGAACTCCAAAAGCATCCAAACTTGTGCTTCATGAAATAAGGGAAGCAAAATGTTTACATATAAGTGTGTGTGTGTGTGTGTGTGTGCGTGTGTGCTTATACCTTTATGCACATATGCAATATGTAAGCCACATATGCAATGTTTACATAGTTTAGCCACACATAGATAATAGAAACTTTCTTCTAACTTGAATATTCATTAGCTATCATGTACTGGTTGTGCGAGATTGTAATCATACATTCTCAGGCTAGAAAATAGCAACAAAAGAGCATGAAATAGATTTAGTCTGTACTCATCTATAGATCCTCAACATGGAGATCTTAGTAGCTAAGGGGGGGGGGGGGCTGCATTATGCTGGCTCTCAGGGGAGCTCCTCGCTGAGTCCTGGGCAGCTGAAGCTGCCTCATGCTTGCCAGTGTGGTCTGGTGACACTGCCTTGGCTGGAAGAGAAAGCGCTAGGGGTAAGTGTTAGAGGCAAGAGAGCTGGCCTAAAGCTGAAAGAAAAGAATGAGGATGGCTTATGCACTAGCCAGCTATCTCAAACCTTAATCGAGGTAGCAAGAGAGATTTCATTAACCTAAACCCACAAGAACCTCACACAGCACAGAAGAGGAGCAGATTAACACATCCCTGGAAGAAGAGACAAAAATACACATACTTAGGTATGTGACACAGACACAGACATCTTTGTGAACATCATGGGCTCCTCTTCCTCCAAAGGTCTCCTTTGGAGAAGCTGACCATGCATGAATGAAACAAAATGTCTTGGGCAAAGAGCTGTTGCTTCATTACAGATTTCCTGGTTGATTTTGAAAGACATCATGATCTTGGAAGTTGTCTAGACTGGAGGGCAGTTGTATGCTAAGATGGACTTCTGCATCTTAGTTCCTCAGCTGACCTAAACAGGGATGTCATCCTGGCTTGCTGCCCTTCCCTTACCACCTCTCCTTCTCTTCTGACAGGGACCACAGAGCACAGGAGGTTCTGGAGGTGGGTAGGTGGGCCTTCCCCATTAGGGAGACAGTAAATGGCAGAGGCATATGTTCAGAAGGACTTTCATCTCTGCTGATTTGGATGTAGCCTCCACCTCAGTCCTCTGTTTCCAAAATAAGGATAATGGTACCTCCTCTGTTTGCCTTGGTTTATCTATTCAGATTGTGGTTTCTTTGGGGAAGAGACTTTCCCTCGCTGTGAGCGCATAAAGCACCAGCACAATGGCATGCTGTTTCATCCAGGGCCTCTAGAAGGTACTGTAACACAAATGGAGAGTAATCCTACCTTCTAGATAGACAAACGTTGGACCAAGACCAGGGCAGCTGCCTAGGTCTGTGTCTCTGGTGGTGTGGCAGTGTAAACATATTGGGATTGCACAACTAAGATTTCTCTCATCTGAAGTTGCCCTATGTGTTACCCCAAAAGATGAATTTTCCAACAACAAAAAAATTTGAATGCCATTCTGAGAGCAAAATGTGGCCTGAACTGGTCAAAACCTGCTGACAGCCTTAAGCGGCATGAGAAACCTGTTTCATGATAGCAGTTGGTTATTTTAAAAAATGAGCTGAAAGATTAATGGTGAGATTTTCAAAATATGTAGGCTCCCAATGACAGGAACTGACAATTTGCTCATGCAATTTCCCATCGCTATGTGTGCAATAGGGAGAAATGGGTGGGCAAAATGACACATGGCTATTCTGTGCCTATACTTTTGCTGGAAACCTTAGCTCTAAAAAGCCTATAAGCAAATAAGCAGAGTGTTTAAGTGAAAAGCACAAAGACTTAGGCTAAGAGATACATTGATATTCTTTGTTAATTTTTTTATTCAATTAAGAGGCACATGCTGATTATTTTTAGCAGTGTCCCCCTGATACAATTCAGATGTAAATCACATTTCTGTAGTCAGCTGCTGCTGTTTAAGCAGAAATATTTTGACACAATAATTATAGGGTTGAAACTATGCTTTACATTAGTGTATAAAACACTCATTAAATTAAAATTCTTCCATGAAATCATGAAAATAAACAGTCTGTCTGAACTAGCATCAACAAATTCACAGGATGCTTCTGCGTTTTCTCAGGGCTGGCCTTCAAGTGACTGTATTACAAGGCCCTTATTTAATCGTGAAGTGTTAAAGGTTCACATTCTTTTGAAGGTCCCATTCTGCTTATTTTTAAAATTATTGCTTTAACTGTTTTTACAACTTGTAAGATTTTAAAGCTATTAAACCTCAAAGTTGTGGGAAAAATTAAAATGGTGATTATTATAACTTGCATAAGTCTGTGAGATGGCAGTGGCACCGCATTTTTTTCCTGAGTGGATTAAATCCAAGAGGTCTGTGGCACCGTATGTGCCATGTCACCCTGGTCTATTATGGCTGAGAAGCAGGATGTACAATGTAAACACAGTGCCTTGTGGGATGGAAAAGAAAAAAAGGCTCCGGGTGGTGGATGGTGTTAAGGGATTGTTCTTGCCCTTTCTTGCTCCCCACCTTCCCCCTGCCTTTCCGCCCCTTCCCATCCATCACCCAGCTGACAGTAGCGCAGACTACAAGGCCAACTGTCTGTGCCCTGGAGCAGACAGGAGTATTTAGCAGGAACTGTCAGAAAAGAGTACACCGACTACTGCAGGTTTTTAGTCCATCCACATCATGAGACAGGGAAACGGAATAGGCGTCATAGCTCTGCCCTTCCAGCACCAGAATTAATTCCTCGGTTCTGTCCGCTTTCTTTTACTCCTCTCCCAAAGGATGAAAGTCCCTTCCTGGTTGACCATCCAGGTGTCCCAAACCACAGTCTCCACACCACCAGCCACTTTGGAAATGTGCTCTACGGTGCCTGTGAGAAGTCTCCGCAGAGGGACCCACCGGGGTCCAGCGCCACGGCTTGGCTCTGCCCGCCCCAGGGACGAGGGCTGGACCTCAGCCTGCYGGGGAGGCCACCAGGGCCCAGACCTGCTCCCCGGGCGCGTGCGTGAGCCTGAGTGCACGCACACTAATCCTTGCATTTGGTTTGGGTCTTGTTCATCTGTACGGTATCATTGATCTCTGCCGTGTACCGAGCAAGCCGTGGTTTTGCTGGGCTCGGGGGTGAACGGCACGGGATCTTCAAGACGCAGATGATGTAATCACAGCGGTCTGAAACATTTTTGTTACATCTATATTCCATTGAAATCCACAATTATGGTTGACTTTTCTTTGACTGAAGGGATTCCAGAAAGATGGACTGCAATGGTAATTGCACCGTTTTATCTTAAGATACGAATCTGAGACTGATCCCTCTGGTCTTATGAAATTACAGTCAACATGTTATTTTCTCCATTTACACAAAACGTGTATACAACGGTGGTTGCAGCAATGTATATTTAGTCTTAACTTGTCAGAACCATCAGCTAAAAAATATTCAAACCCTCCAACTATTTTATTAACCAGGATTATGTCCAAAAAAATCTGTTTCAGAGTGTAAGTTTTCATACACATTGTAATTTAATAGTAAAGATTTTTTTTTAATGCCATAGTTGTCTTTTCCTTCAGCAGCCACACTGATGGTTTTTTGTCCAGCATTACTGGTATTATGGTTATCCCTCCTCTCCCACAGGACAAGATTTTCCACATTGGTTTGCAATAACTTTCTTTTCAGAGCCTGGATACTATAGTCCAGTGAATTCAATTAAAGTTTTCCCTGAGGTCAAAAGGCATAAAAATATTTTATCACTGAAAAACATTAAATTTTGATTATAGCTTCACAGAATCCTGAAACTTGTGGGGGACATTTAGTGTTCATTTGAAAAAGCCCACTAACAACTGAGTAGAAGTTAGCCTGTTATTTCTGCTTCAGATCATTCCATAAAACATTTTTAGTTCTCAAATTAGATAACTGACAGATAATTTTGTTATGTAATATATTTATCCAGATGAATTATTGTAACTCTTGATTAACTGATTTTTGGGTCCTACTCTGTATCTCATGAGAATTCCTTCAGATTCTTAAGTATTTTATACAGAAAGTTTAGTTATGGAATAGGAAAAAAGGCCAAAAAMCAGAATCATTTATTTTTGTTAATATAGGCTTTTTTAGAAGAAGGAAAATTAATTAAAAATGTAAATGTCCTTTCCCTTTAAAAAATCATTTTCAGCACAAAAAGTCAAATATTTCTTATGAGCAATTGTAAATATCCAATGTTATATTTACTGAACTCATTACATATTACTACCTCTATTCAGATTAACACAGGATAGGCGTTAATGCATATTCTTACAGTTTACTTTCCATTCATATTCTCTAATATCTGCTCAACACGCATTTTTCCTGAAAACATCACTGTTAGCAAAGTTAGCACTGTAGCACTGTCTACAGTATTTGTAGAAAGCAAACACAGCTGAAGTGAACTCAGGATTTGGCTTAACAAAAATATTCTGCTAGAAATTATTCACTGGACCCATCTCTTATTAAGGGATTACATACATAAAGTGTGATTTAGTGACAAGTGGTGACACATTAGCATAAAGTGAGTGTAAGCTCTGAGGACAGGGAGACATGAAGTGACTTAAGATGGTATAACTAAATCCAGAGATGACAACATAAACAGACACTAGCAAACACTTGCAAGGACCAATTCCCAAATAAATCAGGTTGCTCTGCAGTGTGTATGTTTATACAAACAGATGTTTTGGTGAATTTAAGGCACTTCAGATATGAACCTTACATTTCAGAGCTGCATGATCTCCTGTCTTTGGTAAAGGAGTTAACTGTCTGGCCCTACCTCTTCTGGCAGAGTTTCGGGAATATTTTTTGAGTAACGTAAATGGAGGCCACAAATGAAACTCCATACGTTCCTTTTTCCACCAGCTATTCTGCCTTCCCATTCCCCCTCCCTGAGTCCAGAGCAGCTCCGGGGATACTCAGGGAACATGGAGCTACTCCCAGGGGGAAGGAGAGTGATCACTGGTCACCATAACCAAATACCCAGCACCACACATTTCAAGAAAGGGACTTTGGCACCCATTTTGTATTTAGTTTCAAGTACCTCCAAGTATACCTTCGCCTCCCTTAGGCATCCCCCCACCCCATTCATTTCTTCTACCCTACAGGGTCAGGCTGGTCCATTTTTGACCCCTCACCTAACTAATGGTGATGGAAACATCTCAATTCCTAGCTGCCCAAGATCAACAGGTGACACACCATGATCACCATCATAGGCTCCATCTTCTTGCCCATAATTGTCTTACAAGTGGAAGTCCAGCAACTTGCAACCTTCCCAGCTTTCCCACAGCTGGGAGGCACCGTAAAGTCCAGCCCTTATGGTAGTATTACAGCTTCACTTACTTCCTGCACGTCCTTTCAAGACCTGAGCCTTTCCTTATAGCCTCCAGAAAGAATTGTCTCTCTCCTACCATGTCATGTAGAAGACTTGAAGGAGTAAAGTGGGGTCTGATTCCTCCCCCTAGTTAGCATTCTAAATTATTACAGCTGCAACTGAGTGGCTCAGGCAGATGGGTCATCACCATTACCTGTTTTTGCTCTGTAGCCAGCCAGCACAAGAGACAAATAGCTGAGATAGGTGGGATGAGGAGCTATGACCAGCCAGCTACTCATCCTCTCAGCAAAGTAGCATTCCATAGGGGATCTAGTTTTACTTTTTAAMCTTGAGGAATCAGCTGCTTCAGTCCTGCAGCAATACATCCTCTAGCCCCCACCAGAAGTGCTTGGTAGAAGCCTGAACCAGTGGTGGCCAAGCTGACAGTCAGTCTCTGGAGAACATAAGCTTATGGCCCTGATTACCATGACAGCAAAGACTGTTAATAGATGACCAGATTTCTGGTGATCAGTTTTACAAATGGTAACAGATTTAAATTTAATGCTCAGTTTTTTTCTGAAGATGGGAGAGGAGTCCAAGGCACCTCTTCTTCAGAGGCTCAGGAAATATTCTGGAGGCAAAGAGGACAACTCACTCCCTCCTGTGCCAAGGGCTCTCCGTGTGCTCGCTCCAGGATATTTGCAAAGCCAAAGTCCCAAGCAGAAACTCTGCCCAAGCATGAGGGGAGAGCAAGGCTTCAAACAGACAAGCAGTGTTTTTTTCCTCTCATTTGATTACCCATTGCAAGACAACAGAAACAACCCAAACATTGGCTAACAAGCTCTTAAATGCCACTGTTTGTCAGAGAGGCCAGCAAGGTGCTTGGTCACAGGGAGCGAGGCTGGCAGTGAGACCCCGTGACATCCTGGACAGGCGGAGCCCAAGCCTTGCATGGAAGTGGTGTTTGCCCCAGGGGTGCAGGTCTATCTGCCAGGGTTGACCCCTCCCAAGCAGACCATGTTGCAACCCTTCTCCAGCCTGAGCATGGATTATGAAGAGTTTTCTGTGTAGCATCCAGCAAAGGTGAGTATTGCCAAGGTTCTGCTGGCAGGTGTTCAGCAGCAGGACTTCAATGGCCATGATCATCTCAGCTCACTGTCTGGTAATGAGAGTAATGAGTTCACACCCCGACTACAAAATAAAAGATTAGATCAAAACATTATTTGTTCTTGTTAGCAGCTATTGAGAATCCCTTCTCTCCACTGCCTCTGTCTGTCTTTCTCTCACACCTCCACACACTTGAAGTCTCTGATTGTTTTATTACTTCTGGGGGAAAACGTGACTTGCCATTTGCAAAGCTCTCTGTGCCTTCCTTTACATCTCCCCTTCTTCGCACCCCCAACTCCTGAATATGTTAGTAGTACTAAATAAGCAGTACTTCAAACGTTTTTGAAGCTTCCTCTGGCAAAACCATAAAATCTGTACTGGTAAAATATATATATATTTCTGTCCCAGATTCCCAATCTGTTTCCTTTAAATCCAATAAAATTTATATCATAGGGCTTAAGGGCAGAGCGCTTCATACAATTGAAACTGATTCAGTAAATGCAAAACATAAAAATAAAGTATTGGTATTTGATATTCCTATATTTCAATATTGCTTTGATATTTCACTATGAAACTTAAACTGTTGGGGTTTTATGCATTCTTTCCCCCGCCCCCCGCTTTGATTTCCCCCATTTTTTCCTTTGAATCTGGTCTCTTTAATCACTGGACCATGGATCAGAAATACTTGCAACTTGTTTGCGGAAGGCCAGAGTCTAAAGCAGCAGCTTGTTTAGAGAGTTATTTCACCATCTGTTCTCTCTTTTTCCATTAGATGACTGGCTTTACATAGAGATTCATTTTATCGAGACCTCATTCTCTCTGTGTAGTACATCATTCTTATTCATTCACACAAATGCTTACCTATCTTCCTGTTTGTATGCAGTATCTATTTATACAATGATACATTGAGAACACGCATGCCTCAACAGGCAAAATTCTCCACCAACTTTCACTGATACCATATGTACCTCTTTGAAGCCAGGGTACAATTTTTCTARAATTGTATAATAGATCCAAAGATCTGATGGCTAAAAAAAGCTGTTATGATCATCTAGTCTGACTTCTGATGTAACAGAGGCCATAAAATTTCATTTCATTAAGTGATTCCTGAACCAAACCTATACCTTCTGGTTATGCTGGAGAACTTTAACAGCGATCTCCAGCTTGGGCAACCCACTACAGCCTTGGATAAATTGTTCCACCAGTTCAGTGGTAACTGACTGTTATAACCTCTGTTCTGATAAATTAAAGAGCTGCCTGATATCAAAAATCTCATCCCCCCAGGGACAGTGTGGACCACAACCTCATGGTCTCGCTGCTGGGCTCGGGGAAGGCACACAGCTGGGCTGCCTTCGTAGCAGCTGTGAGCTGCAGGAGTTGTTCCTCTGCCACCTGCCACTGTGGCCCAGACTTCTGTTTGATGAAATAAATAGATTGGATTTCTTCTGACTTTCACTATAAAGCAAGTTTTCAAGACCCTGGAGGGTTTTGCTAGACTCTGTCACCCCATATTGCATTTCTGAACACTTCCCAGTCAAGGCTTGGTAACGGATAGGTAAGAACTGATGTAAAGTGCTCTCCACACTGGATTGAAGAGGCTCTTTTGACATCAAGGTGAATGAATCACTTAATTCCTGCCTATATCACTGGGAGACATGAGCTCTTCTGTCTGAAAACAAGGAGAGATGGCAATCTGCACAGATCACGCACTTTCTGATTATTTCAAATCGTCCTCCTCAGAGCTAGCTAAAAAGAAGTAGATTGCACTTCATGTAATAGATAAAGCTGATCCCACCTCAGTGGAGAAAGCTGAAATAGTTAACTTCTTGAGTTTCTTTCCAGCCCTATTTTCCATGAGTTTAAAATATATAAAATTCACAAGATTGTAATCAATGCTTTTCATCCACCATCACTTGCATTCAGTAAGCAGCAATCTCCTTATAGCTTTCCCAATCTCTAAACAACTTCAAACCACCGTTTCATATATATATACACACAACATATTAGAAAAATCTTTTCCTCCTTTTTTCCAAAATTTGGGACTCTATACTAATACAACCATTTCTTGACATCTAATCTTGTCAAGATTTAATGTGAGATAGTGACAGTTTTTCCATGTGTAAAACTGTCATAACCAGAAAGCTTGATAGCTCACAGCCCTGCAGGGCCAGATGCTGGAGCTTTGTACTGCTGAAAGGATGGGTAGAGCTTTAGCATACCAGGGTGCATCAGTCTTATCCCAACCCTGGAACCATCTAGGGGATTAGACATTAAAACCTAAATGGTTTTAGGTTTAGAAAAATTAATTTTAGTACAGTTATTTTATTTATTTACTTAGTATAATTTTCCACCCAAAAAAAGCAGTATTTTTCAGTGAGCTTTTTCATAACATCTAGGTTTTATGCTTCTCAAGGAACTCTTGGTAAGGGGAAGATTTGTATTGTTCACTGCTAAAAGGGGAAAGAAAAATAATCAGGAAAGTCCTTCTTCAGATTTTTTTTCCCCTATTTTTTAACTAATTCTTATTTCAGGATAATTCCCTCACATCTCTGGTTTATTTAATGTAACTAAGTATTATTAGTGTTACCAAGAACGGCTTTTGGACTATGATTTCTTCTTCTGTGGCAAAAGGATATATGTCACCTTCCTTATTCTGCTAGGTGGGTGTCAGTATTTTTCAGGGTTTTATCTGATATACATTTAATCTTGGCAATTCATTTTTCATATATGCACAGGCATTGTAGGAGGGGAGCTTGAAAGGGGCAGAAGTCATGTGGAAAATCACAAATTCTGAAACATCTTTTTTAACAGCCAAATGGCTGACACCTGGTTATTGGGAAGATGCTCTGGATAACTCAGCCCATTCTGTGGTCCCACTGTCATTTCTAAGTCATATCATGCCTGTTTGTTAGCACAAATTGCTTAACACATCCACCCTTTTTAAGACAGCAAGAATCAGTTTGACAAGCATTCATTATTCTGAAATCACATATTAAACAGAGAAACATTTGCAAAAGTACCACAACTATTAAGGGAGAAGAAGAACTTATATGAGATATAACCTTACTGTGCAGTGGGTAACAGAAGCATTAATAGGAAAAACCTAAGTGGAAACAGTTGACAAAATAAATTAACGCACAGCTCTCCCTTGAAAAGTGACTAAAAATGGCATCCTAGGGTCCCATGTTTGTTATGTATTACTGACTCCAGATCAGATTTTGCTCAGTATACAAATAAGAGGTGAAATTATAGCTGGGATAAATTCAACTGGAGTTTTTCAGATGAGTTCAACTGGGCCAGGATTTCATTTTAAAAGATTTTTTCTTTTTCCTTTTTGAACAGCCTTTGGAGATTTGACTTGGAGGATCACAGAGCTGGTTGAAAAGTAAAACAGAAAAATCCTAAAAAATTTTGAAATTGTTTCCATTTTGTAGAGTTGAAAATAGGCCAGCTTTTCAGTTCTGTGTTTTATGGCTGAAAATTCTGCATACAATGTTTTTAATCAATGTTCTTATCAAAAATATCACTGACATGTTTATGCATATTCTTTTTTTGCCAAAAATACAGAATTTGGAAAAATGAAAATGCAAATGATCATCTTGGCATTGATCTTAATAATGCTTGTCCATGAAAATATCAACAAAAAAAATAAGCCAAAACATGAAATGTGAAAAAAGCCAGTTTCCCCTAATGAGGTTCGTCTTAAGAAAAAGTCAGCTTTCCGAAGAAAGGAAGAGGGAATGGCTTTCTGAAATGGGAACTTGCTTTCCCCAAGTGTTTCGAGCACCAGGACCAGTTTTGTGGATGCCTCAGGTGACTTCTCGTCCCGAAGCCCATTGGCTGTTCGCTCTGGGCTTTTTTGGGGCAGAAGCCTGTGGGTATGCATAGCGGACTGCGATTCCCTCCTTGCCTGCACTGACGGGCCATGGGAGCAGGACTGTAGAAGGAAGTTTGTTTTGCCATTTCCCATGCTGTACTCATTCTGCAGTTAAAAAGAGACTCCAGACTCCAGAGCTGTCAATCTGGCACTTTTCACTAGCACTTTAAAACAATTTCAAAATCTATTAAAAAAAATTACATCCCAAACCTGCTATATCTGAGCAGACAACAGCAAAAGCTATATCAAGGGCTTTGATCGTAGGCGAGGCTGCCTGGAGAGAGGCAGTGCTGTGCGGATATTACATTTTATTTTTGATAGCAGAGGACCTCTCTGCTTCTGTCATGTCTAAGCTGTCTGTTCCTATCAGGGAAAGGTCTTACGAGCACAAAACACATGGGCAGCCTTTCGGCCCTGTTTCAAATTTCTGCAACACAATAAATCCGTTTGTTTTTATTTCTTCTTTCTGTAAACATTTCTCCATCTAACATAGTAACTGCTGTTTATGCAATGCAGTAAAAACACTGGTCAGAGAACAATAAGATTATAGTCTTACTTCAATATGTCCAATCCATAATAAAATAAAACCTTACAAAATATCCAGAGGAACAGTTTGGGGTTCTCTGCGTGTTAATGTATGTCGTATGGGAGGGTTCTACTGGGGCATAATATTTTCCACAGCTGTCAGGACTTATTTAAAAGGCAATATCCTTTTTCTGGGATTTTATTTAAGTTTTGTTTATAACATGTGTAGGATTGTTAATCCCATGATGTATGACTCAGTGGTGTATGATTACTTGAAGGTAATATGTACAAAATGAGCTAAATATTTTGGGACAGATCCTTGGGATCTGACACACTGGGCTCACAACCAAGGAGAGGGGGCATGATAGGGAGGAAGCAGAAAGGTAACTGCAAATGGCTTTTATACTGTGTGCCTAGCACAAAGGAAAACCGCATCAATCCTACTCTAATTTATTCTCAGTTTCCTATGGCTCCTGCGAGTTACTCCACAGGGAATAGCTGAGGGCCAAATACTTTGGTCTTGAGTCCTTTTTCTCAGTCCAGTTACATGTCTCTGTGCCAGGGAAGGAAAGGGCTCTTAACCTCCCACCCTGACTCTGCTTCACTAGTGCATTCATGAACAGGGGAAAATCCCTCAAAGGCCAGCGATGTCAACTTTCTTGGGTGGATTGCACCACGAAGGACAGAAGCAGGCTGAAATAGCTTTACAAGGCTATTTGATGTGAAGTGTGAAACATAGTATGTCTTCGGATTTAAACAGCATGAAACGGGTTCATTTCACGGACTGTGTGAATGTGCTGGGATGTGCCTTCTATCAGCTGTGAGTCCTTTCACACGGAAAACAGAGGCATACGTAAACCCACTGAACTAAATTTGTCCCAAGTGTAACTTCATTGGCCTTACATCAGGAATGTGTTTGGCCCAGTGACCCTATATGTATTTTTTTTTGCCGCTTTTAGTCAGGTTCTTTCCAAGCGAATGGAAATGAAAGGAAACCATTAAGAGACTATAAAGAATCCATACTATTAGGTTGTTAATTTTCTCTCAGTTATTTAGTATGTTTGGTAACTAGGTCATTTGGTTACCAAATTTGCAGGGACACCAACATCTCTTGTGCTTGCAACCTCTGCGTGTTCCTGGAAATAGATCAAATATTTAGAGATGAAACTTGTTAAAGTGCTGACAAACCAGAGTTTCATAAGTATTTAAATGCTTAGAGAAGCAGATAGACTCCTAAGGGGATTTTTAAAAGTGCCCATATGCCTGACTCCCCCAAATTACAGGAGTGTGAGTGAAGAGGGGAGGAAGAGGTCAAACATATGAGTAAGATGGCAAACCAGGAAGATTTAACAGCTGAGATCCAACTAAGTATTTCTGCCACTTGAATGCATGTAATACCCAGTTTTGAAGGGCATGAAGCAAGGCAAGCCTCTCTTGAAACAGAGGACCTGAAAAGGACTTCTCAGTTGCCGAGTGCATCTCCAGGAAACATTAATGTGAAACCTTGAAACTTCGGTTCTTGTCAGGCCTACAGTTATCTTGAGCCGTACTTTTCAGCCCCAGACACGTTGCTATTCTTAATGCAGTTAGCAATTGCATTAAACCATGAGGAGCTACACGTGCTCAGGTTCAGTGGTCAAGGTCTCCTACGAACAACAACATGGCAAGAGCTGTCTCACCACATCAAACTGTGACATGGGGTTCACCTCTGCACAGAGAAATGCCTAAGCAATTTTATTTCTTTAAATCTTTTTTTTTTAGTGGCTTAAGCAAGAAAGAAGTTTTGATTTTCACTGGGGCAGGCACGGACTCCAAGGTAGTGTCTCTTAGCACCCACCCCAGCAGCCTTCACAGAGGAGTCTGGCCAATTTATGTGACTCACTATGGAAGAGCCTAATGCCATGACTCAACCAGCATCCCTTTTGTGGAGCTGCTGTCCTGCAGAGCTCTCAGGTCCCCCACATTGCTATTTAGTCTTACCCTGTCACCCATGGCATGTGGGGAACATGGCATGGGGAACTCCACTGCTTTAAACATAAGTTGGTACAAAAAAGTGAGGACATTTTTAAGCCAGATCAGTTGCTTGATGACCTCATGACCAGCCTCAGTGGCATAGCCAAGGGGCATGTAGGCCAGGAGCAAGCCAGCTTTGCTTATAAGCCTAGCCTTTGCAGGGCTGATGCACAGAGCAATGGAGGGGGAAGAGAGGAGAGAACTGCAGGTGAGAAGGACTCACTAACCTTGTGAAATACCAGCGAGGCTTCTTCATGGGAAGACATGAGGCCAGGATTCTCAGGTATGTTACATCAGCGTGGAGAAGCTGGGAAGAATATGGCCCTGTTTCAGAGAAGATAAATGGCATTTAGGCACCTTAGTCACTTAATGCCAGATTCAGCAATATTTATATATCTCTAGATGGAGATGAAACCTGACTAGAAGGGAAGGTTGGAGGACAGCCAACCTTACACAGCTGTTGTAGGCTGTGTTTGTACACATGCTGGATGAAAATTAACAACCAGACTCGGATCTTCTCCACCTCAGTTAACTCTGCTCTAGCCATACATGTAGCCTGGACAGCATGCCTGAGGACAGTAACTGTATAAAGTGGGGAAGATGAATATGAGAGAGGGTGGGGTGGTGAAGGGCACTCAGTTTGATGTTCATGGACATGGACAGCTATTTTGCCACAGCGTTACTGTAGACACTTACAACCAGTGCTTAACCAGCAATGGAAGTCTCAACCTTAGTTACATACTACAGTATTGACCACTTGGATGAAAAAGCTTTTAGTGGGGTGAATTGGATAACTGCAGTTTTCCTGAAAACTATCAGTAGGCAACTTATTTAGCAGAGAAATGGCTGTTAAGGGGAGTGGTAGAGATTTTCTCATATAGGATATTTAACATTATAGTATGCTGCATGGGATGCTACTGAGTTGGCTGTAGGTGAAAAACTCAACCAGACTGTGTGTCACTGGCCACTGGTTATCTATGGGGCACCTGCTGGCTCCTGCAAAAAGCTGGCTGGTCACACAGTGAGGATGTCTTCCTTCCTTATTCCCAAACGCTATGTTGCATTAAAAGAAATATGYGAAACGTGAAACTGTGCACAGTATTACTTTTCCCATGTCAAAGTGTTTGCTGCAAAAAACACAGGGAGGCAGTGAGATTCCAGAGAGGGGGCAACAGTCAATGGAATTTATCCCCCCTATTCAAGAGTAGCAGTGCAGCCCCTCAAAAATCAAGACAGTGACTTAAAAATAACCAATGAGATTGATTTACTTCTAAATGCAGAGCTACTGCTGGCTGCTCTTCTCCTCTTCAATCCTGAGTAGCAAGCTTGCTTCCAGTTTTTAAGCTGTGTCACCATGACATCTAAAAATGTACATTTCTTGATTTAGAGGAAAAGGAATATTGTTTGGTTGGTTTTGCTTTTTTTTTTCTCTCTGCCACAAAGTAGGGCATTATGCAGTATACTGAATATCACGATACTGGGTAGTTTTTGGCATAGTGTCTCCATTAATGAACAGTCCACTGTTAGAAAAAAATTGAGAAATCTTAGGTACACATCATAATCTGACAGACCTTTCCCATTTCTCATTTCTATGGGCCAAATATTGAAGATATTTATTAGTTACAGATAAGATCCTTGTTTATTTTTTAGTGTAGATAAAAGACCTTGTCTCAGAGCAGGCCCTTCTTTTGGATATGGTACAAACCTTCTTTTTAATTTAAGGAAAAGAACATTTACGCAATGTTCTCCAGGCAAACATCAGCTCACTCCACACATGCTCAGAGTCGGCTAAAAGCAATGGGGTCAGATTAGTGCAATGTTATGTCTATGCTAACTGCTTTCCTAATAATTAACAGAGCTTACTGGTGCTGCACTAGCCATAACTTCCAGTCAAGACAGGCCACGGCAGAGAAAACTTGCATTTCTCCAGAGTAAAGTTAAAATTATTCAGAGCACGGGCAGACCAAGCCCACATGCAGACAAGCACTACAAGTGGTTTGCAGAAACTGGTAATTTAAGTAGGTGAAGAATGCAGGATTTTGTGCTGTGACTTAATAGCCTTTACACATAAAACAGGCTGAAGATGTTCTGAAGCCATAAAGGTCTCTGGTGAAATCGGTAGAAAGCAACAGAAGTTTTGTCTAATCTTGCTGTGAGGACTATTTGAGGATGAAGGGAAGACCAAACTGGCATCTAGGGTTGCTAATTCTTGCGGGTTTTATAATGAGGCCTCACAAATCTTTGGAGTTTTCTATCCTCTAAAAAAAAAGTTTTCTAAAAGAACACTTCCCCATGCCCCCTACTGCCCTTCCTGCTTTTCAGGAGCTGATTTACCTTTGATGAGGAACTTGCCTGGAGAGCTGATAGGTGGAGACTGACACGAATGACAACGCATTAGACCCAGTGAGGAGACATAGCTTTCAATTTTCTGCATTGTGCAACACCTGAGAAGGCAAATTAAACCTCCATGTTTGTATTTTTGAGGGAAAGAGGTTCCTTGCCAAGTATGGCATTCAATAGCCAGGGCTTTCCTCTAATTCTCATTATTTGTGACAAGCTCTGGCTGCATGTAAATAACTCCTGCACACCATAACACTATTATCCAGTAGTGTCTTTTTCTTGCCTTTCTATATCATTGTCAAGTTTATTTTACACACTCCCTTGCTCTTCAGTTAACACCCTTCCAGACATACTATTTTCCTGCTCTATAATTATCAAGCCATTGTAAAGCTAAATTGGCAGACACTATATTGTAATTCTGGCACTTTTAGCCTAATTGGGGATAACCACATCAAAAGAAGATGGTCAGTGTCAAATGAGCTTTTTTTTTCTCTAAAAGATAATAGGTAGATGCTTCAATCACTTTTTTGACAGCTCAACATTTCTTTATCTTTTTGAACATTTATTCCACAAGGAGAAAGCTATTACCAATAAACCGCACAAGCATCTCCTGAGCTATTTCATTATTAAACCTATTTCATTATTATGAAAGAGCTTTAGAACGTAYGGGCAATACGAGCAGCCTTCTGGGTTAATATTATTAGCACATCCAGCAGGACCTTCAGCCTTCTTCGCCCAGTGAACCAGGACCAAGCCCTGCTAGACGGCTTGCAGACCGCCAAAGGAATCACTAAAGAGCTTAACAGCCAAACCAGAGAAATCAGAGACTTCTTGTGGGGCTCAAAATAAACATATGATAGAAGCACTTTAAAATCCAGGGCTGCCATCCTGGGATTAAAGGGCTTTTTCACACTTTGAAAAATATTTCATATCATTTGTGACTTATGAACCTCGAAAGGCATGCAAGTCTTGTGAGACGTTAAATTTAAATACGTAATGCTGTGTGGTGACAAACGTACCCAGGTAATGGGGCTGTATCCCCCACTAGCACTGCCCAGGCGACTCGTGTGATGCAGGTCGCACTGTGGCAGAGAGGACATGGCAATGCAGACCTCCTTGTCTGCCCACACCATGGCTGCCGCACCAGACAGCTGGCCTTCTTTCTCTGCTGCTCCCTAATTCACTTAGCCACAGATGAAAGGTATGGCAAGAAGCTGCTGATCACTGCTTCTTTTGTACTCTTTTGGGAGTTCATTGTGAGTGCAGCACTCAGGGAGGCTCCACAGACTCGAAAGCCTGGAGGAGTCAGTGGAGACATCTAACCTGACCAGCAAAGCCACCATGTATCCCCATGGACCGGCAGAAAAGACTTCAGATCTTCTGGAAACTGCTCGTGACGCTGCAATGGCTGTCAGCACGCAAGGAATCTCCTGCTCCTCTTCTTGCCTCAGGCCAGCTTTGAAACCCCTTCAGCCTGCAGGAAGATACTCCAGGAACCCAAAGTGCTTTTGATGAGCTGCTCTTTCATTTCACTGTTGTGTTGCTGTCTAGAGCAGGACAAGAATAAAAGAGCTCAACTCTTTCATAGGTTTTTAAGCCAGGGTTTCAACCTACACGTGTGTGCACCTCTCTCAAAGTGTTGCTTATTCCATCTCCAAATTTCTGCATAATCTATCCATCCGTTACACTCAATACCAAATGTTTTGCCTTGTCATCTCCTTGTAAATAGAGGGTGTCAGATACATGGCCAGCTCATAGGACACAGCTAGTGAAATAGTTTAATCTTCCCAGCGGAGTAGTTAAAGAAACCATCCCAACTAGTCAGTCAGCTCTAGCCACACACTTAATCAGCACAACTGGAAGCAGGACACTTGCAATACACATGTACTGGGAATGGGAAGGACATGCAGGACCTGGTCATGTGTTGGGAATTCATGTCTTTGGCAGCTGTGTTGCCAGGAATCCAACTGTGGGACTTCGCCTGAGAAAAGTGGCCCTGAATATTAGGAAGACATTAAAAAGTCTGTGATGGACTCTCCTGGTGACTGCTTTGGGGAAGACAAATCCTCTGGGTTGAGTCCAACTGGAATTGTATTCATTTTTCTTCCAGTTGACAAAATTACTACTATGTTTTGGGAAGTAGCACTACAGCTGCAGTYACAAGCAAGG
Source organism: Apteryx rowi (assembly GCF_003343035.1). Taxonomy (NCBI): domain Eukaryota; kingdom Metazoa; phylum Chordata; class Aves; order Apterygiformes; family Apterygidae; genus Apteryx; species Apteryx rowi. The sequence goes on along the minus strand of NW_020450760.1, from coordinate 6,073,698 downwards.
ATCCCTGCCTACGAAAAGGAGAAAAAAGTTGTCCATGGAAGGGAAGACCACTTTTTTGTAGATAATTTTGTAGTATTGTTCAAAAGGTACTGTATTGCATTGAATCCCACCATGCACCTGTTACAAATTCTGAGTAAAGAGGGTCTGATAACCTAGATAATGGAGATTCTTCTTTTCCTGATCTTTGAAGAAGTTTTTTGCTGCATGTTTCTCTTTAATCCTCCTGCAAGCAAAACAACTCCAAAGCAAAATAATCTATTGCGACAATATTCAAAATGCATAACAAGCCTAGAATTTAATTAAAAATCATTTATTTCAGTACTTCTATGCACAAGATAGTAATCCTTGAATTTTTCATGAATTAAAAGGCTTTTTTTGAAAAGCCTGGGGATTTGGTAGAGAAAAGAATGGCAATCACTTTTCAGCACTGAGCAGTGCAATGATACTAGGTTTTTTGCTGCTGTCTTCAATGCTTAAAGGGAGACAAAACTAGACCAACAGTGAGAGACAACACTCATTTTCCTGTGTCTCTGGTGACGGTGCAGAAATTATTTCCTTTCTTGTCTTTCCTTTAGTCCTAGAATTGTAGTGGACTTCCCTATTTTTCTTCTGCATCCCTACATGAAAGAGTATTTATTATCCTTCCCTTTATATTTATATATATTATATAATATAAATATATTTTTATATACAGTATATATGTGCATAATGCATATCATATATGTATATTTTATATAATATATATAATATACATTATACATAATATATAATATAAAAATAAATATACATATTATAAATATATATGTATATTTTTTTCATATTTGCCTTACCAAAGCAGCCCTGCTTGGAAGAGGAAACAACAACAAAACTGTTCTTCCTAATGTGCTTCAGGGATGGTTCCATACTTAATTATAAAGAAGACTTAATTATATTTGTGTTATCTCCTTTAATTAAGTCAAAGTGCAAAGTCCTACCATATTCAATAGAAACCTTTGGTTTGGAAGTGTGACCAGATCCACAGAAGGAAGTAGCATCTCAGAGTCTAGGAATTCAGCATACTAATCAGTGTTCAACAACTCAAGCAACTGCAACAGAGGTGCAAAAAAAGTAATATTGAGACTGCAACTGAAAGGACTTGAACTGCTTCTTCATTCATGCTCAGCCACGTTTCTGCTCCTACCCATGTTCAGGCCAGGACTTGAGAGGGGGTGAGGTCAACTGGATCAGGGAGCTGATCTGGCTGACAACAAAACTTACGGAAAAGGACAGAAAAATCCAGCATAAGGGGCAGGAACACATTGCCAGGGTGAAGAGGAGGAGGCGGCTGGTTGTGAAACTACAGCCAAGTACCACATGGAAAATCACATTTAAAATATCTGATCCACAAGTATTTAATGCTGCACATTGGCAGAATATCCTGCTAGCAGAGAATAAATTCACTCCAGAGTTCTCCTGTCTCAATCCACCAGAACAATTGTATTTTTAAATTCCCAAGCACCTAAACACAAATGCATTTCTTTGAAGGGTGAAGTCTGCTTGGAATTCATAATACATGTTCTTGTATTCTGAACTCTGATATTTATTTTAACTTTTTGGAATACCAGGAAAAAAAGGTTCATTTATCAAATGATTTGGTGCATTTCAGCAGGAGAAAGCTGCTTCCATAGAGGTGTCTGTCTGCTGCTGTTAGGAGCAGAATGGCAGCAGGTCTCAAAACCCAGGGAGTTTTGTCTGTTTATACTAGAGGTCTCAATTAGGTCAGTGTATCTCATTTGCCAAAACAGGCTGCAATGAGATTTCCAAGCTGACATTACTAAAATGCTGTAACAGAAAGAAAAATTATCTGACTTGTGAACTGAAATGAGGCTTTTGATAGCTGCAGACCTAAAATACATCCTTTTCATCAGTAACATTCAGATGGGCTACGTGATGGACCACTGCATAAAACACATGTCAACATCGCTGATTAGACTTCTGCCAGAGAAAGGCAAGCAAACCTCATAGGAGAAGACATTCTTCAATCAGCAGGGCTCATAGCATTCCCCGTGGAAGCTGCTCCATTATAAACAGCTCTGTTTCCTCTAATGAAGGTGTGGTGGAAACATCTCACTTCTATTTAGCTAATCAGACAACCATTTCTTTGCAAACTGAAATGTAGCATAAAATATTCAGAATAAGGTCTTTAAAAAGCTTTCTTGGACAATTTTTAATTTTAGACCTCTGAGTCTTGTTAGTATCCAGCCAGAGCTTGCTAGCACTTTGAGAGTGCCAGTTTCCTTAGTGTTTGAAGTGACAGCTACATGAACTGTGACATTTTAAAAGCATGATGTCTGCTAGGCATGTCTCAAAAGTTGTATGTGTTTGTTAAGCCCATAAGTCTTGTTTGCTCACTTGTTGCATTACAGTTTTAAATTCAGATTCCAACTTTTGCTTCTTTTTGCCAAAAAGTTTGTATATGTCAGTGTTTAATATTTCACTGTAAATTTATTATAACTGGAAGAACTCATGTAGTGTGACACTCTCAAACGGAGGGGGTGTCTATACTGCAGCTTGGAGGTGTGACTGCAACTTGAGCAGWCAGCTAAGCGAGCTTTCATGTAGCTGCTGAGTACTGATAACAGTGTAGTCATGGCAGCAGAGGGCTGAATAACCCACGAAGAACCATGCTCCTTGTCATGTTCCCAGGCGGTCTGAGGTAGCTAGTTTCAAGCTAGGTTGGAGGGCTTTCATGAGCTGCAGTCCCCTTGGGATTATTACATGGATAGACAAATGGACAAGGAAAGCAAGGATATTATTCAAAGAAATTATGCCAGTGACTGTCATGGCTGTCAGATGAGCGAGTCTGGAGTTTCAAAAAAGGTCAGAAACCAAGAGAAATCATCCTCTTCCCCCCACAAACCTAGGCTCTTCAGGGATAAGAGCCAAGCTGCTCTTGTAGGTTAATAAATGGCTAAAATAAAAGACATTCAAAAATCAGTGAGAAAGTGAATGGACGAAAAATCCTTCAAAGACTATTACAACAAAAGATACACATGCAAACTCCCTGCTAAGAAGTTTCCAAGACACAGACTGACATAAAATGGAAAGTATATACAGAAAATATCACAGTRTATCACCTGATTCTTTCCCTAAGCATTTACAACAAGCCACTGTCAGAGAGGCAGAACTGTGGGTAAGATGCGCTTCTGGTCTGAATCAGAATGGTTATTGTTTCTTTCTTGTGAAAAATGTAGAAGAAACATTTTCCATTATCCCAATGAAGAGAAAATACCCACAGGGAGTTGCCTGAAGGAGTTCTTCCTGGACCTCAGCTCCTTAGCAGGCTCCAAAGCCGTTTAGGAAGGACATCCTGGACTCATTGTGGTTTTGTCCTCTGAAAATATCAGCTCTGCAATTAGCATTGGTCTGAAAGGCAAACACAAAAGGCAACAAGAATTATGAGGGCAGAACTAGGGAACACAACTGCAGAGCTCACTGTCCCGCTGTACAGATGTATGGTTCCCCCGTGTCCCCACATCGTGAATCCCAGATGGTGTTCTGACCCAGTCTCTAACAGTATGCAGTAGAAGTACAGAAAGATACAGGGAAGAGCAAGAAAGATATGGAAAAAAAAGTCCACTGAAGATAGTAAAACGCAAAGATGGATATTCATCTTTCATATAAGGAGACAGTGGAAAATGTTCCTTTACTGAAAGGAAATGACTGTGTGTTGGGGTTGGGCGTTGTAGGGAGATATAATAGAAATGTATAAAATCACAAATGCTACAGAGAAAGTAAATAGGGAAAGCTTAGATCTGTAACAAGGGCAAGGAGAAAAGAGAGCCAAGCCTACTGCTCTTGGGATACAAGGCAAAATAGAGGTAAATATTTTCAAGCCCCTGTATCTCTTGCTGAGCCCATCCAGGAAGAGGTTCTTTGGCTTTTCTTTGGAAGAGGGGAGTAAGGAAGCACCCAGAGGCTCTAAGATGTCCCATCTGCAAAAAGAAACTGCAAAAAGAAAGGTGATAAGTTGGGAAGAGGCAGGACACAGAATGTGTAGGAGATGCCCCTGGGGCAATAATGAGCTGTGGCAATGACCATTCACTATCATTCTACCCATGGGAGCTAAGGAAGCAGGCTGAGTAGGCTCAGAACAACCAAAAGGAGGCACCTTCTCACACAAGGTCTGATTACATCAGTGGAAGTCACTGCCACAGCACACACAGGAGGCCCAAATATGAAAAAGGTTCAGAAATAAATTAAACACTTTAGTGGCTATTAGACACAATGTTTTGGACACAGCCTCAAGCTCCAGGAGTCCACAAGCCACCAAGTGCCAGAATCAGAGGTTTACCAAGAAAGATAATGCTTACTCCATTGCTTATATTCTTTCCCCAGACACCTTCTACAGATCACTGCATAAGATGCATCCTSGGCTGGATGGCCTTTCAGTTTGACCTATTCTGGCAGTTTTATGTTACACCCTTATGTAGTTCACTTGCTAGACAGACTCCTTCCTTCACACAACCTTTTTCTTTTCTAACGAACAACTTGCCAGTGAGATGAAGTGACAATGAATCATTCATATAATGACAATATACAAGAGTGACAGATCTGGGATCAAATAAGATTTTTTTAATCAGTTGAACATGCAATTATTTCCTGGAGCACAGTAGGAACCAGAGTGAATGCAGCTCCATTAGCTCTAGAGCACATCTGCAGTACTGAACATTTAATAGGAAACATGTTTGCCAGAGTGGATCAGACCAGTGCTCTAACCCAGCCTAGTATTCTGCCTTCATCAGCTGCTATTCCCAGAGGGACAAGACATCCAATAACAGACAACTAGGAAATAATTTGTCCATAAGAAAATCATCTTCCTAGCCCATTTTGGTTAATGATGTCCTCCTTACTTTGAGGGCTGATACCTTTTCCACTTTGGACCTCTTATTATTCATATAAATTCCTAACCCTGCAGAGCTGTTGGCCTCAGTAATACTTCCTGGCAGAAAGTTCCACAGGTTAATTATGTGTTAATTATTTCCCAAGTTCCCTTTAAAAACCCTGTATCCAAGTCAAAGAAAATCCTCACCTCCCTTTTGTTTCAGGAGACTCAGGGGTTCTCATACCTTGGCAGTTGGGGGTGGCATTGACAAGGTGGTAAAGAATCCAGCTATGCATGTAGTTTGTGTTAAATGGAGCATACTCCAGCTGCCCCCATCTTTGATAGAGATCTGAGAGCTGCAGAGATTTAAGGTTCCCCACAGTGATCCATCGTGATTTGAGAAGCAAACAGAGCTGCTTTCTCGGATGTGTAGCTCTCCATGGAGCTTTTTCCACTGCAACAAAGAAGTCATTGTATAGGTAATGGTTGGGCAAGGAGGTGTGAAGGAGCGAGTTACAGCACACAGAATTTTATCCTCCAGAAGTATTAAACAATCTTCTATCTCACCACCAAAGCAACTTTCCAAATGTTTAGTGTATGTGACATGATCACACCAAGACAGCAATTCAACCTGTGCCTCTGTGCAGGCTCAATTTCACACCACGCCTAGTCTGACCCAACCACTGACTGCTTCTGAATGCAATAGTCTGGCCTTCCCTCTCCTGTTCATGGTCATCCATTTCTGCTGCTTGCTTTGTGTTTGGGACTGTGAAGCTGCACAGAGACAGACCAGCTCATTGAGTAACTAATGCATCAGGTCACAATCTGATCCTGTTCATTCTCTGATATTTAATGTGATAGAAGACACAGGGTGCAAACACATGGCCGGGGGTCTCAGCAGCAACTTGCAATCAGAGGAAGCGCAGATGGGCATTAGCCTGTGTTTGTCAGCAGCCCTACGTTCCCCCTTGTGTTGATGCCTGTGCTCCTGAAGTTATGCAGTGGGTAGATGAAGGACCTGATCCAACTGAAAGCTTACATGACCAGAAAACAGGGAAATCCCAAAGATACACCACGATGGGGATAGTTCCCTCCTCTGGCTCAGTGTGCAGTCTGAAGACACTGCTGCTGGCACCAGGGAAGGAGCAGGAGCACACAGGTGAGGAGGGCAGGAAGGCAGCATTGAGCAACAACCTACACAGACGCTAGCTTAAAAGCATTGAGAAACTACAGCTTTTTTCACCTTTTAGTCCCTACATTTGGGAAACCCTAAACTTCTTTCTGACATAGCCAGAAGGCTTGGGCTTGCATAGCAGAGGATGCTGGTCCATAGCTGAGGCTGAGCACCTCCATAGAAAGCATTGCATTACTCCCACACACACTCTCCAGCTGAAGGGTCCGAATGCAAAGGGGAAAGTGAGAATCAACAGAAATCCAGATAAAGGGACCCTGCAAAGAAAATGAAAACAAGCAGCACAAGGGTTTTAAGGGACAAAACATGAAACGAGAAGAGGGAAGGATGAAGTAGAATAAGATTTATATTCCAGGGTACACAAACTTTATCACAAGCTCCCTGAAACTTTTTAAGTTCCCTGGATCCCTCCCTAAGGAGACAGTAGCCACAAGTACCTGGGGGAAGGCGACACAGTGTAGACTAGAGTCTCCCACACAGGTCTAAGAGACCAGACACAATGTCCCTGCTAGACAGGATGGACTTTTTTTGGAGACCACAACACCAAAGCTATTAGCAGTGCTTAATGTCACCAGCATTTCAGTCTTATCTTAATGGATAGGAAGGTCCTATTTTTAGAATCAGTCAAAAATCTAAAAGATCTGCACATACTACAGTTTCCTTTAACATTCAGATTACATCGCTTTGACTTTGAAGAAAGAGTAAATCCAGAAACCACATTTTCAAAATAGAAACAAATGAACAGGGATATTTTAGGATATAATTTTCACAGGTCATGGAGTGCTTGATGGATGTGACTGAATGTGTGCTAGCATTAGAACTACTGGGTCCTGACCCAGTAGCCATTTCCTTCCATATTTCCAGATGCAGAATATTTTTTCCATAGCCTTATTGCTATGTTATGGAGGGCAACCCAAGTACAAGGAAAACTGACTGTGCACCTACTGGAGATTTCCTAGGGAAAGAAGCAAGGACAAATTCACCCATTCTAGCCTCCAGGATAACAGGACAGAGTTTGAAAATCTGTCTTTTGTTCTTTCCCTCACTACATGTGAAAATGGTTTCTTTTAATAAGTTAAAAATTATGGCACCTAAGTACTTGGAGTAGAACAGTCATTAAGAACGTTATAAGCACCTCTGTTATACCTTGGCATTAGTAATGACCTCTTTTTTTTTTTTCTTCCCTTTAGAAACTTCTGAGTGGCAGAAAAGTGGATACTAAAGAAGAAGAAATAGTTAGAAATTGTACAATATTTAAGCAGACTGTAATAATGTTAAATACCATTTTAAAGCCCCTAAACTACTTTAAAAACAACAAAAAAAAAGGACTGATTTACAACCTGATTCGCAGTTGAAGGGTGGAGTTCAGTAGTATTTGCCTTTGGATATGCTAGTAAAATAACAAACCTATATTAATCCAGCCTTTAACATAACTGCCAACATTTTGAGTGTATCTGTCTGTTAACATTATAGCAAAGCAGTCAAAACAGACTTTGTTTTAGGAAGGAATAAAAATATGAAGGCACCATGAAGACAGAAGTCAGTTATTCATTATAATGTTTTTTGCAGCAGTGCTTAATGTCAGAAGCTGTGGAGCTGGTTGTTTTCTTTACTTTGTCATCAGATGGCTTGACATGCAATTGATACACAAACATCTACAGTAAAGATTAAATTAATAAAACTTCTTACTCCAGGGAAGAAGAATAAGGTATAGATGCACATGCCAATGCACAAAGAAAATCATACTTGGGTCTTGATTCATGGGCACACTGACAGAATAAGATCCCCTACCATGTATCCCATTTTGACCAGCTTATCCCTGTGATCTAACTCTGTCACTAGTTAATGGTCATTAAGCAGGAAAGCAGCTGTTTTCAAAGTCATTAAATGTAATAATATGTTCAAATTAAAATACTCCATGGTAGGGCAAAATCACCATTGGACAGCGAGAGAAAAATGGGGAAGAGTTACCCAATATCAGCTGCTTCAGCATTGGGAGACTGCCCCATAGGAAGGTGGGAAGAGCCATGCGGCTATGAACAAAAGAATGACTCCAGTGAAGTTTCTCTGTGCAACTCAGCTGATCAGACCATGGTGCTAACAGGCTTGCACAAAATTGCTAACAGATTCGTTGATTATTCACACCACACAGAATCTTATGGGGACTGAGCTGAGACACCTCTTATGGAAACCATTATAGAACAAACAGTTGGGCCCTATCTTCTCTGTGTAAACGAGCAAAGCTTGACCGAATCAGCAGAGCTTCCCCTTTCTACAAGGGCAGGGAATGTGGCCTCCCTGCTTTGAACACTCAGAATATGCCAAAACTGTCACCTTCAAGAGCTGAATGATCAAGGTTTGGCCTTTGCATCCAAAAATGATTCTTTCAGCAAGTCCTTGAACACAGGTAAAGTAAAATACAGTAATTGAAACATTCCAATCCATACTTAAAAAAAATTCAAAAAAAAAAAAAAATGACCAACTTACAGCAAGGAAAGAGGAATGAGCTTGATTCTTGGTGCCAAAGTTGTCCTCAGCTTCAGTGAGAAGTTTAACTTCTGCATGTTTGGCAAGCAATTGCAGACAGCACGGCTGAGACTCAGGCCTGCCCCAACACCAACCCATGGCAGCTTGCACAAGACACGGGATAGGAGGGAAACACCTTTCTGTGGTACAGTGACTTATTGTTGAGCCACACTGCTCCATCATTGCTATTCGTTTGTGAATAAATAATAGTATCTGGAGATGTCAGACAGTAATAATTTTTCACTGCCCAAATGCTGTACAAAACATGAATGAAGAAACTGTCCCTGTGCAGGATAGCTTAAAACACAAAAAGCAGAAGTCTAAGAGCGTAAACACAGGCAACTATAAAATAAAAATGCATTTTATAACAAACAGGTGACCTACCCACCTGTTCCAAAAATGAGCTGTTGGTCAACCCACATGGTCCCATGCAGAATAGCCACATTTGGGGTGGAAGACTGCCATCAACATGCTATTGGTTTTCCCTCCTAGTAACGAGAAGTAGCTCTCCACCTCAGCACCAGTCAACTTTCTACTGGTACATCCACATTAAAGTCAGGGTGACATGGGCACCGGCAGCTAGGTAGCTCAGATTCTGATAACAGTGACAAAGGTTTCAGCTGCCAAGGAAGTCCTCAGGCTGTGTGCTGGGCTTTTCTGTTCCTCACTCCATGCCTTGGTGGAAACAGCACAAGACGAGATTCAGCATCTCTAATGGGCCTTCCTTGGGAGGGAAGGACCTTTTCTTTTCTTTTTTTTTTTTTTAAATCATGTGCAATAGAGCCCACAGCACTAAAATAGGTCATAAGCTAGGCCCCTGTACCAAGGCTGAAATATACCCCTAGAAATGTTTTTTTTTTCCTTCCCCCCTATTTGTCCTGATTTTTAATGCTCTTTGGTTTCCCAAAGTGTGTCAAGAGTTTCTATTGCAAAGCCTTCTCCAATCCTGAGAGGCCAGAATGGGAAAGTAAGCAAGGACTCCACACCTCAGCCAACTTCTACAGTCTTTTCAGAAGCAGCTTGAAGTCCGCAAGCTCTACCAAACCTTTGAATTTTCTTGAGCAAAGGTGTGCTTCAGTAGATGCTTGCACCATTTACTGAGTGAGGACCTGGATAAGCTCCAAAATTCTCTCATTTTAATGAGGAAAGCTTATAAATATATGTTAACTCATCCATGACTTGGGCTCCTGGGTACTATCTTCATAAAAAGCAAAAATTATGCCACTGAGTCCCTGACAAGTTTGGAGTCAATGGGAGTTTTGCCATTAGCTTCAAAGAGTCAGGATTTCAATCCTTTTTTCAGCTCATTCTGCATCCCTGTCTGGGCAAATCACTTAACAAACCATTTAACAAATTTTGCCTTTTGAAAAAGTTACTTATTTCTTGCTGCCTGTGTTTTCTCCTCTATGTAACAGGCATAATAACACTCAGAGCTTTATGAACCGTAATTAGTATGTTTTAAAGGTACTCTGAGATCCTGAGATAAGAGCACATTACAGGTGCAATACTGCAGGCCAGCGGTCCCTGACCTAGGAGCTGCAAATCCATAGCATACAGAGATGAGTTGCAAGCCCAATAGTAGTACAAATGGCAAATTAGTGCTCGCAAGTAGAAACTGTGACACAAATTCAGAAGTGGTATTGAAAGTGACATCATGAACCTGGCAGGGAAACCAGAAGGGTCATCAGCTTTGCTAGTTCCAGAATGGCTAAAAAAGCATGCTGATAAATATGTTTCCACTCAAAGCTATAATGCAAAATCTCACAGACCTGTTTTTTTTTTTTTGAGCTCTCCCTCAAGAACAACAACAGAAAGTTCCGTCTATGCCAGTGATTTACTCAATTAGATTTTACTTCAATATGTGTTAAGAGATTGAAATAAGATTTTAAACAAATGTTTACTCTGAAAAGGCCTTAACAGACTCAAACCTATATTCACCATGGGTATACATAATCTGAATAATAATAATAAAAAACCTCTGGGACATACTGTGAACATCAGATTGGCTACAAACTTCACTACATGGAAAACTTTCCAGCAGGTGGTTGTAATCCTTCTAGAAAAGATCAGGGCAGGATCAACAGAGCCTCAGGGAGTTAGGTGCCCATCTTTTATTGGATTTACACAGTGATAATCTAAGCACAAAACCGTTGCCTCTTGGGTTACTTCATCAAAAATTGAATTTTTGTTTTACGACGCTAGGTCTAATCTAGGCACTTTACTGTAGTCATTTTATTATTTTTTTAAATTAATGGTAAATGACCATTATCTTCAACTTTTATAAAGCTTAGTAGTTCTTCCTGGGCATTTGACTCTTTCTTTGCCCTAAAAGACATATTTAATTTTTCAGAAACATTGTGTGTTCTGGAAAATGTTTTTTCATAGGGCAGTAAAAAAAAAAAAAAATCCCACCCCCTAAAAGGTCTTCGTTTGTCAAATATAATTTATGCCCACATAAGATTCATTCCTTAAAATAAATACTGAACCCTTAGAGAAAACCCTTGTGCAGGATTTGTAAAGAAAAAAAGTACCAAATAAATGGAAGTGGTGGTTAGCTTCGTCCTGAGTCCTACTGGTATTCTCAGTGAGTAGTGTAACAGACTGGGGGTTTTTACTGGCCTCTATTGTGTCTGTTGAACTGTTGCTCTGTCTTTAGTAAAATCTCAAGCAACAGAAATCTTCTATTAAAACCACCTGCACGGCTTTGTCAGCTGAGCTCTACGCTGTCAAATAACTTAGCTTCTTAAGCCAATACAAGTCATTAAGAAGAAGGTGAATTAGAGATTTAGACATTGCCGATAGTGACTATCTATGATCAATTGATATCTTCCTCTGATAAAGTGGCGTTCCACAGCCAGCCCCCTCCTTTGCCTCATCCATATAGGCCTCCACCACTGGATCTAATTATGACTGAAGAATACCAGGCCCTAGTCAGCGCTGAAAGGCCATCAGTAGGCCTATCCATTAATAACTCTCCTGTGCGCTGTACATTGTAATTGTCAGACTGCAATTTACAGTAATCCTCCAATGCAAAAACTTAAATAGCTGCAGCTGATTTGAAATTCATACAACCAGTTGAAAGAGAGAAAAACAAGATGCACGGGTTAAAAGGCCAAATTGTGCAAGTGTGTGCGCTGAGTGACAGACATTTTAGTACTAGCCTGGGACCATATTTTAAAAGGTCACTGAAAACTTTTGGCTTGGGCCCTCTGACAAACAATGAACTTTCCATATATTTATTTGCCATCTCTTTGTTTTTACAGCAAGCAGAATAAATGAGTTAAATGACGTTGTGCAGGTCTGCACATTGTCAGCACAGGTTATAAGTCATTATTAAACTCCATCAAATCAGACCAAACCCAGTCTAGGCAATGAGACTAAAAGTTATTTGCATTCCTTCTGTCATAAAAAATCATATCCCCTTACCCAAGACTTTCGTTTCTTTATTAAATGCAGCCACAAGAGTATTTCAGGTCTGGCAATGTGAGCTCAGGAAAACCTACTCTGTATAACTCAGTGTAACAACTTAGAACCGATTCCACTAAAATGTCCCAGTTGAGTGTATCTGGGCACTCAATCAAGACACACATATTACTTTTAAATAAGATTAGCCTTTATATTTTGCTGCTTAAGTTAAAACTTTTCATGTCATTCTCTCATTTTATGTAAACTCTAACATAATTCCGTTTTAGAGAATACTTCAAACAAATTAAAACCTTCAACTTGAACGTGTCTAGCAAAACTTGCCTAATGGCATAGCAAGCTGTTTGGTGACACTAAAACACTTTTAAATAAGATGAATTTTCCCTGCGTTGCCCTGGCTTTGTAATTACTGCTGCTGAGCAGCATACGCCTTTGGTTACAATGGCAAAAGTAGCGGCTTGTGTTCTGAAACTTATTTGACAAATAACTTACAAGTGACCTGCAACATCTGTTTAAAAAATTGTCCTTTGGTATCTGCCTCAAGTCGAGTTCAGCATTAATTATGAAATGCAAACGTATCGTCTGGGGCCAAGGGCAGCTTTTACACATCCACTAGTCACAGTACGGGGAAGGGGAGAACTGCAAACACGTTCCTTATACAAGTCAAGTGGAAAAAAAACGTTTAAGTAAACCTCCATCTGAGCTACCAGCTTGTAACGCTGCACTAGTGAGGTTCAGTGCCGCTTACTGAGGGGCCTGGCGCTTGGTGAGACATGAGTGTGCTCTGCGCCTTGGAGCCCGCGGCACTGCAGGACGGGGCTCGGGAAAGCCTGGTTGCGATGCCGAGCACCTTCAAGGATGTCAGCTGGAGCAGTGGGAGCAGCGTCTCCAAAAACCCAGCCCTGAGCCTCATTTGCCTGGAAAGTGCCAGTAACCTCTATGGAGTTTATGGAGCAAGTCATAACAAACCCCCAGAGCTGCAAACACCTACGCAAGCGTAATAAGCAAAGGGCTCCAAACCCCAAAGAATTCTAGCAATAGGCATTAATAAAACTAACGACAAGTGAATTTACACTCCCCAAATCCTATAATGATTGAGAAGATGTGTTCTTCAATCACTACATTTTAAAACCTCTACCCAGCAACCTATCTGGATAGTTTACTGCTGTACTGCTTGGTGTAAAGTCAGCTCAGGATGAGATTCAGCTTGTAATACAAAAGCAGATGGAATAATGGAGCAGATTTCTCTTCTTCAGAAGAGGGGAACATTTTTTCAGGACCTTATAAGCCTTTTTTTTTTTTAAATAAGGAAGTCAGTAAAAAAATACAAATAAGAAATTCCAGCCTTATGTAATCCCGAATTGCATTATTTTGGAATTTATTTGAAAACTATCAAGCAAGATTTGATTCAATTAACGTGTAGTACAGATATCCCTTCACATCAATAAATATTAATACTGTAACTATTGAATATAAACTTTTAGAGAACTATTTCATCATTGGAATCAAAATAAACTGCTTCTAACATATATGGAAGCACACAAAGTACTGTTGGACAACACTAAAGCTTTTGATTTCTGCTACTTTAAAAGATACCTGCTTATAAGAGATCAAAAACAGATCTAAAAGTTTACTTCTGCAGGTCTCTCTTTTCTGCACTGTTTTTTCATTTACCTTGTTATATATGGACTTAATCACCAACCAAGCTCAGTCATTAAGCAATAACATTTCCGCAGCTAATTGTAGTATATTGGAGTCCAGTATGGAATATTATTAAACTGTCTTATAATTCACATTTTGTGTGAAAAACTGGGACTTGAAAAACACCTGCCCAAACAATTCATAAACACACTGCATAGCAAATACCCATGGTAATTCACTGGATTTACAACCGTCATATTATATTAAACATACAGTATCAAAATTTATCACCCATTACATGGATTCCTGTTTTAATAATATCTTGTACTTGTACAATAGCACCTTCTTTCCCAAAGGATCCTAATGCACTTTAAAATCATACATACAGGAATTGCTTCATTCGCTGTGGAAATACAGCCGCCTCTGGGGTGGAATGCGAGTTAGCAGAGCAGAGTAATTGTACACAACAGTTATAAACACTGACAGTCTAGAGAGATGGCTTGGGACAGGGAGTGGAGAAAATTATACCTACGTCTCAAGAGCATAATATAAAAAGCATAACCCCGTTACAGGCTAGGGAGGTGTGTAGCCAGCCTCGCTGGGACATGCACTGGTTCAAGGCACCCTTGCGGTAGCTGTCACTAGTGAGTGGTCCCAACCACAGGTCCAAGCTACAGGCTTCTGCCCTGCCCCATAGGGCTGTGTAGGCTCTGTGGGTTGTGAAACAAGGCTCTGCCTCCCGGCACAGCGCAGCCTCTGATGGCTGAGGGAGTCGAGCTCTCGGCCGCAGCCCTCRCACTGCCTTTATCTCTGGGATGCGGGTGTGCAGCATAACCCACAGCACTCCCAGTCTCTAGCACTGTCACGCTGAATCCTCCAGATTCCCAGAAGATGATCCCAGCTGCACTTCCAGGAAACCAAAGGACAATGTAGTGGCAGGGGCCAACTGACTGAAGATCTGCGTGGCAGACAGYCGAGCAAAATTGTCCAAAAATAACACTATATTAGAGAAAAATCAGGCAAATATGTAGATTTATGGTTAGGTCATTGATCCAGTTAGAACTTGGCCATCAAAGACCACTGTTACACAGACTGTTGAAAACCGTTCATGTTCCTGGGTTGATTGTAATCACAGCTTCTATCTACTTCTTCATACTTGCTGTTTACGGGATTCAAAATAACCTCCTGTGGCTTCAAGTCAGCACTGAATGCCTTCAGTCTGGCCTCACTCAGGAACTTCTCAGAACCTCTTTGATCATGGTGAGGTGTCCATTTCTTCTGAGCATTTGGTTAGATTTAGCTTTGCAAGAGGATCAGCCACTGGTTAAAAAGCTTAAAGCTGTCCACYGAAAATAACTACAAACGGACTCAGTCCTGCCTATTAGACTTCAACCAGACAACTGAAACCCTAAGCTGCAATTGCTTCTCTCTAGTTTGAGCCACATAATTTGAGTGAAAGCTCGGCAGAGTTGCTTTTTCAAAAAAGATAGAAGATTATGCCAGTGTAGGGGATGCTGAAACATAGCCTTCAATATGAGCACTCACAACGAGGTGAAAATCATTAAAGGATTTTGAGATGAGTGATGCCGGAAGGGTACAATTGGACTCCTATCTGTGACAGCAAAAACAGAGTTTCCAGCCTATCCAGTACAATCTTTACCATGCCTGCTGACTTTGAAGTGGCTGGCACTTCTCTGATGTTTAACCAGCCACAGAAACTATACTTTTACTGTTAGCACAGCGCCCAGGCCACAGCTCTTCTCACCACAAGCTTCTTGGCAGCAGGTTTGCTTTGGATGCAAGGCAGAGTTTTCACTATTGTAGTTAAGACTGAGTCTACACAGAGGTGACCTTTCACCCCCCCCAAAAAAAAAAAAAAAAAAATCACACACAAATGCCTTGGGAGAAGGCAATGTTCAGGGTAAGATGGCCTCTGGACAACAAGACATGTTCTGGACTTCAGAGGACTAGGTTACATCTTCAGA
The DNA here is from genome assembly GCF_003343035.1 of Apteryx rowi. NCBI lineage: Eukaryota > Metazoa > Chordata > Aves > Apterygiformes > Apterygidae > Apteryx > Apteryx rowi. Next base: position 6,058,067 of record NW_020450760.1, on the reverse strand, counting down.
GTCAATTGAAGCTTACAGTGTGCTAGAGATAGCGAAAACTATTAAGTTACTTCTGCGGTAGCCTGGTGGCTGAACTCTACCTCTCTGATTTTTGCAAGACTCCTTCAGCTGGCTTCCTTCTTTCCAGTCTCTCCTAAAGTTGGCTAAAAGCTTGATGCTCGAATAAGTGAACTTTGGCTCTGCATGTTTCCACTACTGTCTGTCCCTCATCCATGAGGCTCACCTCTTTCTGGGCAGCTGATTTATGAGCTGAGTTGCCCAGGTCTGTTGCTTTTCCTCTCTGTATTTAAGCTGTCTCCAAGTCTTGGCACTTCTTACTTAATATTTTCAGCCTACAACTTTCTCTATTTGTTGATACACCTCAAGCCTTTATGCAGGCCCCCCATCATTCCTTGCCTCAGCCTCACTGCCGTTTCCAGGATTCCCTGACACACATCAATGCACCGTATCCTATACAAAAARCAGCTCCTATATAACTAGTATAGATTATATACTAATGTTTACCTTTGTTGCTGTAGCTGATATGCCATAGGCTCTTTTGGATGTATTTAACTGCTGCATTAAGTAACTCTTCACGTTAGCTAAATTGCCAATAAACCAACGTTACTTTCCAATGTAACCTCTACAGAGGTTGCTGTATGGTTCTTTTACACTAATTTAGTGGCTTGTAACTAAACCCTAAGTAAAATTAGGAGTACCCTTGCAATGCACACATCCAAGGACTGTGCACTTAATTCAGCTCTGCAAGTTGAGTCAGGAAGATCTCAGTTCCCCATGCCCTCTGCCTTTCTGTATCTCCTAGGGAAACTGGATCTCTTTGGGAACTGAGCCCTCTGTGGGCACACAGCATTCAGTACTCACATGCAAAAACCCATTTAGCTGATGGAGTCCACAGAAACAGCAACTTTTTAAAGCCCAACAAAGGACTTTGGCCAAGGACAAAACAGTTGCTACATTTCCCAGGCATCACAAACCCCTTCCCATCTCCACCACCAGCAACCACAAGGCCATTGTTGGAGCAGTCTTGGGGAACTTTTGCCCTTGTTTAAGTGAGCTTTTTGCTGGCACAGCCCTGCACCACAGCCAATTGGCTAGACAGCGAGTATGGTCTCCTATGGCTGCCCACGCCACACGTATTTATATAATGAGATCTCTTTTGCCTGGAGCACATGTAATTATGTAAAGCTGAGAGAAAGGTGATGAGTGTTGCTGGCAGGAATGTACTTCCCTGCTATTCCAGTTAAAATCACCCCGAAAACAGTAATTTCTTAACTTAAAATTTGTGCTTCAAAAATACTATTGATTACTATGGGTGTGTGAGGATAGGGCAGATCTTAGCAGTCAAGACGCTGAGGTTCTACTGAATTCAGGGAGAGTTTTGTTCTGAAAACAGGATTTTGCCTAAATTCAAATTACTGGAGACTGAACAGCATGGAAGCAAAAATGACTGGCACAGATATCTGTGGCATAAGAATGTGAAAGCATATACCTATACATAACAGCATCTATCTTCACTGATGCTTGTGTTTAATATTAGTAGCTGTAAGCTAAGGCTGCTCCTAATAACCAAAACTGTTCCTCTGCCTATGTTGCGCAGATTCTCATTTAGAAAACAAAGGCAAAACCCGTACCCTAAAATTGCCAGCACAGCAGCAMCAAATTATGCACATGAAAGCTACTTTCTTAAAGGAAAGTCCAGTTGGGGACTGGACTGATGATGTTGTACTCCCTTCAGATAACTCAGTGCTTCAGAGCTAGGTAAGTGAAGTCCACAAACTTAGCATCAGTTTATTACAAACACTGGAATAGCTGCAATGGTTCAYACTCACCCCCCTGCTTTAGGCCGAGTGGCAGTGGACCAGAGGGGGTATCATCCTTACCTTGGCAAGAGATAGGTGTGATCCCACCTGGAGTAGCTAGTGTCTCACTGGCCATATTGCAGCTAGCARAAATGTCTTCTCCTCCTTGCCCCATCACTTTTCCTGAGTGGAATATTTTCAGCATTTAGCTACAAGTTGGGATTCATCTGCTCAGGTGAGAACCAGTCCCTGAGTGGGGAGGAAGGGGCCCCTCTCTCATTCAACTCACCTAATTTTAAAATGGCCATTAAGGTAAACTGAATGATGCCCTGCAGGTGCTGAAATGTCTTCACTGACAACAGAAAAAAGAGGGGGGAGTTAACCCAAATGTAGCTCTCAGCAGTGTGCACACCTGAAGTTAGCTGAAAAATCATAGGTGTTAATAAAAGCTCTGAGGAAGATGGGCTGTGTTCCTCACCTCTAAATCTCTTCCACCTGGCACAAGAAAAATGGAACAAATGGATAGATATTCACCAAAATAAAAAGGTTATCTCAAAAGATGACAGCTGGCTAACATGACACCCTTTGAATTTAAGGGCCTGAAAAATAAAAGCAAAACATGACAGGTTGCCTTTGCATATTGCTTAACTTTTACTTAAAATTTGGAATTTACATTTATTATATCTGAAGGACTTTTGTATTAAGCCAAAATGCACAGAAATTACAGAGCCCAAGTGGATGTCTTCTCAGTGACTTCAGTGGGAGCTGGACTGTTTTCAAAAATTTTCAAGTCAACAGAGGAAAATTACTTCAATTTAAGAGTTAGCAAGGGGCTTCCAATAAAAAAAAAAATTAAAAAAAAAAGAGTATAAACCAGGTAAGTGGAAGATGGTTTAACTACAAAGTAAAATACAGTGTTTTCATAACACATGGAAGGTCCTTGGTTATTTTACTCACCGGAAGGGAAGTATTGTTCGTATTCTACAGTAAGGATGGACATAGTCATAGTTACGAGAAAAATAACTCACATGTCAATATTATCTGCATCCATTAACACTGAGATTTCCTCTAAGGAACAGATCCTGCACTTGGACCCTAGCAAAAGAGTTAGAGGAAGCCCAGCCAAACACCAGCTCTGCTCCTCTATGTTTCTGGACTCAAAGTTACTATTACTTTCTACCTCTTTTCAGGAGAAGCTTATTCAAGAACTTACTCCTCTCAGTTTTTACTCAAATTCCTTTTTCTGTATAGTTTTATTTAAGAATAGCAGCTAACCAAATACCTATCCTAGCTCTATTGATATAATTATAAAACACATGCATTCCTGTATTAAGGAGCACGAGGAACCAGTATCTGTAAACTCTTTTAGATAGATGCAGAGGCATTTTTTTTTTCAGTTCCTACAGATCAGCCACTAAGGTTTGTCAGGATGTAACTATCTTTCATGTTTTTATCTTGATGTTAGCTCTAGTACCCAAAAGGTTAACTTTTCCAGAGAACTGACTAGAGAAGAGCAGCGTCTCCATTTGTCGGATTTAAAAATGGCCAATCTTTAGATTTGCATACTGTAGTGATATTTTGTGACTGTCTTGAGTCTGAGAGTTACTTGGATGCTCTCATATTGGCAAAACAATACCGTCAGCTCTGTTTGAGGCAGAAATATTCTATTGTTTTCACACTTTGACTTTCTGGAGATCTTTGGATGCTTCATATTACTACCCAGAATGGGGTGGATGACTTCCTTTGAGACTCAAGTTTGGATGGCAACCCCACATCTTACTCCTGCAGAATGAACATGAAGATTATAATGACAATTATATTTTCAATTGTTCTTTATTTTCAGGCACGCTTTCTTGCAGAAATTTTTGTGAATAGAGTTTACTGGTTTGACCAGCTTATTAGAACATGGGGAGCAGTGCCCTCATTCCTTACTACAGCTTACTAGCCTACATACCAGAGCTTAAAGGGCCTTACCTATCAGCAGCAGTGCCAAAGTGGAAACTAGAGGGAAAAAAAGCTAGAAAGCCAATAAAACAAACAAACAAAAAAGCCCATAAGCTTTCCTCAGGATTCTCAGCTGAGACTTGTTTGCTTCACTACAGCTGAGACAAAGAACAAACTAATGCTGTTGCAAGTCTTGGGCAATTGGGCCCTCTTCCAGATCCCAGAAAAAGGCAACACAACACCTATTAGCAGCTCACAAGGCTTTTCTCTATAATCTAAGAGAAAATGTGGAGTAGTAGGAAATGCCCATTGCAGATACCAAGAAACACATTTTATTGGGAAGTTTTTCTAGAAGAAACATTGACATTGGTGCAAAAGTCAGAAAACTGTAGAAACGTTTTTGATATTCAGGATAAGCAAAATACCAACATAAAAGGAAAGAAGTAATTAAAAACAATTTTATTAATTTTGGGACTATTAGCAAAGATTAATAGAGGTTATTCTTAAAAACATGTGCCGATTGTGCAATCAAACCTGTGTTTCTGAACCCTTGTGCTCTGGGGCCTCCCAGCTTCAACAGACATTTTGCAGGTATAATGGTCAACACAGAGATCAAATTGTAGTAGGCATGCCATTTTTAACCTGAGTGTCCCTTAAGAGTATTTTTACATAGCTATGAAGAGAGTCCATTCAGCAGAGGAAGGAGACAAGTAGGCTTGTATTTAAACAAGGCTAAGAAATAATGTTTTCATAATTTTTTTAGTTATTAAGACTGAAAAGTAAATTCTTGTAAACTACAAAAGATTTTTGAAAAGATTAATGGGAACTAAAAACAAAAGAAAAAAGACAATACAAGGTGAACAGACCATAACTTTATTGGAGATATACTCAGCTACAATTATTACAAAAAACTATTAAAGGTAATTGTGATCCATAAGGTGCAGATTGCAAACTTCTGCAGCATGATTACAGTATGAATGAATTACATTTTATGTCCCTTAAAGACAGCTGCAGCATGTGATGGTAGGTATTTTATTGTCCATCAAATTATTCATTATTCATTCTACAATGTTATTCATTCTGCTTGATTTTAACCATCTTTTCAAACTATTTACAATAAAAATGCCTGCAATTTCCAATTCTTGTTCACAAACACTTTTTTCTCTATAACTTGCTGCTGCAGTAAATTCTGAGCGCATCTACAAAGCAATTAAAGTAGTCTGTGGTTGTCAATCAAAAAAAAGAACGAAGAAACCCAAGGGACTTATTAGATAAAATTTATTTAAAAAGTGTAGTTAGCTTTGACAGAAGTTAATTTTAACTGCTAGTGGAGTATACTACAATGACCTCTAGATATTTGCTAACTTAATTCAGATTGAGTTACAGTTGATATTTAGATTACATTTCATGGTCATGAACTGTAGTGTTTAAAGTTTTAAACCTAATATGAAAGAAAAGAAATTTAASTTTAACTTCTTGAAAATTAGAGCAGTTTAAAAAGGATCAATGTCAGTAATTAAGTACCAAAATTCAAATTCCTTCTCACTTTACTCATATAATAAATAGAGATTTCCATGAGAATGCTTTTTGAGGGAACACTGTCAGACAGAGGCAAGTGTAGTATCACAGCAGATCACAAACCTATTTGCCATTTTCAGATTATGCGTGCTGCTGAGACTGGAATACATGCATTTATATAGAAAATAAAAAATCTTTGTAACATACTTATGTCGTATGCAGCAACATAAAAAMCACATTTTTCCAGTTGATGATTCTTTATTTACTTACAAGGCGAAAAACCCCAAACTCTGCAACATACATACATAAGCATGAGATCTTCAGATAAGTAAAATCAATTCACTTCTACAGATTAAAATGATACAACATCAATTTGCACTAGCTGAGGATCTGGCACCTCATCACTGGGCCAGCATTATATTCCTCTCCAGCACTGAAATTGGTCTGGATTCTTGTTAAATTCTGCACTCTACAGTTAAAACACACCATTGTGTAATGAGACTAAAAAATAGTAGGCTTTTTCGGTATGAACTTCAGCAGCATCAAGCTGAACAAACACTTCAGAAGTCACTACTGGGCACTCAATATTCAGAATGAGTGGAGATTTAGTTGAGGTTGACCAAATTACTACAGGCTGTCTTCTTGCAAAAACTACATTATATGCATAATATGTTGGTTTGTTCAGAGATAATTACAGGAGTGTCAGAGGTCATTCTAATTTTAATTACTTCACATAACAGTAAAAATGATGTCATAAAAAAACAATAGTTTAAAAATACAATCAAGAGTTTTGTTACACATCTTTGTTGTATTTTTCCACATACAGTAAAAATGCCACAGACATTAAAAATGACCTATTTAAGTTGTGCAAGTAAATGACACATTGCAGGCATTATAATTATCTTTTTCAAATTCAGTAAATCAAAACAGCAGCAAGGCCAAACCACATTTTTCCTCTCTGTTAAGCATTTTTTTCCTTGAAATGAGGTAAAGCATGGTACCAAGTGCAATGCTTATTTGTGCTACATGAACAGAACAGCGCAAAAAAAGCCATAAAAATAAAAACGCAGCATAGTTAGGAGGACTGTTTAAAGTACAGTATAATAGGATTAAGAAGATAAAAAAAAACAAATTAAAAAAAACAAGGTTCATGCCAACTAACCCCCACACTACTTATGAGGAGCCTGTGTGGTTGCTTTTGAAGATGGGTTGCAACAGTTCACTTACACTTGTGCTTATAGCATGTCAAGTGATTTCTATCCCAACCTTCAAATGATCAGATTTAGGTCTTTAATAGCATACATTGTTCAATATCAAAATCATATCAACTGAAGGGTAAAACACACAGATGCATAACATGGAAACTAATATGACTTTTCTATCTCAAAGGATACAAAGTATTTCAATGAGGTCACACTGGAAAAAAATGCGGCATTTAAAATACATTTAAAAACGCATCAGCAGCAGAAACTACTTTATAGTCAGCCACTACACATTTCAGATTTCCAATTCATAGGCTCTGTCTAGTAACAAAGCAATCATTAAACAATTCTGAAATACAGAACAAATTCAGTTAGTTTTCTTTGCATCAAAATACTCTGCAGCACTTTACTCCTAACCATTACCTGAAAACCCTGAGAATCTATAACCTTCTAACAATCAGTAAGAAATTTTAGGTGTTAAAAGAGTAACTTTTAAATTTTACAGTTGTTCATAATGTAGTTAAAACTATGCAAGACTTAGTCTGATTTTATCTGCTAATTGATCTCTGGCCAGAAAGACAGATTGTTAACATTAATGATCGTGTATTTTCCCTAAGAATTTCACTCCTATCATGAAGAAATAGCTATAACATAAATCAGCAATTTTTAAACAACTAACTCAAAGCAATTAATCTTTGAAAACTTAGTCTGTATGTTTTTACTGTTTCATTTCATTTACATTTGTTTTGTACATATAAAGACTTGTCCTTTCCTCATATTTTTTTCATGACTGAGTACCAAAGAAATGCTARAATTTGTTTACAAGCTAGTATTAGATTTCTTGGTTTGACTCCTATAATAATGCTGTTTCCAAATACAAAAACTGCTCAATTCGCAAAACAAAAAATGGTTAAAATAGAAAATATATAAACTTTTGAAAACTGTATTTCAGAAAAGCTTAATGCCTACCCCTTGCCACTAAGGCATTTTTATTTTCTTGTTGTTTTTTAAGAAAGCTAGAGCTGACAGTTTTTGTTTTGTTTTAGTGTGCATTTGTGAGGAAAGGAATAGGGTTTTAAAAGCAGGAAATACAGTATTTATTTGTAATTTAATACATAAGACACAGCATCAAGTTCAAACTATTGTGCTGGAAAACATTAAAACACCTTGCTCTGCTTTCTCAAACTTCAAGCAYAATTAAACAGGGCAAAATTGCAGCAAACCTCTACTGATATTGGTGGGAATACGAGACCCACAGCTTTTTAAAAAGGTAAATTAAGAGGTATTATAGTTACAGTGCAAAAAATTAAAATTTCAAGCATAATATATAAACATAGCACCAAAACAGAAAAAAAAAAAAACAAAAAATGCAACAAAAGAAAGAAAAAGAAAAAGAAAAAAAGAGAACTGAGGTATTTAAGTGAAGAGTGCCTACAAAAATCTAATTAAAGAAGTATAGGCAAAGCCTAAAAAATAAAAGTATGATTTCCCCCCACCCCCAAGTAGATCAAAACACCAATGAGCTAGTTTCTCTAAATTAAGGACCTAAATCACAGATGTATCAAAAGTACGGCAGTTTTATCTCAAACATCAACTTTCATGGCATTTAACAGCACAGCTTTGGTAGGTGAAATATGCATGCAACTCTGAAAAGTACAGTAAGAAATTTACATGGAAATATCTCTAGGTCTAAAGGTGCTCCATTTGTTAAATACATAACCAACTGACTATAAAATCTGCAGCATATTTTAGGTGTGATATGTCTAAGGTTATTTTGTTAGTGACAGTTTGTACTGTGCAATTATTCATTAATGTCTCCAGTATCGGAACTATCTAGCTTGCAGGTTTGTGTAAAATTGGAATTTTAGCCAAAGACCATATTTTGTTTATGGTAAAAAAAACCCMAAAAAATCTGTAGACTAACCACCTCCTCTGAATTGTTAAAAATAACCTAATTACATATATATGAATACAACTTCTATTATAATCCTGTAATAAGTCACAGCTATAGTAATGAGTTGTACTGTAAATATAGAGCTGTATCATTGTAAAATGCATAACAAAATGACGGGAATGTAAAATAGTTTGTTCCAAAAAAGATCAGAAATTAAAGATTATTAATGAGGGTTTATTTATTTTTAAGGCAAGAACCTTTTTTTTTTTTTTTAAATGCAAGACTATGTGGCATAAGGAAATTGAAATTTCATTCTACCAGTATGCCAGCCATTTCAATTAAAATCTGTCCCAAACAAATAAGTGCAATAATGATTGGGAATATCATCTTAATGCAAAAAGATGACATGGAGGAAAAAAAAAAAAAGAACAATACTGGCACACTTATTCTTTCTTATACCCAATCATCCAGTACAGTTTACCAACTGCTTTATGACTGGCACTAGTGCACAGATTGAAGAATTTCAAGATTACTATATATAAATCTAGCAACTGCATTAGGCATAAGCTCCCTGGCCTTCTAACACTAAGCAAAGCTGTACTGACAATAAAGTAAAACAAAGACCTGACAACAATTATTCTGAACACTTGCTAAATGTCATCATTAAAGCACTCTTGTGATTAAACAAAGCAGAAGTGAGGAAAGAAGACAAGATTGTGTTTGCGCAAAAAACTATAACTACAATTAGTTCCAAAATTTTATACACGTTAAATGTTTTGTTATCTATTCTGTTATCAAACAAACTTTAAATTCTGTCTTCAATTTGTTCCTCTCAACATCAACTTTTTTAAAAATTTGTTTTATTTGTATGTTTTTTCCCTCCCATTTTATTTATTTTTAAGAGGCGTCTCAGCTGTTTGGGACCTGAGGTTGATTTGCTTTGAGGCTTCGTAGTGCTCTTCTTGCAGCTGCAGATTTGGCAATCCTGTAGCTTCTGCCAACACCTTTAAACTTGCCCTTTCCTACAACTTCCACTGTTACTCTGACCTTTCCATCATAAGTTCTTTCTGCAGGGCTGCAAAAACACACACAAAAATTACTTGCTACCTGGGCAAGTTAATGTGAAATAAGAGACCTACATTCTCTTTTCTACAGCAGTTAGAGCAGTATAGCTAAACAGAAATCATTACTTTTCTCAGAAAGTTACAACTAGGAAAAAAAAACAAACAGTGAATACAAAGATCACCCTAAGTGCTTAGTGAAGAAGAAATTAAAAGTCATTCATGACATTTAAAAATCCTCAGCAGTTCATAAAGCATAGCTTAAAAATGTTTTATAGCACTGTGTACCAAAGAAAATTTATTCTTACCTAAATTTGGCTGTCTCTGGCTCCATCTCCAGCAGCTCTCGCACTGGGGAACGGGGCACATTCGCAGAAAATTTTTCTATTAAAAAAATAAAATTGATTTTTGTTCTCTGCATAGCATATGGTACTTAATTACTAAATTTTTTTTCTAGAAAACTGACAATACCTATTAGTGGCCTCATCATTGGATAGTACACTTGCCAAACCATTTCCAAAGACATTCCACTGTCCATATAAATGGCACCAGCAAGGGACTCGAATATATCCCCCATGGCCTTTGGTACTTCAATGTCTTCTTCTTTTTCTTCATCTTCTTCAGATCTTCTGAGCTGTTTGCAATTACAAAAAGCCGGGGCGGGGGGAGAGAGGAGGGGAGGAGAAGAGACAGACATTTGCTCCTTTTAAAATAAAACAAAGATCTTCAGAAATGTAAGTTCTCTTACACCCTATCCTGAGCTGCTTCCTTTAAGTTTTTCATTGACAACTTTCCAAAGTGAAATCATTCTTTTATTCCCCAAGGAAACCAAGTTGTTGGATATATCATTTTTCAAATGTGAAAAAAATTCCCCAAACACCATTGTGTACAGAGACCTTATATRCTTTGTGAATTCCTCCTGTAATAATTCTGTAGGATTTCACCACAGGTCTGTTTTTTTCCAATAAGAAACAGACTTGGCTCTACCAGTTAATATTAGAAAGCCATTCACAATGAAAAAAAAAAGAGTTCATATTTTAAACAACTCCTAGAAGGAGGCTTTGGAAGAAAATAGGACGTACCCTTTCCATGCCTCTTCTACTCCAGAAGATAAGCACAAGGTAAGTATTAGTAAAATAAGCCATGAGTAGCAATGTCAGACTGAGATAATATGGTATTGTATAGGCACACTTAGGTACTTTTAATGTAGCAAGCAGAGTTTTCTTCTATACTGTTAATTTTAGACAATAGTCTATTCCCCTTATAAACTTTCAGTCTATGTCAACAGGTCTTGTGTCAATCTACTCCATTACTAAAATATATTTCAAATACATATAATATACTTCCACCTAAGTGTAAACAAAGCAATCTGAAAACAAAAAGAAGTGTCAGACCATTACTCCCTTCCACAGAAACAGAAACAAGTATCTGCCTATCTTTTCTCTTCCTGCAGTGGCCAGGCTCTCACTCCATTTGGGTGAAATCCAGTTCAGGGTTTAAAAGTCTATGCTAAGTCTTCAGTCTTTTTAATAGTCACCATAATACATCATGAACTAGTTCCACCCCGTATTTCTACCTAAAATAAATCAAACAAGGAGTCACTTGGTTTGTATGCCCTCCAAACAGGAATTTTGATGGTAAGAAACAAATTCAACTATATTTTGAATAGTGTATTTCATTCTTAGTGCATATTCAAGCACTTTAGAGTTATACAGTACTTAATTTCTCTCTCCCTCTGTTATTTAAGAGCTATACAGCAAGGGACAACAGATGTTTCAGGAGTGAGATTTGAAAAAGAAAAGCAGATGACGTGGAGACACACAYGGAGACCAGTCTAGCTGGCATGAACTGCTGAAACAAAGACTCTTGCATTAACTGTGATGAAATAAGAGTTTCAGTAAGTCAGTGCCAGACCAAGATAGGGAGCAGGCACAGGGAGAGTGAAACAAGAATTTTATTTGAAACAGCTATCTTATAATTTGGTTGCAACTTTTGTGAAGTTTTGAGGCAATCTTTGTGCATAACAGCAGAAACTGAACAAAGGTAAGAAATCACTGCTATGAGCTCTTATAATTAGTTTCTAGTCTTTCTACTTATAGCATGAAGAATATTCTAACATGAAGAATAGAAGGATAACAGAGTTTGATCCTCTGATGTAAAATAATTCATACTATCTAAATTTCAATGACAAATTTCTTAGTCACTGTTTTCTGAAACTTCCCAAAAAACATATGGATTTCACTCTGTGACAGATGCAAGGGTTGTAAACACATACATACACTGAAGTCTTCCGATTCCCAAGATTTTAAATTGCATATCAGAGAGGAAATTATTAAAGGTGATGATAACATGTTTATTTAATGATAGAGTATTCTCACACAGATTATTTCTTAAGAGATTAAACCACAGTTTTTAAGACAAAAATCTACTATATAACATTAAAAAAAGGATAATTAATCAGTGAGTCCATCTCTTCCTAGTTAGAATTTGACATAGAAGGCCCCTGCTTTCATTTTCTGAGCAGCTCATTTAAATGAGTTGGTTTTAGTCCATTCTCCAGCAAATAAGTGTTATCATGAGCTTTCCTGCATAGCACAGATATGATCTCTATTTTCAAGCTTTCAGTTAAATTATTTTTCAAGTGGTTTGTTTGAAAGATGCTCATAATGTTTCCCTGGCTAGCAGAAATCATCCAGAATAAAAACAGCACAGAACTCTGTCACAGTGTACTACATTAAATAAGCCCTGCTTTGTGCCAAGATAGTGTTGTTCATGGTGTTGCACTGATGTCCTATCCCATGTCACTATTATGTGACCTAGTGCCTCTTTGCCACAATTATTTTCATGGTATAGTAATGCTTTTATTCAATCAGTGCTGAAAACTAAGAAAAACGTGTGGGGAAAAACCAACAACACTAAGGTAAAATACTGACTGAAATCAGGTGTCACAGAAAAAATCTGGAGGGCAAACCTGGTTTCAATTTAATTACTTTGACTGTTTTTATTCACTTTAAACTTTCCGAAGATTGTATTTTATTTTGCATATTTAGTGCTTTATTACCGGGAGCCACCTGCTTCTTTGGCTGCTATGTGCATAAGGCTAAAGCACTACAAAAAAGTGCATCATGTACGAAATCCAATGACAAACTTCAAATCAGGTACCGAACACATTTTTTCTACTACCACTAACCTCAGAATCCATTCCTTGCATTTCATTCTTTTCCATTTGAAACTGTACAAAGTCATCAATAACATGAAACAGTTCAGGAGAGACAGCTTTGAAGTACTTGTGGTAGTCATACTTTACAGCTAGTGATGCAAAAATGGTATTATTGACTAGAGCAGATCGTAGGTCAGTAAGAACTCCTGGAGAGTGTTGCCGTGGGTCTTCATAAAGGTGCTTGGTTATGAGGTAGTCCAAAATTGCATCTCCCAGGAATTCTAAGCGCTGGTAACAATCTTACAGCATTGGAAATAAAAGAATGTACAACAACACAATTAAGTTTAATGCACGCATTCTTTCCAGGCCTTTCTGGATAGGAAGTTTGGTACACTGCCATGTAAATACCACAGACTTACCAAGAGTCAAAAAAAATAATGTGTGTTTTAAAACAGGTATCTTTCTGAGTTTATGTTTAGAAAGATTTCTAGTGAATTACAAAAAAAATACAAACCAAATTTATATTTAGTAATAAAGCCACTTTTGAACCAAATGTTAATTTATGTCAGGCTAGCAAAAAAACCCTGTGTTCATAATGAATTAACCCTTGTGCTCAAGGTCTTTAAATTGTCCTGAGAAAATAAAATGTACAAATAAAAATCAAGAGATTCTTCTACCAGGCTGATCTGAAACAGACGATAACCAAACATCCAAAAATGAATAAAGAAATCAATATAGTAAAAGGAATATAAAACCTGAGATTTTTTGATCCAATTTGCCACACATTCAGACTTCTTGAAGTGCATTGAACAAAGAATCCCATTCAGAATGGATTATTTTAAAAAGAAAACTGAAAGTGGGAAGCTTTTGCTGTTCAGATAATTGACAGTGGTTAGAGAGTTATGGAGGTCTATTTTTAGAAAATAAATAAAACTAAAAAAAAAAAAAAAAAAGCAAACAGGGATAGGTGGGAGGAGAGGAAGGAAGACAAAATTACCATGAAAGTAATATGGCATAGTGAAATGGCTAGTAGGAAGCTGCTTTTATAGTAGCTGAACCTAAGATACTGCTAGATCTCAACCACTGCTCCTTGTGAAAAAAGGTACCTATAACAGCAACTCAAAATTGTCTTCCTTGTTAAACAAAAAAGGACCTGGAATCAAAAGTTTCTGCTGACAACATAATTTTATCTAGATATTATACCTTACTGCTCTCATTTGTTAATCTATATAAAAAAAGGAATTATCTACCTTCTATAGATTTTGTGAAATATTTGTAAAAAGTAAATATGTAAGTAGGTAATGCTACCTCGAATAAAAAAATGAAAGAAATAGTTTCAGTGTTTTGTCAGAACTGTTTCTTAATGTATTAAGATTTCAAAATGACTTATTTTTTTAATTAAAGAAGAGATTTCTTACTTCTTGGAATACGGAACCAATTCAGTATGGGGAAAGATTCAGACTGCTGACTGCACAGGAATTTGCTGTTCACTTCAAATAGGGCTGAAATTTTACCTTGGTTTGGTTTTAATTGCATATTATTGTAGGAAAATATTTAAAGCTTAAGAAAGAACAAATACTAAATTAATAATTTAAATAGAATAAGCAAACATAATTGAAGACATTTGCTAACCTAGGAATGTGCATTTGTGTCAAATCTTTTGTGAGATCATGTATAGAAGCATTAAGCAGTTAACCTGAAATTAATATTTAGTCTGACTTAGTAAACTGCTTCAGCTTTGACTTTAAATATTTACTCTATAATATACTTGGACTTAAATTAAACCTCCAATTCACAACTTCAAACTGAAGTCTCTATATTTTGCTATTACATAGACTATTTGGCTAATAAATGTTGTATGGTCTAATTTTACTGTTCAGAAGTACAGTCAGAGTAAAATATTTGGGATTAAATTATGGGAAAATTTTGCTAAATATATTTGCAAAATGTGACAGCTACACTTCTAGAAATACACTGTAATTTAGAGTTACATAAGAATATATGTCAGCTAAATGGAGATGTCACATCAGCTGTATACAACTAGTGATAGAGGGTTAGAGATGAAAAGTGCTCTTTCCTGAAGCTTGGTTAAGCTTCAGTAAGTCTTACATCTGTATCAAGACAAAATATGAATTATTCATATATCAAGATACAGCTTCAATAAGTATCCCCCTCTAAATCAGTAACGATATTCTTTTCTAAGATTCTTTTTGCATTCAGAGGGCACTGACTTCTTAATGTGTTAAAATAACAAGGCATATCATAAAAGGACTATGTATGGGAACACAACATACACTGCCTTTATTCATAATATAGGGAAAAATAGTTTCTTTAAGACAACTTACCAGTTATGGTATTATAATGGTAAGAGGCATGAGTAAATGCCTGAAGAAGATAAGCCTTGTTCTTAAAACTGTAGTTTATTTTCTTCTCAAAGTTTTCAAAGCCAGAAATAAGATGATTCAGGGTTTTTTCAGCATCTGGGTGATCAAACATACACCTTGGTGGAATCTTCAAACAGCCATACTCCAGGTCTTTATACAGAGAAGGCTCTGAACTAACTACAGAAGCAGAAACAGAGTTTGGTGAAAGATTTTTCTGCTGACTGTTACAGTTCTCTCCAGTAGCACACAAAGTGCTTTCCCAATCAGTCTTTTTAATTACAGGGAGCACCTTCAGCCCCAATGAACACAGGAAAAGCTGAGCAGCTCTTTCACCACAGCTGGTCAGATAGCAGCCCAACAAGGCTTCCACACAGTCTGCAATGCTTTTGTCAGCAATACACTGTTCTGTATGCAAGTCATATGAGATAGACTGTTTTCCTGCATCAACACCACAGTTTTCTTCTGATGGGTTCCAGAAGCCCACTACAAAATCATCCTCTTCAACAGCCTTGCTAGGATCCAGATAGCACATAGCATCCCAAGAGCTATAGTCAAAATCATCAAAATCTGATGAAAACTGAACATTACCCAGGGAGGACTTTTTGGGTGCTTTCCATTCATAGTTCGAATCAGTGGTTGAAAAAGGCGAGAGAGAAATTTTCTTCACAAAAGCCCCTGATCCCATTAACATATTATCTATGAATTTGATATGTTCCTGATCATACTCCAAAAAATCATCTTCAAAGTCTGCTTCTTCCTTGGGTAACCTCCACATTAGGTCTTCATCCTCCTCCTCATCATCATAATCTTCAAGTTTACCATTAGCCAAATTCTCCTTTGTCTATGAAAGAACACACATACACACACACAAAATGCAGTACAAACAAGGAAAATGATAACCTTTGATTAAGGAAATGCCGTAAGAGCAGGATGTGGATAGTAACTGCTAATAATAAGCCTGAACATTTTTTTAAAACTATTAACAATGTTCCTAATTATATTGTCTAATTAACATTCTAAGACTAAAATAATTGCCTTGGAACACAAAATCTTAACTATTAACCTAAAATAAGTAGTATATATTTTACATACAACACATGCTACATTTCACAGGAATACAGACTCATGCTTATATTTGCATCCTATGCATATACCAATTAAATGATATATACTTGCACACCAAGGTAAACTAAGGAAAAAAATTCTAAATTAACAAATTTAGAGAAGTACAAAGAAACAGATTTGGGTGCATTTTTCTCTCTAGCTGCTAAAGTAATGCTATTACAAATGTTTAATCAAGGTAATTTAAAAAATTCTTTCTATATTCTTCCATTCTAAATAATAAGGTGTTTGCAAGGGTTTACTATAGTAACAGTCACCATAATCTTGGTTTTGGGACACACAAATGGAAAATGCACTAAGTGAAACAACTGTAAGAACTTCCTTTACCCTAGTGCTTCTATAATTATCACTCAAAAGCAGCAAAATATATTTCTCTACATTGCCAAGTACAGTTAGTTACAAATAGTTTGTAGTCTACTTGGCAAACTAATAGACAATAAGTTTAGAGAATCAGTGTAGGTAATTTTTATATTACAGATCAAAACCAGGAGTCTAATACCAATTAGTTGGCAAGAATTTAATGTTTATGTGGGTGACAGTCTGGATAGCATGTGTCGGGATTCAGTAAGTGATCTAGCTATTTGAAGAAATCAGATATAGACCAATTTTTGGTTCAACATTAGAGCCACAATACAAGTTACAATACAATACAACTTAATTTTAACAGACATGATATCCCTCCAGTTCGTCACACATTTTATAATATTGCCAGGATTTGAATAGAGCAGGTCTAAGAATGGAAGAGCAGAAACTACGACACACTTTGGTAAGATTGGGGTGTTACTTATTTTTACTAAGTATTAACGTATACATTAAGTCATAAAGTAGAATAATGTAATGCAAAGGCAACTAGTATTAATCCTATCTCTTTAAACAAGTACATATTTGTTTTATTTCAGTTATACTGAAATATAATTTAAACTTCAGTTTAAAGTTATAGCCTCACCTAATTAACAGAAAACTTTAAGTTTTCTCTGATTTTCTAATACGTACATACTTACAACAGCAAAGTAATGACATCTCATATCTCTTCCCTGCTCATCTGGAGCAAATTGATAGGGACTGAAGTAAATTATAAATTGAACACAGATATGCCCAAGCTATACAATGCTGTACAATTTGCTATGGCCCCAATCCAGGAAAGCACTTAGACATATTAACTAAACGCACAAGTAGTCCTCCTTACATCAAAAGGACTACTCAGAAGCTCAATCCTGCATCACTGATATCAATGGGAATTCTGCCACTGAATTTGAAAGGAGTAAGATTGGATTCAAAGTGCTTTTCTGGATTGGGTCCCGAAAGCTAACACCATTTTGAATCAAGTGAAATAGTCTATATCTGCCCTCAAACTAGGCAAGTCAAACTGTAGGTCTCAGCTATCTAATCCTGAGAATCTGTGAACCAGATGCTAATGTTGGGGACCTCTCCCTTTGGGCTAAACGCACGACCCTTTAGAGCTGTGGATGTGTGGCAGCGCTAAGGCACACCAAGCAGTGCTCAAAACCATCCAAGGGTCAAACAGATCACAACCTTATCACAATGGAGCAGGTTTAGTAATGAGAGAAAAAAGGGTGGCTCTAGAAAGCCATAGTTCCAGCACATCTTGCCAAAAGATTTTCTGCTGCTAATTAATTATCCAGCTGACACATAAAAAATGGCCATTTCTGTAACTTTAACTGTTCAGTAACAGATAGCAAAATTTGATTTAAAGTAATTATTTTGGATATTGGTGGCAGCATGATGCTCAAGGCAGGATAATTTACYTAGTCCCAACTAAAGCAAGTATTGATTTTTGCATATCATACCCCACTGTTACATCTGTCATTGAAATGAAAATATAGTCCCTGAATGAGCAAAGTCCACGTGGAAAATTTAAAAACAGATTTCAGTTTCAGTGTCTGTTTATGCAAACTTTTAAAAAATTAACTGACAAATTTCATTTTCACTACAATTTCATTCACAAGCTTCCTAACTAAAATTAATTAACAGCATAGCTAAGTGAACTACCTTAACATCACCTGCACATCATTTCTTGCATTAAAAAAAAAAAGTAATAAGAATGTGCTGTAGTAAAGAAGACAGTTTGGTTTTTTTAAAATCATTAGACAGAAGTTCAGAAATAATCAACAATGCAACCCAAAACAGACAAGCTTTTCTTAAGGAACACCTGCTTGATTTTTAGTAAGTTATGGCCACTTTCATTTCAAGCTGAAGATAAAATATATTTAAGTGTTTCTTTCATGCTTCTTTGAAATYAGCTATTTGATAAAATCAACAGACTAGTTTATTAACAGGAAGTTCCTAATGCTTGATAATGCCAAATGTACCAGCATTTCTCTAGGATGTTTTAGCAATAATTCAAAGAGTTATGAGATTTCTAGCCCCAGCTATAGACCATCACCCCATGGACTAAAAATGAAATTTATGTGAGAGATGGTAAAACGTCTGGATTGTCAATTGGCACAAAAAGCACATCTTAGTTAAATCACTGTCTGTATTTTGGACTGGAATTGTGTATTTTATTTACAAATAAACTGTGGCTAGCAAAGCAGAACAAGCCATTGAAGAGTTATGGAGAACTGAAAGCTTTTTAAAAGCAAAGACTAGCTCCTGTCCCAAATGCGCTATTTTATTTTTAGAAAGGTATAACAGTAAGTCTCTTTGAAATTAAATCTTGGCACAATAGAAAACTACAATAATCAGGTTGTTTTATTCTGCAATAAACATTTATTTGCACAGTACATCTACCTAACAGTCTTCTCATGTGCCCTCTGGTGGTTCCACAATCTAAGCATGGTCTTCATAATTGCAAAATGGAAAAAAACAAAAAAACAAAAAACACCTCACAAACAGAAAACACCAAATCATTTTCAAACACTTAAAGAATAAGTTATTGACTGCTGTGATCAGTGATATTTCTTAAACATTCACTTTAACTCTCAGCATACAGTAAGTATAAACAGTAAATAATTTGAATAGCTTCTCATTAAGATTGGTCATTGTGAAGCTATTGCTGACGGACAATGACGGCGTCTATGTCAGTATTTTTTTTTTTGATGAGGAGTAGCTCTCAATCATTCCCATGCCCTAGCTGACAGCTGACAGAATTTTCTCAAGACAATTATAATCCTCATTCTGCCAAAGCACTATGAAAATATCAACTCCTGTTTCAATTCACCTTCTACAAAGGTGAATTCACTGTTGACTGAAAGGCAGACACAGAAAGGGTCTTCTGCATACACACATTACACCAAAAATACTATTTATAATTCAGTTTAAACTCTGAGAGAAATTTCAGAGCATGCTCTCATGAGTTCATCTGGTAAGAACAAAAAGCAAAAAGGCTGCTTCTCTGCTCTTCTATTAATACATACACATTCGTTACTGCATGATGTTCAGTAAGTTTCTTTACTTTGGGTTCTATTCAGGATCAGTTTTCCTCTCATTTTCTGTAAGTTACAGTGAAGTTTTACAAAGAAAGGAAACAAAGATGTAGAATTATTCTTTCGACTGAAAATATAACAAAATATTTGGAGGGAGGGGAAGGTAGGGGAAAGAGAATACAGACCACAGTCTTTGGAATATATTGATACATGGAGACAATTATTCCTCAACATAGTTAAATGAAATCTTACCATTTCATCTTTCTCCCATTTATCAGTGTTGCTCTTGTCCTGGTTTACTATGTAACCAGGTGGAAGCCAATTGACAGGGGGGTCAAAAATTGATACCACCATACGACTAGGCAGTCCTTTCTTTTTCCCAAGGCGATACAAATTACAGTTGCTGACCTTCAAGAAAAACATTCTGATAAACTTCTGGACATACATTTATATAAAAATATTGGTTAAAATACAAAGAACCAAGTCAATTTGATGTGATCTTGTCCCATTATATATTTCCTCTAGTTCTCAAAAAGGTTACTTTTCAGCTTTCTTAATATACTACAACCAATCCACAGCAAACGTATAGGGTTTTTTTTTGTTTGTTTCTTTTTGTTTTTTTGGGGGTTTTTTTAGAGCCAGGTATATAAAATGTGACAATTTCAGTTAAAGAAATCTGATGGATTAAATTCTCTTTGTAAAACAAAATTATTGCTAACTTCAGAATAATAGTAAATACAGTCTAAGTGTCATTAATTACAGCATTAATAATCAACATTCAGACTAGATCTGGAATAAGAAATGATTCCTATTATGGTAAATTGACCTGAACCTTGGCAGCAGAAAGCATTAGAACAGTTCTGTACAGCAAATCCTATTTTAATCAAGTCATAATCCAGATGTTATTTTGATACCCTCTCAAATTCTTTTGAATATTTTAAAGGGAAGGGAAAAAGCACTCACATACACACACATTCTTCCTTTCCTGTTGAACTATCAACTTCTGATCTTCATTTTAAACACACTTTTCGTGTTTCTTTAAGTCTTGAAATTTGAACTTGAATATTTAATGAATTTTATATGAACTGTGCAAGTTATTTAGCCTTTCTTATTTTCCTCGATTAAAGAACTATTCAATCATTTAATTCTCAGGGTGATGCATTTTATTAGAAAAAGGCAGTCAAATCCTTAGCATTTGATTCAAGTCATTACATTATGTGGAATAAAACTTTCATATGATTGATTAGTCCATAATTTTAAAAAGCAGTTGAAGAAGAGACTCTGCTCACTACTATTTATGTTTTCATTAAAATACTTTTAACAGTTTTGATGTAACAATTTTGAAAGGTACTTTTTATTTTGTTTGTTAATGCTCCTGTAGGATGATGCAAAAGCTTTCATGGAAGCTAATTTATTAAGGAAACAACTGAAAGGTCAGTAAAGCTACAACCTAAGGCTCTGTATGGCTAACTCTCAATCCTTCATTCAAGGGTTCCTGTATGTCCTCACTAACCCAGAACTTTTGGTTCTGTTTACTTCTATCTCTCCTTAGGCTGGTAATCAGCTGGTTTAGATTTAGAAATGAACAGTAAAAAAGAGTTTCATCAATGACAGTTTATGTAACATTAACCCTGTCATCCTGTATTTTTACTCCTAACATGCATGCTATCAAATGTATAATCAGTAAGGCTGCGGACCTAAATCACCTTGGGGCCATTCAATCTTCACGTAATTTTTTTATACAGCCAGCATTTTACCCAGTATCACTGGATCATTACTACTTACTTTTTTGCTTCTCATATATGACAGCCGTCCCTCATGAGCATCAGGATAAGTGCAAAACAAGTATGTAGTGATGGCATGCTTTAAAAACGAATCACCAAGCATTTCAAGCCGCTCCAGATTAAAACCATCACTAGCGTTTGAAAGAGTCAAAGCTTGAAGAATGAGACCAGGATTGGGGCCGAGAGTTTTTGAGGAGTACCCGCTGGAAGGGCTCTTTTCAAAATCCACTCTGTCTATCAAAAGATTAAGAGCTTCTGAAGTACTGGTGGTCACTGCCATTTTGGGGCATCCATCTGAGGTAGATCTGTTAGCATTTCCATCAAGGTATTTATTACTCAGTAGAGTACATTCATTGCTGGGCTTGGGCTGGTTCTCACTGCTGTATAAATTCTGAATGGGACATGAGGTAGTTGGTTGTACAGGTATTTCCTGCCTGCAGTAATTCAGCTGATTTCCTTGGCAAAAATCTCTGTTAACTAAATCACAATTGCCATTGGCAAGATTTTTATTATAAGAAACACCATTAATTGCTGCAAGTTCTGCTGAGACATCAATTTGGAGTTTACTGGGTGACTCATTGAGCAATGTTCTGTAATTCACAGACATTTGGTCATGCTTTTCTGCAGAAGAGGTTCTATTAGCACCTTGATGTGCAGCATTTTGAGGGACTACAATTGTGCTGTGCTTACAGTAATTTTCATTCTCTACCAAAGAGGAGCTAGGAATAGAGATGAAGGATTTGCTGTCAATAGACTTTTTCCATCCAAAGTCCAGGTTAGGATATCTGTAAAGATATATATTGATTTTGTTAAAAGAAAATATGACAAGAGAAGAAAGCTGTTATGCACATACATGTTTTTAAAAAAAGTAATGTTCTTCTGAAAAGAACAGTGACTGCAGCATCTTCATAGTTAATTGAATAACCTTATTATTCACATCAAGTCTTTTCTAACTATATCCTTCACTGAAAGCTGACATGGGTCAAACAAAGGGTATCAATTTTAAATTCATGCAATAGTGGTATATTTTCACCTTGTTTTTCAATAAAGTAAGATATCAAAAGTGAGATATTAGCAAAATACATACCTGAAATCTGCAGGAAGTGATTTAACCCCTACACCGGCATCAGTGGCTGTTTGAGCTCTTAGTTCCTCTGCTGTCAATAGGCAGTGCAGGCGATAAAGTATGCTGGGGAGGCAAACTGCTTTTCTCCACAGTGATGCTGGAATAGGATGGATAGCACAGAGCTCTGGAACCAGTATCTGGGGTGGGGTTGGGGAAGGGTGAGAAAAGAATTTTACTTTTGAAGGTAGACTTCAGAACACTGTTAGAGAGAAACAACTTGAATCAAGTACTTCTATTTCACCTGCTTATTCTGCAGACTTTCCCACTTTGCTTTCCTCTTCTCAGCACTGCTTAGTGGAAGTGCTTTCCCCTTCTGGTTCAAATGGCGAGGAGTCAAAAGATTAAGTCTAAGAACAAGTGAAAATACTTTAATATAAATACATAAAAAAATATGAATAGCCTAAATTTTCCAAAATGATGGTTTATTCTGAGTATTCATCCTTAATGCACTGTAAGGTGACAGCACAGCTACCTCCAGAAAAAAATGGACTCTTACCTTACAGTTGTTGACACAAGCTAAGCACCTCCTCTAAAAATCAGTAATTATTTTGGAAAACACAAGCCTTCAGCTTTATCACATTATACCAAAACAAAGAAAACGGTGATTTATTGTCAAACTACAAGTGTCAAGCAAGTAAGATTGTTACCTTGAAGATGTGTGGTCCACATCCAGCAGTGGCTGGTTGAGATTGGTCAGGTCAAGATTATACTTTGTTTTATAATATTCAGCAAAAGTTTCATATTCAGGGGAAGGGAATTTACTGAGTGGAGTAAGATCAGTGTATACATCAGCTACGTAGAATCGATGAGGCTGATCAAAATTTCGATACCTAAACAAAAACATAGTTTGGCATATGTTATATCCTTAAGAGTAAAGCCTGTACCAGCTTCCTGATGCTGCAATGTAGTCAAGATGCTAAACCACCAAATAATTCACCTGATTTTTTTGTAGAAACCAATTTGTTTAACTAAATCAAATACTAAGTGAAATGCATGTTGTAAGATAAGGAAGAATAAAGTCAAGCTATACTCTATGCAATGTCTTGTGGAGAGATATTTTAATAAAATAGAAGACTCATGTCTTCAAAATCTAATATATAATCAAGTTCTGGACAACCACCTCAGAGTAATGCTGCAAATGATAATATCTAACAGTTAAACTTAATTTTTAAAGTCTGGCCTCCTCAAATACTAGAATCAGTAGAAATGGAGTTCTACCTTACACTAAAACTGCACTACCTCACATCTAAACTGGCATTTTAACTAAGTCATCCTTCAAATAAAGTTAAAATAGAAAACCCCAAATACCTAATAAGGTAAATTTACAAGCCTTCTAAGGAGGCTAAGACAATGTAGTTCTTTAAGAGAATGCAGAATTTGGGBGGGAGGGGGGGTGGAGGCAAATTGCTGCAACACCTTTATCATTGTTAATGATGCTAATTGGGTACTACAGTGAAAAACATGAACAGGAAAAAAAAATCAGGAAATCAACATTAAAAAAAAAGCAACCTGATAAAGTTTGATGGCAAGACTATATGACAGAAGAGATCCTGACATTAGAAGTTCAGACTTTCAAAAAGAGTCCTTCCATACCTTATTTCCTAGGTATCCTCATCATATTAACACAAAGACCTATTGCTATTTGCTTATCTGTACAAAGTGTATATTGTATTAATTGTGTGTGTCAAGGCTTCTGTTAATCTTGGTGGTTCTGAAGAAGTTTCCCTTCTCTCTCCYTTCATACATAGCCTGGCTTCTGGGTTGCTGCTTGAACTAGTAACTGTTCTTCTAAAGCACTAGAACAGTCACAAGTAGAAACATAATATATGGAGATGTCCAGTATGTGTAGCAAGACTGAAATTTCTCAAGTACTTTGTAGGTATAATTTGTTGACTGTTACACTAAACTACTTATTAGATCTGGGTTCAAGAAGGAATTTTGTCCTACATGAAATCACTAGGGTCTTTGTTGTTGTTATCATATCTCTCATAATATAGGTACGGACTACTGACTAGGATTATTTCAGAACCTCAAACAAGCCTTCCATTATTGGAAGAACCTAGGAACCTGGCAATACCCATGATCTTGTTTTCCTTCCTGCAGCACACTATAGTTTTGGCTTTTGGCACTTTGCTGTATGTCTAAATTTTGCTGCAGACTCTTAGCATTTTGTAGCATCTAGTGAATGGGAACATGCAGACCGAGTGTTCTGCAAACCATCCTGGTTTAAAAACCTATTTCACAATTGTCCTTAACTGGGGGGAAGCTACAGTTGACCAAAATAACATAGACCATTTTGTGTAAAGTACCTTAGAGGATACACTCAGTGTTCGATTTGCATATTATTTTTTAATTTGATCTGCTGCATCTATCATTTTCAGCTTCTCTTTAGATTTCTAAATAGACATTTCTAAATAAAATTAAAACACTATTAATGATTTTTTTTTAGCATTCCTGAAAAGATGAGACCAAGAAAACCATATCCCCAGACTGTCTGAACATCTAAGCTCTGAAAACCAGTCTGGTTAAAGGAGCTTTTGGGAAGTCCTTTTATCTTATTCACAGTCATGTCTATCCCGAAAAATCTCCAAATAAGATCAGAATTCAGGTAGAATTGTACCAATGTACAGACATCACATTATGCTTCTCCTCTGAGGAGCTTATAAGAAGTGAGAGAGAACAGGATAAGCCGGTATTTCCACTGTTGCTATGTTGACTGAATACAGAAGTACTTGAAAACTTGATGAGACTTCTTAATGTACAAAACAAGGTCAAAACTCCCCCATGCCTGAACATTATCAGATAGCAACTAATGAATTTTCGTGCAAGATGTGTACTCAGCAGCCCTCTCCCTCCCTCCCTCCTTCCCAATAAAGAGGGTGGGGGGGAGGAGAGGGGGTGGGGAGGTAGGCAAGGAGGGGAGAAAAATACTGCTGTAACCAGATCTTCAGATGCCATAGTTCCACCAAGTTCAGGAATTGTGCTAATTTACACCACCTATGAGCTGCTTCCATGGTGTCAACTCTGACCATATGAAGTAGTACTTATACAGCGATGGTCCCTCACTACTTTGTACACTAGCATTTTTACCACTTCAGTCAGCTGCAGAGGTGCAGTGATAGGAAGACATTTGGCGGGGGGGGAACCACAGATGAGACCAAAACAAAGTACTAATATTTATTCTCCAAGTATATTCTAGAACTATTATTGTTTACAGTGTAGTGGGCGCAGGCACAAGTCAATCAATCCATTTCTTTTTTTTCAAATTATGTCAAACAATATAGAGAATAATTAAGTCTCCATAAAGCCTACCAATTCTGGAGAGCCTTTGCATATCCACTATGTAAAATTCTTCAAGTCTTTTCTCTAAATACCATTTAACAGAAAGATTCTTTTAGTCTTAAGTCTTAAATGATCTTTTTTCACTTGTTATTTTTTTCAGCCACCAAATAGCATGCCTTCCTTTGGCAAGTCTTTGCTGTGAATAACCAGTAACCAGAGAACAGGACACCCACTCAACCTGTTAAGTCAAAATTAGTTTCAGTAAGCCAGTTGGTGGTGGTGAAGTTGCATAACTTTTTACCAGACTACTGTGCAAGTTTTGTGAACTCTAATATTCCTAATAAAAAGGGAAGGAAGCTTGTGAGGCCTAAACATTGTGGCTAAAACACACTATATAAAATTATATCTATTGATAAAAAAAACTTACCACAAACCTGAAGACACACGTTGGTATCTTAGCTAATTTAAGAATGTTTCTTACAAGCAAATCTTCTGTTGCAAACACTGACATCCCATTATGACAAGTATTTATATAAATATAATTTGTACATACTTAAGGTCATACTATACACAGTACTCACCTTGGAATGATAACTGCATCCTGGTAATCTTCTAATTTGAAAATAAAAGGCATTTCTTTTGTATATTGTGTACTGGGAATGCCTGTACGTGCTTCAGATTTTTCAATGTCTTCCATAAACTTAAAGTCAATGTCCAAAGTGCTGGAGTCATCAACTTAAAAATAAAGTGCATAATTCAGTTATTCAGGGAAGTGTTTTCCAGGCTGAAATTTTCTGGAAAGTTGCAAATTACAGTATTTTTTTCTTATTCTGTATACATATTTGATTGTTTTCATTTCACTTGTTTCATTCATCCCCCCAAAATGTCAAAAGAAACTCTTCTTGCCCACATATGTATGATTTTGTATTCTTGTTCAGTCAGCTGAAGTCTACTATAAATCATCTCACATCAGTAAATTAAAACTAATTTGGAATTGTGAAGAAGAAATAAATTAAAACTAACATAAATCTTCATCCTGTTGCATATGGTATCATTTCTATAGCTAATACCTGAAATTTAACATAAATAAGGAAACTCAAAGTAAATATTGAAAAACTCTGTTCTTACCAACATTAAGAGGTAGAACACAATAGGCTGAATCAGCTTCTGTGGGTTTGAACTCTAGTGCAGGTTTCTCAAGACGAAGAATATGTGAAAAAATGTACTGGTGGAGTCGTGTTATCAACTCAAGCATTTGCAGAGACAAAGTAAAACCAGATTTCTTTAGCTCAATAGATATTGTAACCTCTCCAGAGCGAGTATACACAGGAAAGTGAGGAATCTAAGCAAGAAAAAACAAAAGAAATCAAAAGAGAAAATTCCAGAACTGGATTCCTCTACAGAGTACTGAATGTTTAGTTCAGACACTGTATATGAAAATCTAGGTATGCAAAGACCAATGCTGCCATTGTGCTATCAAAATGGTCCTGAAATCAATTTAAATATTAGAAAATAAAGCAATCTGTTAGCCATTTGAAACATATGACATGCTTGCTCTAACTCATGCCTCTTAGAAGGCTGGAGAGCAGACTATACACCAAATCTGCTAAGGTCCCAACCTCTTGAAAGAGTAAGACGTTACTCCAAGGGTACCATTCCACAAGAGTTTAAGTTCCTTAAGTTGGCATTCTCCTGCCACACTTTCCTGTGCTCACCTTTGTGTCACAGGTAGTGCTTGCCTGACCCCAGAGCAAACCGGTCAGGAAACTATATTAGCAACAAACCAACCACCCTGCCAAAAAACTAACATTCCCCCCTCCAAGTTTTGACAGTTTAGCTGGCTAACTACCTCTCTGCACAGTCATATGGGTGACTGCCAGGTATGGGAACAAGCAGTGCTGATGCATCAGCTTACACTGTTGTATGTACAAACATGCCTGTAACTTCTAAACTCTGGAATTATTGGTCTTTGCTAAAGAAATGCAGTTATCAGAGTCACAGTTCCTAAAAGCTTTTTCAGAATATTTGACCTTTAGTGACCTTCAATTATACAGGAGATTTTGAAGGCTTAAGGAATGACTTTTTTTTCATAGCTCATTAAGAGCTTTTCTCTTTGTAGTCAAGTAAAAATGTTTTTCCCCCCCCATTACAAAAGAAGAAATGTGAGAATATTCTTGAAGTATTTTCTTCCGAAGACAACAGAAAATTTACTTTGAAAAGATTTTCCTTAGCTGAGTCTCATCTACAGAAGAAGTCTTTTTATTAAAAACTTTCCAAGATATCTAACAGCAGGTACAGAATTTCAACAACTTCTCTGTAGCAGCTCTGAAGCCTGACGGTTCTTCCCATTTTGGTTAAAGCACATGTACTGCCAATGCTTCAGGTATTTTTTAACATTGAATCCTCTTTATGCTGCAACATTCCAAGGAAATGTTCATTACAGCAAAATGATTAGGAAAAGAGTCCTCTAAGGAATGGTGGAAATAGACAGAACTGATCTTGAATGTGAAAGTTTCTCAATAACACCAGTGTAATTCTTCCAGGAAGGGGAACCAATTTCAAAATCTGCATCTTCGGGAAAATGGTGGTTGAATTTAATCACAAACTTGACTAATCCATCATTCTGATGCTCCTGGGCACTTGGTGCACTAAAATGTTATGTTTGTACGACCACAGCACTGTATGGCAAGTACCATCATGCCATTTGTGCTGGCCACTGTATCAACTAAAGACCAGGTCCCACCCTGCCCTGTTTTGTTTCATCTTCTTTTCACCTGTAATACATATTTGATTCATTTGATCTGATGAAGGAATAAAAAGTCTTCCTAAACAGACTAAAAGATTCTACGCTGAATTACACTTCTTTTATAGCTAAAACTCTTAGCCRCTATTTTCCAAATCTGGGGGAAAAAAAAAAGAAAAAAAGGCAGGATCTCTACCTCAAATAATCTAGACTTGCATACTGGTCAACCAAGGAAGTCATGACACATTTGCAAGTCTAGCATAGTTGTGCAGGACCAGGAGAGAGAAACAGAAAGAAAGAACTTCAGCTACTATATGAAATACCATGGAAATCCCAATATCAAAATGCCCCATGGTTCAGAGCCACGTAAAATATTATTCTTCAGTTGTAACTTGACTGCAAAACAGAAAGAACAGGGCAAATCTTCAATGAGCACCATTAGTGCCTCCTGTTTCTGCATCTTAATGTGACTTAGCTGCAGATCACAGAACAGGACATCTGATTTGACTGATTATCACTAGATTTCATGTGGCTACACATGGATAGTTCTGAGAATGATTTCTGTGTTTTTATTTCAAGATATAACTCTGAAAGCAGCTGAGGTGAAGTGGAAGTAGATGCATAAAGAAATTCTGGAAATCTGTCTCCCAAGCATCTATCTTGTGAAACAATCCAGTCTCAAAGATCCAGTCTGAAAACCAAATTGTCTTTCAGTATGTTGCTTCTTCTTCATTTTTTCCACTATATTATATCCAGGTAAATCTCCAAATATCACCTAATTTTGCATTGAAGTATGTGGTTTCCATCCCCTTAGGAAAGATTACTCTTGGCACTTTTGAGAAAACCCATGCATGAAAAAGAAACTGATACAGAAAACTAACAATTTTATTTACAGCTAGAGAATTTATATAAAAGATGACAAGGAAGTTGCACACAATGATATTCTAGATCTTTGCAAATCTTTAAATAGATAATGTTTATTTTGACCACCAGGTGAACGATTCTCTGGCAAAAACACCCAACTCCTTCCCTCCTCCCCCCAAAAAAACCACTTTTGAAAAGCCAATTGGTATAAAATGTTTTTGTAGTGTCTGCCAAGATAAGAAAGCATTTGCTTCCTTCATCACAACTTTGATTAAAATGTTAATTACAAAGTACTTTTCTGTAAAAAAGGTATTACCATATTTCTTATGATTCAGGTGAAGACCTGAGATCAGAAAGCAGTTTTTGTCTGGATTTGTAAGATCATGGGCACAGTCTTACCATGCTCAAGATTTTGGGGTTTTTGGAGCAACACTCTTAAGATCTCCTTCAAAACTTTTCTCCCAGATTTTCCCATGTACCAGACTAACTGAACTTTCCTGGAGACTTCTGATGCTAGGAAGTGCTAATGGAGTGTGCTGGTTTTGGTAGCAATGGCTGAGGTTATTTTCAGTACTCAGTTCTCTTATGCTTCCTCTAAAAGCTTCTCATCTTCAATAACTGGCACGCCAACCACATGCTTAGATTCATCCTGTTGTAGACTGGTCCCCAGCATAGTTACCTTGTAATTAATCAATTAGGAATTCATTACCCTTGGCACAAAAGATTTTTAAATCAAAATGGAAATTGAGAGTACTCACTTCAGGTAAGGGCACAGTTACAAGATGGTTTCATTTATACTCTGATCACATGGAACCCCTCCCAGAGATGACTATCTTTTAGGGCTTTGTGCCAGTTTTGACTAACATGGCCTACTTTTGCTGCTGCTGCTGCAGATTAGGAATGCTGAAAGAACTTATTACCATGGCTTTCATATGGATAAAGTAGTGCATTAGGCAATCTCTGTAGCTGAAACCCCGCTCCTGTCATACCTCATACAAAAAAGGAAGAACATTTTGAATTTGCCATTGCAAAAGAACATAAAATAAAATTACAAAACAAAAGCGCYGCAGAAACAGAACAGCTTGTTGCATTACTAAAGACATGAAATAGTGATCAGACTAGATATTATTACTCATTTTATGGAGGATACTTGATATAAGCAGCACTTATCACGATATGGTCATTTCCAACCCTTCAGTTTGGGGGAGCAGGGTGATGGGGAAGGGAACAGGGAGAATGACAGGTTGCAAGGCAAGCAGAATAAGGAAAGGAGCTAGACTCATCACCTGAGGTATAGGTTTGGCTGTCAATATTCCAAAACATCTTGTTGTATCTTCAGGAGGGTACAGCTTTCGCCTCCTGAAGTTGAGCTCATCGGGTAGAGGAGTAGTTAACACCATTCCTATTACATACAGGTAACAAGGCTGATCAGGTTTGGGATAACTATCCCTCAAACATTCTGGAATCTAAAATCAAAAAGAGAAAAAAAATATTAACAGGGTTAAATCAGCAAAATTTACCTAAATACTATTCCTTGAACAAGCCTTCATATGTTTATTAGGAAAGGTGTTACTAAAAAATGAGGAATAAGAAAATTAATAAAGACTTAAGTAAAAATGTTTGGTCAGTAGCCTGGTCTGTCTTGGGAGCAATGAGATCTGATTGAATAGTAGCATTAAAGGGAGCATGGTGCTCCCTGAACTTCCTGTTTGCAGAGTCAACTTCCACCACTTTATCCAGGCTGTGTTAAAAACCCAAGTGCAACAGTAGAACAGACATAACTTCACCATCAATACAACTGAAGTTTTGATGCCGATTTCCACATTTTGTCAGTAACTCTGAAGCACCCCTTTATGTCCAAGCTCTTTAGACCTCGGCAGAGAGTGTGGGAGGAACACACTCCAAAAAAAACCCCCAAAACAAATCATAACAATTCAGTTTTCACACAAATTTTGCTGAATTATAATTTACAGATTCAGTAACACAGATTCTTTTCTCCAGTAAAACTGTTTCAAAACGTCAAAAACATTTTCATACAGTGGGGACAAACACACACAGAATTCTACACGCTGTCCCTATTGCCCAGGCACTACACCACAAAGAAATTTTCTTCTAATTCTAGCTTGTAGAGTTTGAGTACTCACAACAGCCATGAGGCCAATTTAAAACATTTTTAATTCTGCAGCTCATGTTTGTCACAGTTCTTAAGAAACTGCATTTTATGTTGGGAAGGAGTTCATTACTTCATGGGTCTCAAAAATGATTCTTCTGTTTATCTAAAAAGAAGCTGCAGTACATACAGCCCTGGATTTTATACTGTGGCAAAACTGTGGCCCTGGCTTAAGGAAAAATCACTCACAAGTTTAGTAACTATATTAAGCCCAAGAGGATCTTGTAGACCTTAAACATTTGCCAAAGTTTCTTTTCCAGATGTGAGAAGTTGGGACAAAAGCAAGCGAAAAATATTCTTGAATTCGGTAGAAAAAAAAAAAAAAACAACTGAGAAAGAATGATGCATCACTTGACAAATCAACTCCTCTCAATGAGAGATACTACAATTGTGCATTTTAATAGCAGCCCCCATTCCAAAAATCACCAGTTGCTGACAAGAAGCACCAAGAAACACCTTGCAAATATTCAAACTTATCAGTCTGACATCTTGCAAGAGAAAGGTTTTCTCACTTATCCTTCCTTCTATAATATTCTTTATGATGCTACAGTATGCTTCCTAGACTTTTCTAATAACCAATTAAAGTACTGAAAAATTGGAACATGTGGAAGATGCCAAGAATGGATTTACCTAAGGGTTATCACCGTAAGTGAGGCTGCATATCAATGTACAACACAGCAGTATAAGCTACTACTGTGAGCAAACGTGACATTCCTATATGTGACCAAAGGCCACATATCTAGGCCATTCTTTGTGAAATATGCAAAGAATACCCCACAACTTACTTTGAACAAGTTACCTGTACCATTCAGAGACTCTTAGGTGGTTATGCTAACTGCAGGGGAAGAAGGGGGGGGGGGGTTCCCTAAACAGTTACAAAAAACTGACAAAGATGCTATCCTGCAGTTTCTCTTACTTTTAAGAGATTTAACACTCTCCTGTTATTAGTGACTAAAAAGTCCAATCCAAAACCTAATGTAGTTATAACGGTGTGTAACAGATACATGGATAAATTACTTAATAATGCAGAGCTATAAAAAGAATATTATGTAATCCCCTTGGAGTATTCAATGTAAAGTTTAGAATTTTTATTTAAAAATTAAAGTATTAAAAGTATATTTGATATTATAAGGTTCCAACCAAAAATTCTGAAATTCTTCATTTGACCAGTACAGTGACCAAACTAAACCAAGCACCTAAAACAAAAAATGAGTGGGTAAAGGTGCAAATTCTGCACTGAGGGCCTGGAAGATAACTTTGAACCCTGGGCACCTCAGTCAAGCTTACAACTTATTTCTCTAGAAAGCTAGTATTTTTTTCTTTGCTCTAGTATATTTACCAGAACACTGAAGTTCTTAATAGATTACTAATGCAGGACCTTATTTTTGCTGGTATAGCTGGGAGAAAAAAAAAAAAACAAACAACTATGCAACTAGGAAAATACAGTCAACAAGCTTTACAAAAAGTATACTTTCTTTTATTTCAAAGTTTGTTTCACCTTGCAGGTCTACACAACTTCTCACTCCCACACTTGTTCTTCATCTTCTTAAAAAGAAGAACCCATTTCTTTGAACAACAGGTATTAGGAAAACGTATTCCCATAAGCTCATTCAGGAAACAGTGCAAGTTTCCATACAGTTAATACTGCAAATATTTTGACTATAAATGCGAAATTGGTCTTAAGGATTACGCATCATATAAGACTAAGACTAAGCAATTTTCTCTTCTTGTTAGCATATAAAGTATTAGACTGGAGATGTGGACAGCACTAAGTGATACTAACAGCTTTAGGATAGCACTGTCTCCGTTTTGTAGAGCCCGGCCTTCCTGGAACACTGGTTTCTTCTTCATCATGTAAATCAAGCTCCTCCTCATACTTAACCGTTTCTTTCCCAACTGGCATCAAATGATCATCCAGTTCACCTGATTATTATGAAAGAGTAAACAGAGATAGCATTATGAACAATCAAATCTTGGTCCCTTCAAATATTATGCAGCAGATACAGTAGTTCAGTAAAACAACTATGTTTGTTTATTTTTTAAATACGCTTATGGCAGCAAGGCTTCCTAAGTAAGAGTTGCAATAGATTACTTTTACCTTTATTATTCTTTTTCTAAAGTTTGTTTTCAGCAAAAATACTTTCATAATTGAAATTTCTGAGAGAATTTGACTAAAATTTGAATTATACAATGAAAATATCAAAGAAAAAATCAACTCCTTGTGCCAATAAAAACCAACCAGCAACTGAAATACTTGATTAGAATGACTTACACAGTTACTGCAATAAAAAGGAAACAGTTATATTTCCGTATCATTCCAGAAAGGGCAATACTACTGTTGAATGTGCACTCTCAACCCCGAATTGAGCCACTACAGTATTATTCTTGGATACATTTATTGGTATGAATCCAATGATCAAAAGGTTTAATTCAGATAGTCTTCCAATTTTTTTTCTTAAAGATATATAAATACCTCTGTACTGCTTCAAAGAATCCATAATAATATGGAATACTCTTAAAAACAATCTACAATAAAGAATATGCTCCAGTATTTTCATTAGAGACAAGACAGCTGAAATAATCCTGAAATGTTCTATTTTTGGACCACAACATACGATCATATAGAGAACATAAAATTCATAAAATTCTAAAAAAATTCAGCCCAAAGTTTATTCTTTGTTACAACTCACTTCAAAAAAAGGTTATTTTTTGGCTGCAATATAGAGTTCCCAATCTATAACCACAACCTGCTAGAGAAAAAGATCTTTTTCCCCTTTATGTTAAGTACATTCAACATCAAAATCGGTTTTCAAATACAGTTGCATTCACTGTATAAGGCAATGTATGTTCAGTAACAGTATTTCACCAGCAAGCTAGCTAAATTATTAATTACATGATCACATGACAAAACATGGTGAAAAGAAAAAGGAGATTAGTAATTTCTAATAGCTAAAATGGAAATGTATCCATAGCTTCCATACAATATTAAGTTTCTCAATTACAAATAGTACTTGACCAAAGAGATCTTGCTTTTCAAATTCTTACCAATTTTGTGCAGTTTTTCACAGCAAATAAGAGCTACAACTCTCTCGGCCAGTCTTGCACAACTCATTGGAGGACCCTATAAACATTTAAAGTTTTGGTTGAATAGTACATTACTTACTACACATTATATAAACAGTTTAACATAAACATACATATTATATAAGCAAAACTGTCAATAAAATATTTTACAAAGATACTCTGGCTAACATTGCTTTTTCATGGAAACCACAATTACAAGTTTTTGAACTCAGCATAATATTGACCACAGAACAATAAAGCACATTCTTACAACTCATAAATGGACAAGAAATCTAAATATTTATGCCTTTAGAATAAACAGTAACTGCTGGAAAACAGACTACAACAGAAAACCAGTGATCTGAAAACAGTTACAGAGCAGCACAATGCAGGAAAAGAGAAATCATGCAATTTTCATTAGCAACACTGAAAAAAGCTAGCTCAAAAAAAAAAAAAGCACATGTACACCTATATAAACATATTCACTTATTTCCATGCTTTTCTTTCCCCAAATACCTACAACAATTGAGGCTCGAAGAGGTGAGTTGATTGGCAGGTAGAGAGTAGAGTAGAACGTATGATCAGGTAGTTCTCGGGTTTTACACTTGGGAGCTAGGTGAGTAAATGGATCACTTGGTAATCTAGCGCAGTACCTAAGTTGACAAAAGACTTTTCAAATCAATACCTGCACATTGAAATCTGAAGATATTACACAGAGTTTTGCCTTACTGTTGTAAAAACTACAGAAGATTTTGGGCTTCAGTTTCCAAACATTACTATTTAATGAAGCAGAATAATAAATAGAATCACAGAATAATTTAGTTGGAACAGACACTTGGAGTCCAACCTCCTACTCAAAGCAGGGCTAATGTCAAAGTCAGATGAGGTCGCTCAAGGCTTTGCCCAATCAAGTTTTGTATATTTTTAAGGATGGAGGCTCCATACCCTCTCAGGGAACCTGTTTCAGTGCTTAACTACTCATTAATTATAAGGAATAACATTTACTGACTGGAATTTCCCTAGTTACAACTGGCACCTGTTGCCTTCTGCCCTTTTCATTGCGCTAAGCTCCTAGCTTTGTCTTCTGTAGCTTAAACAATTATATCACCCTTAGCTATCTCTTCTCCAGGCTGAACAAACCAAGTCCCTCAGCTACTCTTCACACCTCACATGTTCTAGCCTCCTAGCCATCTTCATGGCACTCTGCTGGACTGTCTCCAGTTTGTCAGTACCCCATTTGTCCTGACAGAGCCCCAAACTGGACACCATGCGCCAGATGCGGCCTCATGAGTGCTGAGTAGAGGGGTATAATTTTCAACCTGGTGGCTATACTGGGCTAAATCAGCAAGAGCATACAGTTTTTCTTCCTTAACTGAAGATATCAGCAATGTAGTCTTGCAGTAACTGCCAGCGAGGAGACCTCCAAGTCCTTTTCTACAAAGCTGGTCTCTAGCCAGCTGGTTCCAAGCCTGTAATGATGCACAGGGCTATTCAATCCCAGGTGCCAGGCTTCAAATTTATCTTTGTTCAATCTCCAGTTTACTGTTGACTCATTTCTTCGGTTTGATATGGTTCCCCTCTGAATGGCAGCCCAGCCCTCCATCGTAGCAACTGCTCCCCCAACAAGTTTGGTGTCAAAGGCAAATCTGCTGAGGACACATTCTATGCTACTATGCAGATCAATGATGATGAAGTTAAATTGTATTGGATCCCATAATGGCCTATAGGGAATGCTACTCATATCCAGCTGCCAGCTAGACTTTGAACCACTTACCATTACACCTTTTGAGTTCAACAGTCTTGCCAGGTTTTATTTACCATGTAGTTCACCCAGCTGGTCTGCATCCCAGCAATTTGGCTATGAGGATGTTACAGGAGATTACATCAAAACCCTTACTTTAGTCAAGTAAATGATATTCATTGCTTTTCCCCTGTTCACAGAACGAAGCACTTCACCACAGGAAGCAACTGGGTTGGTCAGGCAAAAATTGCCCATAATGAAATGGCTGGCTGCTTGCAACCACCTTCTTGTCCTTTACAGGCCTGGAAACAGCTTCCATGAGGACTTGGTCCATAATACTCCAAGGGAATGAGGTAAAGTTGACCACACTGTAGCTTCCTGGATCCTCTTCCTTTCCTTTTTTTGAAGACATGCAACACATTTACCTTCTCCTGTCACTCAGGACCTCTAATTGCCGTGACCTTATAAATATGACATTGGCCAGCTCCCTCGGAAGCATCCCATCCAGTCTCATGGACTTGTATATATTCAGTTTACTTACTGTATTTTTATTTTGTTTTCAAACAAGACAACAATTTGCTATTACAAATGTGAATATTAGAATTGGAGGATTTTATTTCAGTGTAACAAGCCGTATAACTTTTTTTTTTTTTTCTTTTTTTAAAGCTAGCTTGGCACGAGCAACAAAATCTTACTACCTATTTTGAAGTTGAATGTTTTCAGGACAGCTTTCAACCAAACAGGAATCCGTATCACTAAATTTATCATCAGAACTAGAACCTTTGTAGGATAAAGACACACAATACAGACTATCCCTTTCAAATCCTTGTGACAATTCTCTTGAGGACAGAAGATTCTGTCAAGATTTCTAAGAGGAAGCATATACAGTACCCCAACCTGTTGTGAGACAGACTAAGAAACTTCTTATTCAAAGACAAGAAGTAAAAGGAAAAAGTGAACATGCCTCCTACCTATTTATGTGTCCAATAGCAGTGTTAATTGTAACTCTTGGACTGTTCTCGTCTGGCCTCAAAACATAGGGTGGAAATACATCATCATCATCAACAATGGGTTCAGTTTCAGTTTCACTGGTATCGACAGATTTTGAGCATTTGTTTCTCAGGATCTTAACGTTTTAAGAATAGAACATAATGAGAAGGGTTTTTTTCCCTCTTAAAAACAAACAAAAAACTATGATAAAAATAAAGAAAAACAGGCACATTCCTTCAGCTTCATACCTTCTCAATTGCTTTATATGTCTTAAGATCTTCCTCAAAACTTTTGATTTTGTCTGTATCTGCTAACATGATGTAATTGGAAATTGGTGCTCTAGCTCTTCCTTTTGACTGCACATAGGAACGGTATTCTGTGGGCAAATCAAAACGCACCACCAAGTTGCATTTTGGTATGTCAACACCCTCTTCTACAATACTAGTAGCAATAAGTAAGTTGGTCTCATGTGCTCGAAATTTTCTAAGAACCTGCAAAAGTAACCAAGAGAGATTAATCTGGCTCCTGTTTGCATCATGCACTCGATTAACAGCTAGTAAAAACAGAAGAATGGATCAGTCATTCTAAAAACTTGCCTAAATATGCAGTTATAAATGCACTGATTTTCTGTAAAGTATTACTGTATTAACCCAACGGAGAAAAGTTACATGGTTGATGATCTGACAAGACTCAAGCACGATTTTACAAGCAGTTTTAATCTCTATCCATTAGTGCAATGCGACACAATAATTTCTCTAACCATGTTATTTTTACGAAGAACATCTGTATCATAAGTATGCATATTTGTTAAACCAAGGGTACTCCCTGAACTTCCAATGACTGTGCCCAGACTTTGCCTGTAAACAAAGGTTCTGAAGGTAGTGCTAGTTTCAATTATTTTTTTTACTGAAGTTACCTCTTCCTGTTTTCTGAATTCTACTTCCATCTGCTTGTTACGAGGCTGATTCTTGCCAATGCCATGTCCAGTTATAAAATTGCTGCTGATATAAGCCAGTTCTGGATCTTGTTTGCCAGCTTCTTTTATCAACCTAAAAATATTTATTCAAGTCACACAACACAGAAAATGAAAAATAATCTTCTGCTTGTAAGATATACATTAAAAAAAAATGGAAGCATGGCAGTTAAATATTTTGCCAATATGTAAATAAACTGGTCTGCGTGTTTTCTAAAGACATTAGTTTCTAGTGAAAACTTCTGTAAGGATAATAAAAGATAGAATGCATACATATGCAGTATGTGTGCGCATGCATCACAAACATTTTAGACCTATCATGCAAAAAAAACCAAAAAACCACTGTTAAAAGCAAAAGTATCTTTAAACCAAGACATTACTCTAAGGTTTCCAGTTGTTCAACACCCTATTCAAGACATCTGCAAGTTAACCTCATTTTCTGTAAATGCTGGCTGAGTGACTTTAGCAGAAAGATCTTTTAATTGTGCCCTCAAAAAATACGCTTCTCCAGTATGAAGTGTTAAATTTT
Source organism: Apteryx rowi (assembly GCF_003343035.1). Classification (NCBI taxonomy): domain Eukaryota; kingdom Metazoa; phylum Chordata; class Aves; order Apterygiformes; family Apterygidae; genus Apteryx; species Apteryx rowi. Next base: position 6,019,332 of record NW_020450760.1, on the reverse strand, counting down.
TAGGTTAAGAAGAATAAATTATGTTTTAAAATGCACATTCTGTTCAGGTATATTAATGACAAAAATATTGTTGAGCTGTTTTTCTAAAAAGTGATCACAGCCCACTTAGTAAGATACTTTTTAAATTATTTTTAAATAACTTTTTTTTATTTACTTATTTTTACTTAATTAACTTTTTTTTTTTTTTAAACTAACACAAACGTATCTACAACTGGTGGATTTAATCAAAGTTTTTAACAAGGAACACTAAACAGAGAGGTTAGGATCATTCATGCTCTCACTCTATTCCCCTGCATCTTTCTTTAGGTTATAGGAGCAGAAAAGGCTAGCTTCTGCAGTGCTTTGATTTCACAGACAAGCTAGAAGATTGCTTACATAAACAGTGCACTGAACCTAGAATTTGGCATTGATGGATTTTAAAGCATAATTACCTTGTGYGACCAAAGTAATTGCTTATGTTGTAGCATCCTTAGTTGATCTGTTTCCAGCATGGACAGAATCTGGGATTTCTCAATCATAACAGGTTTATGAGCAGCAGAGCCAATATGAATCAAGGGGTCACATATTAAAAAAAAAAAAAAACCTTGCATCTCCTACACATCTCTCAACAGTCATCCCAAAACCACTTTTCCATTTGCCCCTGGCATATTCATCTTGCTATCACCAGGTCCTCCTCATATCCACAGGACAGCCTGCCATCATATACCTCTGACAGTAATTCAGACTCCTCCCCATTACGTCTCCCAGTGCTGTGCCGCACAGAAGACGATGGCACTGTGATAGCTGCTGCCAAACAGAATGGAAAATGTCAAGTTCTCCCCTTCCTCCATTGGAACACTACTGAAGTCTCTCCCTTTTACCTGGTCACAGATTTTTACCACATTCATGGGAACCTAAAACACCTTAAAGACTTCTACCCTCTCCCTTGAAATCTATTGAAACTGGAATGGACAGAGGGAACCAGCAAGAGAATGTGGCAGTGGCAAATAGTTTAGTATCCTTAGGAAAAGGGACTAAAAGGATCCTCTGGTATTAAAATCTGCAAGGTTTGTTAGTTCAAAGGCTTAACAGATTCACATTTTGGTATGCAGTCTAGGCACTCAGAGAGAGACATACTAAGTAAGCATGGGTTATAACTGGACAAAATTCCTAAGTTCTATTTTCTCTTTCCACATGACATTTCTGTCAAGTCACACAGCTCCAATTTGGGTATTTACTAAAGACTTCAAATAGTCTTACCATATCTCACTACAGAAGCGGACAACAATTAAAAGCATCTAAATAAACACTTTCCTGTGTGCAGCGCTGGCAAGTTCTTGAGAAAAATTTAAGATTTCTACTTTGTAGTTAAAAAGGAAGTAATATTAATGGTAGTTCCTAGGCCTTGTTTTTCAAATACATACAAAAACTTGCACTTTCAGACATTTCTCTAAGGGTGGTTTGCATGACTGAAATGAGGAATTAGGAAAAGTCTTCTGTTCTAAAAAGCAGTTTACAGAAACTAGAACTCCGTCGTATAGACCAAACAAAAGAATTATGAAGATTGTCCAGGAAATAAGCCACTTAAAATCTTTGACTATTATTACACATATCTGATGAAGTTTTAAGCAGCTGATCTGTAGCATCTACTATATGTGCAGTGGCTGTTGCTAAAAGTCTCTAATGAAATGGATTAGCTCCAATTACYGCTTCAGAAGAAATTCCTACCCATTTCTTCCAYACAGTCCAACACATGTCACCAGTGTTGCCCTTCTTCAGTCACCATGAACTACAGACTTCATAAAGTGGGATTCTAGTCACTAGTACAAAGAAAAGAGGTGCATGATACCTCTGCTTTAACTTAGTTCTACACAGTGATCCATGCTGGATTGTGTTACACATGAAAGCTTGAGTAGTTTTCATATATTCTCTCCAAACTATCTTGTGACTTCCTTATTTGGGAGCCAGCCTTTCCACTTGTTCAGCATCTACAGCTGCAATCAGGAAAGGCCCTTGAACTAAAACCCCTCAGTTTAAATTGAGCATACAGCGAGGCTCTCCAGTGAAGGTCTTCAGCCTTGTTGAACAGCCCAGGTCTGCTGATCATCCAGGTATTTTGATACCAGGTTTGCTTAAGGTAAAGGAGCATTTTGCAAGTCTGCTGGAGAGCTAACTTTTGGAAGGGGGTAAAATGTTACATACAAGGGTTTTTTTTGCTACCCACAACTTGTTTCAAAGGTGCCTAGAACTTAAAGATGGTACCAACTGGTTACCTATTCCATTTAGAAATCATATTCTCTGTCAAGTTCAACAGCAGTTAGGATATAGTATAGGGTATAAATCACCGTTTTCAAGAACACACAATGGAAAAACAGGGTATCATTAAAAAAAAACAACCACATGACTAACAGACAAGAAAAAAGAATTAATTTCACAATTCTGTTCAGTCTCTGTAGGGTGGTGAAATGCTCCTTTCAGTTCAGCAAAAAATTCATCAGAATACGTTAATTTTTTTTTTTGAAGTTATTAACAGCACAGGTTCATTTCACTGAAAGGTTTAATTTGCACTATATAGTATGTTTATGTAAACACACATTTAAGGGTGCAAAAAGACAAAGAAAAGTGAAGAAGTCCATAGAAAACAGGCAAGTTTGCAGATCAAAGAATATATTAGGTACTCAAACAAGCTATTTGTTCAGGCAAAAGCTAACAACAAAATGGTCAGATTCAGAGGTCTCTAAGGTCAAGACCTATCTGGAATGCAGTAAACAAATCACACAGGACATTTAGCATGCTATCAAAAAAACCTATCCAGACAAAAAAAAAAGATATGCAAATAAATGAAACATGTCATTCATGGTTTGCGATAAATAGCATTTAACAATTAAAAAAGGTATATATAACTAACACAGATCCCATTGAAGAAAAAAATCTGATAAGGAACTGAGTACTGCAAAGTGTATCTTGGCATATATTCCAGGGATCGTATTTTTCTTGGTGGAGACTGTAAGAAGTGCTTAATGTTTTACTCAAAGTTTTACTGAATAGGCGTTTTATAAATACCAACTGTTAAAGCAGTACTAGTAAATCTTAAAAAGAGATATTTGTGCAACATAAATTTGATTTTCTTTAAACTTGGCTCATAAAATAATGTGATTTAGTAAGGTAAGAATAAAAATTTCCAAAATATTGCACTCGGTAGGTTAAAAAAAATTCCAGTATCCCTCACAAATATGAATTTAAAGACTGATTAAGACAAATCAGTATATGTCCATTCTACAGGTCAAGTACAACAGTTCATATATTGTCTTGAAAAGAAATCAAATTACAAACCAAGGTCCAAAAATCAGCTATTGAGTACAATTTTAAAAATACACATGGTCTTCCCACCCACCCCATATGCACACAGCCTGAATATTTCACTTTTTATTATTCTTTCTTTATGCAGATTCACTACGATCTCCTAAACCAAATTTTAAACAGAGTTCTGAAATATATGATACAATCCTCTACATAGTCACAGCATTAACATTCATGGGCCGGCTGCTGAGTATGACTGGGTTTTTTTTGTTTGTTTGTTTTAAAAAAGGAAATTTTTAAATAAGAAGATTTACCTATTTAAGACAACTGCTGTGTATCTTCTTTCCACAAAAATAATTCCACATAAAATATTAGTAAAAGGAGATGGGAAATTAGTCTCTGGCTTCTCTTTCTCCTCAATTTCTTCATCCTCATCATCATCTTCAGAATCACTCCAAGATACGTAATTATCCTGATTCCTATTGTTATACCATTCAACACTTTCAAACTGCTGCCGTTCATATGGTTTATATTTGCGCAAGATTTCAAGCAGCTTTATTACTTTTGGGGTTACAAATTTCAGGTCAAGTGAGGCAGGTGAGAAGTGCTCTTCACAGAGTGCATGTATTTTCCTTAGGAAAGTGTCTGTAAACAATAAAAATTTCCTGTGCAGCTCCTCTTGTTCATGTTTGATATACTTCTGTAGCTCTCTCACCATCATCCCAGCTACCTTATCTGCACACCAAGGTCCCAGAACAACCAATACAGCTCGACAGTCTGACAGTATCTACAAAAAAGAACTCAAATATCAGTTCAAAGAGTACATTTATTAACTATTCACTTTAGACTGGAATCTTATTTTTCATGTAGCACAATCTTCATAAGTATTATGATGACTGTTTTATTATAAAGACATTAGAAGTCAGCTTTTGTCATTCAGTAGACCTTGGGAACTTGTGCTGCTGATGAAGCAAGATGTTGAGTTTCTTGTTCCTAAATTATTACAATTAAACTTTGAACTTTGTACACTCCTGTATCTCAACAAAAGCAACTTTAATTACTATTTTGCACTTTGATGGAATTGTCATTTGAAATTTACCTCAAGATAATTATGCTAAAAAGCAGAATACCTCAAGAGGCAGCTAGATAAACATAGCAGAAAATACTATCCCCTGTCATTAACGCTGAAACTAGTAACAATTTCAACAATTACAATAACAGTTTAATAGACATTTTTACTCTGCTATTTGTTATTGATACAACATTTCAAAGTATCTAACTAGGAAGTTGTGCAGTAGCCTTAGGCTAATCTTAGTAAGTCTAGCCTCTCATAGGAAAAAATAAGGCTGTGGGTGCATATAGTAAGAAAATCTGAAAGAGAGGGAACTACCCACTTTACAGAGAAAACCACCTAGGGATTTGAGTACCAAGACATTATCCAATGGAAGACTCCTCCCCCTCCCAAGTCAAGCGGTCAGACATCACAGTAGAAAATCCAGAAAGGGAGTACAAGGATACCACTATTCAAAAGACTCACAACCTGGCTGTAGTGTTACCCGAGAAGTATCACAAAACAGTCAGGATATTAGAGTTTTCAGTGGCTCTATGAATTTCTCTTCTTGTTCCCTTCTGTGAGGAAGTATAAAACAGGTTATCAACATATTCTCTACACTATCCTTCTTGAAGTGTGTCAGTTGCAAGACTTAACTAAGGCCAGAATTTATCTAAACTAATTGTAATTGCATGTAGAGCTTAGACTCCATAGCCAAGACAAAGAGCACCACAAGTGTAAAACTGTTTTCTTTTTCTTAATATGGGTGCCTCCATCTTCTTGGAGAGCCATTGGAACTGAGAACAGGCACAGAAGTGGTACATATATTAGCAGCATAGAAGTTAAYCCACTTTTATGGACAACTTAAGTCATGGGGATTGATCGCTGCTGCCAGCATTCCTTATATGTTTTACTCTATTGCATTTTAAGCTTAACACAGAAGTAACCCAGGATTCCCTTTGCCACGCAATTGTGCTATACTAAAAGGCAGAAAAATGGCTGTTCTACAAATCAGTCTTCTCTCTGGACCTAATAATCTTTTCTCTGGCCAGTGCCAGAGTGCTGTGTTTCCAAGAACGTTAAAATAAATTGGAATAATTTGCATGGAATAGAGAAATATATTCTCCAACTTCTTCACTGATTATTTTAAGAAATATGACTCATTACTGACTTCTTGTTAAAAAACAAAAAACAACAACAAAAATAATAATAATAAACCACTTATGCACCTGCATAATTGTACCTGAGGAGGACATTTCAAATTGCAGAGCTCAAGAGCACAAAGATGATGCCTGGACCCCAAGCGTGACAGATCCATGCTCAATAGGCCGTATGTTCTGGATTCTATTCTGTCATCCCATGTGACGACATCCATTGTACAAAAAATGCAGGGGCAAGCGTGAGGTGCAAGATTTCATTCCAGCGAGAAGGTGTGGATGTAYTTACTGGCACTAGTCTTAATATTCTTCTGATTAAGATAAATTGTGGAAACTGCAGAGCTATAGCTGGAATTTATGCCTCAATTCTTACTTTATCATCTTGTAACACAACTAGGTACAACTTTTCAGAATACTTCCTGAGTTACTATTTCCTCTTCTGTATTGAATTATTCAAGTATCACTGGAGGTCATGAAGACATCAAATTCTTGACCTCAGAAAAAGCACCCACAACATAAATGTACAGAATTATTTTACTGCCTTAAACAAATACGAACACAAGATTCTCAAAGCAGATGAAGTTCTAATCTAGGAATCAAACTGTTGACATTCAAGGTTTACTCATACTTATGAAAAGCTCTGCACCATTAGTGGAGAAAAAGAAAAAAAAAGTTAGAAGGTGGTTTCCCCCTGCCCCCAGATACTCCAGGTTGGCTGCTTAGAAAAAGTTTCAGTAATGTAACATATACTGCAAAGAAAAACAATGGTGAAGATTTCAATTCCCCAGGTTTTACATACAGCTTAAAGTTCTTACCTGCTTAGAAATTAATGTAGAATCTCTCTCTTTTGAATGTACAGATATGTTGCAGTCATTTAGAAAAGTAAGTGCTTCATCCAATTCCTTTAATAGTCTTCCATACAGCCCACTTTTGTCAGTATATGGTCCACAGTCTACAACAATCTCACATGGCTGAGAAGTATATCTTAATTGAGGGCAAAGATCAAGTCAAATACAGCTTTTGAAAGTCAGTTATTTTTAGCTTGTTAACATTATACAGCAAATAGTAAGGGCAATAAGAAGTGGACTCAAGTGCATTTCCCCCCCATGAGTGAAACAAATGATGGTTCTCCAAAATGTGGTCTTTTGAGATGCCAAATAATATATGTAATATAAAGTTAGCAAATACGCATATTTGCACTTACACAAGTGACTCTTCTTAAATGACAAAGCTATGAGAGAAAAATTCTTAAAAGCAAATAGTTCCCCACACATTCACAAAAATGCATTTTAAAGAAAAGAACTGCTCTAGAACAAGAGCAATCATCTTTGTTTAAGATGAAGTTCACACAATGCAGTCCAGCTGGTGTGAGAAAACATGCAACATATTAATCACTCCATGTTAATTCTTCCTCTACAGCAGTCACATTATCACCACTTTTATTTATTTTAACAATATTCACAGCATTCCACATTCTGTAATAACATAGGGAAAAAAGCCCACTTGCTGTGGTATGTCAGTATTGTTTTTACTGCTTCCTCTCGTTCCCCAATGTCTTTCATTAGTCTCTAAACACAGGCTACTCATTAAAAAAAATATATATATATATATAATATATATATATATATATAAAAAAAATAAATATAAACTTTCAGGTATTACAGATATATCTTTTGTTGTATGCGCTGCAACATTTTTCTAAATTAGATAGTAAGATTATGGCATATACTGGAAATGGACCTGTTACTCTTCAAACATAAAACTGTCAGTCTTACAAGTTGTTCAAAAACGTGATGTGGAATGCGAAGTTTCCAGTTTTTTTAAAAACTATGCAAAAGCTCTGAAGATTCCAAGGCCAGGTGGCCTTCATACTTACAACCTTAAGGAAAGCTATGCTTCAATGCTGGTTACTCAAAAAGCAGTTTAACAGTTTACCTTCCCTCCCCATCCCYAGTAGAAGTAATGGCATCACATACACAGAAACTTTCATAGGACTCGAGAGGAAATATTTCTAGTGGTTTCTTTCTCTGATGTATCCAAAATGAAGGACACAGGTATCAATTTAGCAGCCGCAATTATACTAAAACATACCTGTCCAAGACCACCAAATCAGTTGCGGTTTCAGCATTGCTCTTTAAGATTTTCTCCAGTTTCTGAATCTTCTCCTCTAACTCAGCAGGATCACATTTCCCATTTAAAATGGAAGCTGTTAATCCCAGGATTCGAGGACATGATGGACAATCCTCACAGATCTGTGAAGTAAACCAGAATTAAATGCCTTAGTATAGTTACCTTCYGTCATTCTGCAAGTTTACCATCAAGCTAGTAGATTGCAAACTTAGACACTTAGTTGAAAGCTATTATTTCAATAGCAGGTTCTGGACAAGGAACCAAACTTGGATATTTTCTGTTCAACCCTACAAACATATTTAGAAAACAGTATTTTAAAAATAATAAAAAAAAATCATCGGTACATCCCATTCCCAACCTCTACTAGTTTCTCTCAAATATTTTTACCAATGAATTTTAAAAATTCCCTAAGTCCATAAGTTTGGCTTCTCTTTTCTGTTAATGTCAGATTTTTCTATAATCGCCACTGTACAACATGGTAAATACACTGTTTTTCTAACTCATAATGTCACTGAAGTGTTAATTCACTGCAGTAAATTCTCAGTCCCAGAATATGCTAATATATAGTTCCATGCATGATGTTCTCAGTAGCAAAGCTGGCTTAATCATTTCCCACTCATCCGCCCCTTTCCCCTCACTCATGCTCCTTAATCAATTGTCACAGCAGTCACACAGTGGAAACCTACCTTCATAATTTCACRATATGGGTGGTCCTGGATTGCAAGATGGCACTCATCAAACACCAAAAGATTAATGTTTGACAGGGATAAATATTCATTTCTCAAAACAGTCAAAGCAACATGACACGTCATAACCAGAACCTATATTAAAGGGAACAAGGAAAAGAAAATGCCAGTATAAAAAAAAAGCAGGCCATCTTTCATGACTATGTGAAGTAGGGAAGCTCTTCTGCAAGTCTTGTTAAACAGCACTAGCAGACACCAACTCCTTCTATTCATCTACCCACACCACCTTAGAACAAAAGGGAACAAAATAAGTACACCTTGCCTCCAGTCATATGCCTAGAAAAAAAGTGAATACAAACAGATGATATTGGACTCTAGCCAGACTACACAGAACAAATTTCATGGAATGCAAAACCAGTTAACGTCCCTCTCATCGTCTCATCATTGCGTCTCTGGCAAGAAAGATAATTCTTCATAAACTCATAARCCATCTGCAGCTGCAGCAGAAAAGCAGCGTATTATCACAGAAAAATTATTTAGGGAAAAGATCACTGCTTCCTGAGTCCACTTCTTGGTGATTATCACAAATCTATGTCCTATGTGCAAGTGTCTTTCTCCCCTATTCTAAAACTCAGTTAAAAAAAGTGAAATGTATGTGCATGCAGCAAAAAACAACATTGAGATTAATGACAACAATAAAGATTTTAGAAAGCACATCCTTTAACTCAAAATTATTGATCAAAAACAAACCTACATATTTTTAAAACTGCATCCACTCCTCTAACAGAGGATTGCAAAACTTTTTGCAAAAAGTTAGAATGACTATTTATTATTTTAAGATGGCATTTCAACTTCACAGTTAAATTTTAACAACACAGAAGCTTCTGGTAAGTCAGAAAGGTATATTATACAATACAGTTACACATAAATTAGTCTAGCTTGTCTTATTTCTCAGACTTTGGCGTTCCGAATCCATTATCGGGCAATTTCTCTGTAAATACAAACACCACAATTAGGCCCTAATCATGAATCCTAACATCTAGAGATGAAGTAACTGATAAGAGAAGTGACTGAATGAACTAATGGAATAATGAGAAAGTGTCATCGAAAATAAACTTAAAAAAAAGTTTGTTTTTGTTAAAACACCTTTAACCAAAGCATTTGAAGAAGCAGTTACTTTAGAGAATAAAATATTCTGCCCTACTACTGGATGATTCAGTGCTGCTATATCTTCATGCTATTGTCAGCAAGAGCTGGCCAGAATGGTATCTCAGAGTCCTCAGTTCAGGCTTTCTAGAATTTTTTTTTAATTAATTATATATTATTAATATTTTAGTTTAAAGATTTAAAAGATGAAAAGATCAGCATGTGATTATAGCAGATGAAATTGAGTTTCTTGATAAAAATTATGCACTACTTTATGCTAACACCGTACTACACTAAATATAATAGCCCTTTCACTTAACGGAATTCTTCAGACATTTATTTCACAGGCCTCTACACTGCACACAAACCCCACAAATTTCAGAGAACTAAAAGTCTACGCTTATATTAGTGCAAGATACTTAGGTAGACATTGGAAATAGATTACAACAGAAAGGGTCAAAAAAATCACCTAGGAAAAACTGTTCCCAAAGTTAACGATTTTCCATATAAGAGTACTATACAGAAATAGCTTTTCCAAAAAGGCAGAAATAAAAGGCATGTCAAAGAGATAATGCACTGCTTCCCCAGGGAGCATTCAACTTCATAATCTTTTGTTGAGTATTCAGTATGCTATTTATTACCCAATATTAAACATCATGTAATGGGATTTAAAGTACACTGTGCACACTCAAAATTTCTTCTGCAATCGTCATGAACCACAAGGCAGAGAGACTGCAAACACAGGATTAAAGGCCAGCTTTTTAACACAACCCGAGTACCCCCCCTTTAAATGTTTTGCCTCGAAAATTCATATGCAAATACCATGGTTATGCTGAAATTCTATTAGGAGAAATGTTTAGCTATAATTGTAAAGAAATCATCACTCTGATCAAGCTTAACTTAGTTTATACTCATTATTTATATTTATAGTTTATACTTAACACATTACCTGATGCTTAGAGAATTCCTGACTCCATTTCTCTTTTGTCCATGATTCAGTTATCTCTACACTTGAATACTCTCCCACTTTAAGATCTGAATGTGTCCTGACAGCTGACACTTGTTGAGCAACTTGATTTGCTAAAGTAAAAAAAAAAAAAAAGCAAAAAAAAGCCCTTAATCACAAAAGCAGCAAAAGGTCTTTACATTAATTTTGAAGATATATGTCGTATTACTTAGCACAGTGTTTCACAATATGACCTTTAGGTTATGCTAGTGTTAAATGAGGGGTATAAAGCAACTCCATATTTGTACAACTACAGTAAGGAAACAAATTGATGATTAAATTGCACTTCAAATTCAATGCCTTATTTTAAAAATCAGGAAACAGAAGGGGTGAGAGATAAACAGGTTGAATTAAATGGGGTATAAAGGCAAGAGATTAAAGTTATCACTTTCTATAATCAGCTTAGCATCCTTGTCATTTGTGTACTATACCCAGAATTTTCATCCAACATTACTTTCACACAGCTTCTAATAAAGAGCATTCCATTAAGATGAGTCAATATGTTTGGGAACTTGGTACATTTTTGCTCTTACCTGAGTTGACCAAGAACACGGTTCTTTTTCCATTTTTGTTGAAATCTCCCCTGATCTGATAGGACAGCTCTTTAGTGAGTAGTACTGCAATAAAAGTCTTCCCTGAGCCAGTGTTTAAACAGACTATTGTATTATGATCCAAAGCTGCTTCAAGCAGTTCAACCTAGGTTTAAGAATAACAATGTCATTACTTGCAGCAGTACAGTAAAATACCTGATAAAAAAAAAAAAACCACAGAAATGGTACATGAACTCTAGACAAGTCAGTAGTACCTGCAGAGATCTTTCTAGTGCCATAGAATGAACACTTTTCTTTCATAGTAATGTACTATCATAGTCATTTAAAATATTAATACACACTATATTGTCTAGCTTCTAAAACTAAATTTCCCTAGTATCGGAATTTGCTGCTATTTTAAATAACTTTCTAACTATGTCTTTTTAACAGATAATGTTGCTACATAAGCTGTCTGAACAAACAGTACCTTGAGATTTTAAATCTAATTGTATACATCATTTCAGCAAAATAAATAAGTGTATTAGCTCAAGGTGATCTGACCTTTTTGGCAGTACTAACCAAATGCCAGCTTTAAGGCACCTCTATAGGACAGAGAACTGAAATCTAGAACTTAGAAAACAGCTTTCCTTAATAAAACAAAAATCAGATGGGCCTGCCAGGGTTTCTGACATTACTAAGCTGCTTTGACCAACACATGAACTAAAAGAAAGATTTAGTCTGCATGAGATAAAGTCTGAGAGGGAAGGATAGATTATGATTGTATGCATACAATCTAGAGACACAGYGTAATGCTTACTACATTTGTCCCCAAGAATATTTTGCAGAGAGCAGTAACCTAAACTCTGTTCAGTTCAACAGAGCAGACTGAAAAGAGGGAATGGTGGATATTAATAAAGTTTAATGCAGCCAAGCTAAGGGAAGAAAAGACAAAATTAACTCCCAACAGGTGGAGCTGTGAGAGAGACTTGCCTAGACTGTGCGCAACCTGCACTTCTCTGGTTGTTCTGTTCTCTCCTCTCCCTATGTTAAGCGGACTGCTGTTGCTGCAAAATTGTGCATGACCTGGCCCAGCACTGCTGCCTACGCTGTGCTCACTAGCAAGGGGACAGAACTGTGACAGGAACTCCAGGGCCAAAATTGCTCCTTGGAAGCAGCTACCAGATAGCAGTTATGGGAGACAAGAGCAGCCATCCTGCCTCCTGCTTTAAGCCCATGAGCTAACTGAGCCTTCTCTTGTCCAATTTCATTCACAGTAGTCTTATGTTCAGTATGCACTAGAAAAGGGCAAAAATTTATACTATGTTAACATGCACACAGCTTCAATACAGATATCTTTGTGATTCACACTAATGCAAAGTGTGATGAAAAACTTGAACCAGTATAAAGCACTAGTTAGTCAACCACTGGATAAGATGCATTCAAAAATAAATACAGCTTTTCAAATATAAAGAAACTGTTTGAAGGCATGTACTCATAGAAATAAATACAAGTCATTGCTCCCTAGGCCCTCCCTCATAGATGATCTGTTTCTTTGAGAAAAAACATAATTTGGTTTGAAGCATGCTGTGTTCCCTGTTGGTCAGGGATAAGTCAGCACTGCTACACATCTAAACATTGAAGTAGGAAGACTATACTGGAAAGTACATAATAAAAATTACACCTAAGCATGAAAAACTATCTTCTGAAGACAGATTTCTATTAAGTTTATGTATTTAATTATTTTTTTAAAATTAGCATATTAGTGTTATCATTAGTACCTGATATTTTCTTGGCGTGTAAATGTTATCATGAATTGCTTCTTGTTGCCATGGTAGTCCAAAAAACGGACCCATCGGGGAGGAAGCAGGGGTCATGAGCTGCAGTCCTGCCATGCTGAGGGATTGCAAAGCAGGGCTCTTCATTCATTCATCCAGTGTTTCTTTCATTGCATTTTTGTTCCAGCACAGCTTACTATGAGAAGAAAAAGAAACAGTATTAGACACAGTTACAATACAATAAGCTTTCTTCTTGATGTATAAGAAAAGTACGTAACTTTACTTGATTTTGCTTCCTGCAAGTGCTAAATCTTGTCTTATTTTCTTTAGAATATGTACTTTTTTAACTTTGTAGGCACTTTTCCACATAAAACAAATGAGAGCATATCAAAGTGCCAAAGAAATTCAAAAGAAACTGCATTTTACAGGGTAAAGTTCATTCTCTGCCTTTGAATTTACTCATGTACACTTCAGAATAAAGTTCTATCTATATTCTGATAGAATCACATTTAAAAATATCTTGAACATTAAAAAAAAAMCCCAAACTGTTTTAGCTTTACTTTAGGAAGGAAAAAAATGATTTTAAAGAGCACAGGTATAAATAAGTCTCTCATTTTCCATTTTTATTTCCAAGCAAAAAGTCCCTAAGGCCTGTCAAAGCTTTACCCATATATATACACACACAAGCAACAAAGGAACGGGGACCTTATTCTAGTCTGAGGTAAAAGAAAAGGAACTACACAAAACCTTGATATTTTCAAATCGGAGTCCAATAATAGTTATCTGTTTAACGAACTGGCAGAAGTACTATCAGCATCACCAGAAATTATTTATAAGAACTAGTGGAGAATAGGTTGCTAGCCAGGTTAACTTCCAATTTCCAGAAAGATATTCTAACTGATGAACATTTTGTACATACCGGGAAACTAGAAGTTAAGGTGACCAGCAACTGATTCTCCATTACTAAGTTAATTGGGAAGATTCTCCCCCATGGGGTGATATCTTTCCCACTACCACCCTCCCCTGTTTTTGATCCAAGTAATCACAGCCAAGTCTTGGTCAGACATACAACTAACTCCCAACTGGGCAGCCCAGGGAACCTAAAGAGAAAGAAGCTAACTCACAATCCTGGTTTCTGATTTCCCTAAACCCAGTCATGCTTCCTACAAGCAGGTGCCTCCTCTCTCTTTTCCCAGACTTAGAATTTGACCAGATGCTCCTGTCTCTGCCAGTGGTATTAGAGATGAATTCTTACAACAAGATCTGATGCCACAAATCTCTTAGATACAAAATTTCTTTATACACAGCATCATCTTTCTGCTCTGCTCTTGATAACAGCTTAGGTAGAGTGGTGGGGTACAGATGGGAATAAAAAAGGACCGGAACAGTTAGACACAGTCACAAGGAATGTAGCTAGAACAACCACAGCCCTAGAAAATGTTACTTTTTTTGGGGGGGGGGGGRGGGGGGGAGCTAAAACCAAATAGCAGCAGTTTATTCCAGAGAAGAAAAGACAAGGTAGCTGAAACAATATTAACAGAACATATTAATACTTGCAAAAAAAACTGAGAATTTGAGCTCCAAGTCCAGTTTAGGTAAATGAATGAATGTTTTGGTAAATGAACAGGTTGGACTTGAATTACAGCCAGAAAGATTTAACTTATATAAGAGAAGGAAGAAAATAATAATGATAATAATAATAATAATAATAATAATAAAAAAACTATTCCCAACTTGAGGACAATTAGTAGGAAATGTTTTCCTGTGGATAAGGCTATGAAGTCTCCTTCACTAATCAATTCCCCCTTTTTCAGGAGATGGACTAGGTAAGATCTGAAGATACACTTCAGCAGTATTTTCTACAATACAAATATAGTACATCAAGCTGAGAATCCTTTCTAATACTCCCTCCCCCCCCCCAAAATCAGATAACACACCCTAGTCAAAGGAACATTTCTAAAAGCCAATTTTCTCAAAACTCCCAAATGCTCTACATATTCATTTTAACATCAATCTCAAAACAAAAGAAGAAATGCATTAACTTGCCCATGGTTTCAAAGTTAAACATTCATTAGGAATAAATAAGGAAAAGCTAAACAGTATTCTATATATTTTAGTATGCTATTCTATATAACAGAAAAGAAGTTGGTTAAGTTTTACAGTGGAATAGCAGGAAATAAAAACTGAAATTCTGAGGCAAATATGAAATAATACCTAGTAGAAAACATTAACTACTGAAGGTTATAAGAAATAACTGCTGCAGGAGATTACAAATAAATCAGCCCTGATTTAAAAGAAGAAAAAAAAAAGTATTAATTTCTTTTTGTACCAAGACATATTTTTCTTCTATTTACCATAAGGTTTGACTAGTATAACATTGTAGCAATTTGTTGCATAGTCATATTTCTAAATTAAATATTGTAACCGGGGCCATGACTGAACACTGATTTACATTATAACTTAACTAATATTAAACCATTACAGGAAGCTCTCACAAATGTGAGCAATTCTCCCTGGCTTTCCACCTCAAGTCCATCCTGTAAAACAGAAAGCAACACATTGAATTACATGATCCCTCCTTTTGCAGATTCATGCAGAAGTAATGTCACTTTACAGAAAGCAGTCAGAGACAAAGCTTTACCTCAGTTTTTTTCTTTAAAGGGATGGAGGAGTCCCAAAGGACCATAAGGTTAAGTAATCATGTTTCATTTCATTATAAAGAATTATTTGTATTTTGAAGAAAGACATTCAGTCACAAATACTACTTAGTGAAAGAAGGTAAACTTAACTTCATGGTCTTTTGGGTCAGCAAAGATCCCATCAAAAATACTATTTCTTTACTAAAGGAACTATGTTAATATCGCTGAAATCCAACAGAAAATTTGAATTTGAATTTCAGAGAAATTATCAGTTTTAGAAGAGAAGACTCCTGAAAGAAAATAGGTATTTCAAGGGGGGATGGGGAGAGGGGAGGACAAAAGAAATGAATGTCCGAATATTCGAGGCACGTGGGTACATTTTCACAGGATGTACTAAAGAATGCTCTTGATTGTTTTTTCCCCCCATCTGATTTTTTCAGTTGCTTTTGAACGAATTTCCAAACTCCTCCAAATCTTACAAGTGCTTCTCATTTACTTTAGTCCTGTAAMCTAAGTCACTGTTTGAGCCCGAGTCTTTTAAAGAATTTAAACAGACAAAATGGATCAGTGTGATATTGCTTTACATAGCTACAAATGCAAAATAGCGTAGGTAGAGTCACCATAYGGTGGCTCAGGTAAAAAGAAAGAAGTCCACCTCCCTAAACCGTCAATGCTACTTTCTGCTGTGCTGAAGTTTCCTAGTCCTGGCCTTTATTTGTATTGGAGGTATGTAAGATCTGACATGACCAATATCAACGTTATTACAGAAGTAAGCCAGAATAATGAAGTAATTACATCATTTTAAGTCCCTATTTCAATAGCAAGGAAAAATACCAAGTTCTTTCAATAAAAGAAAAGTAGTACAGGACCATCTAGAAACAAAAAGAAAAAACCCAKCTACTTGAAAAACAGATTTTAAATTCAAAACATTTGAGATGTAAGTACTTGTGTTCAGAGTCTGTGGACAGAAATCAACTGAATCCTGAAACTAGCTAAAAGGGAAGCAGAAAAAGGCCGAAAAGTAGTCTTGCTAAGTCACTGTGAGCAACAAAGATACCTGCTAAGATGTTCCATCTTTATCCGCTGCGTTATTTTGGAAACTGAGAGAAGGATCTGCTCATGTCAAATTTGGAGTGAGAAAGGTTTTGTTTTTTTTTAATTTATCAAACACAGGAAACAAAATTCTTGGGTAAACTATTAGACTAGCCCACTGAAGCTGAACAAAGCAGCACAGCAGCACCTTATCCTACTAAAATACTGGAAGTTTAATTTTATGCCCACAAACCTTGAGAGTTTAAGAGCAAAGGGCATAATTTGATGCTCTTACTTTAACACACACATTTAGGTGGACAGTGAACTGCAAACTTAGCTTGAAACTAACCCCTTGTTTTACCATTTAAAGAAATATTTCAGAAGGACACAACGGTGGGAATGAACAGTCAGCAACATTCAATAGCAGCTTCTTCCAGTTTACAGTAATTCTGAAACTGGTGTAGATTTTTCCAACATAGGACAATACCAGAGTTGAAGCTGTCCCTCACTGCACAAAATAAGGAATACATTAAGGAATGCATTAAGGAATACAAGCCAAACCAAACAGGGCACTCACCTGGAAAAGAACATCTGGATCTAGGCCTGCTACATTTTAAAAGCATTTAGAGGATGATGCTCTAAAGTAAATGGAGAAGGAACTAGAGCCCAGAAGAGGCATCTTTCAGGTTTTTAAGCACAGTTTGTGTGCATAATGTGTTACAGTCATATCAAGTTAATAAAAAACTAACTACCTCCAATTAACAACACCACAAATTTAATACTGTCATGTACTATAAAAGTCACTAACATTGATCTATAAGTTTCTACCTGACATTATTCCAGTGATGCAAAAATTATTCCTGATGCTGTAGTTTTATCTTTGTCCAAGAATTTTTAGTTTATCCTCTATAAACAACTTCAGTGTCAGAGACAAAGTGAACTTTAGATGTGGGGAGAAAAAAGAAAAAAAGAAAAAAAGAAAAAAGAAAAAGTGTTTTGTAAATATTACTCCTGTAACTTTAGTTCTCTTAGCGAACAAAAAAAAAGGGGGGGGGGGCACCAAACTGATTTTTGTTTAGAACAGAAACAAGCAAAGAAGTTTCATTTCCATGGAAATAAGTAATTTTTTCCCTTTCCTTTAGTAGACAATATCTAGGATACTTTAGAAATTAAGCATTGAGATTTTTGCTCCCAACTCAAAATTCACAGTTTGTAACAGATGGCATTTTTTAAACCAGAAGGTCCAGAATATGGAAATCCTGTCAAAGACTGGTACCCAAGAGGATCAATCAGAAATCTTTTGTATCGTTTATCTTTAACATCTACAACACAGCTACATGAAACACTCCTTAGCCGTTATCCATTAAAGCCATTCACCAGATGTATTGCCTACCACTAGTTTTAGTATTTGGTCTTACAATATTCAATAAATTCAAAAATTCAGATCTGTTTCCTTTCAAGAAGTGCAAACAGAATGCATAAACACTTATAATGCTCAAATGTAAGAACTCCTCCAAGAACCAGTGTCTGTGGGGCATTCTTCACAAYAATATGGTGCAATTATCAATCTTCATTGTGAATGCTCATCTTGAGCTAAAAGAATTCTATTTGTTGCAAATTTATTATACAGAAACAGTCTAACAGCACAATCAGAACACTGGTCTCTAGCAGCACACCAAAGGTGTCAAAGGTTACTTTTTGTTGTTTGTAAAAGTTTTACTAAAGAACTTATTAAAACGAAGATTACATCGAGGTTCTCTGTTTGAATGATCTGCTTCTGAAAGACTTCTGTGAGCATGGTACAGTAAACGACCGAAATTTCTGGTATGTTCCTCCTAAGCTTCTGAAAATTAGAGAGAAGTAGGGTTCAACATGACACAGACTCAGAAAACGAGCAACTCCTTAAGTCTTTCACCCAGCCTTTAATCACTAGTACACAGAGACCTGGATTTGAGAAGAAAGCCTAATAAACACTTTCTATTGTAACTAATCTAGCTCTATCAGACAGACAGAACTGGTGAAAGACAGCTCACACCAACAAAATTATGCTGCTAATGTTTTACCGTTCTCTAAAGCAAAACACCTATAACACTATACATTAGCATAACAAAGCATGCAGTAGTGCATTTGCCTAGAGTACAGAAATAAAATGAGAAAACAAATGTATTAGTCTTCTAACACATCTATATACTGGCCCCAGTACCTAAGGCAAAGTAAGCTTAGAAAGGGAAAGTTTCTACTTTAGCAAACAGCACCATACAACCAGATTCTGAAACAAACTGCATTTCGTTTTTTAAAAGCTTGTGTATAAGGGTCTATACAACAAGTCTAAGTACGTAGCTGATTAATCAGGGGTGCATAACTCGTGCTATGCAGATTCCTCCTCTTATTACCCCCTCTATTAACACGGAGAACAAAGACAAAACGTGATGTGTATGGCATCAGAGATTCAAGGTGACAGCCACTTGAGGTGCAGTGAAACTTAAACACRTGCCTCACTATGACATAAAAATACACACAAATTTTCCTTCTACACAGTTTCAACAGGATATGCTCTTCTCCTGTTTTTTGGATGCATAACTCAAATTGAATGGCACTATTAAAAGTAATACCTTAACTAACAACCCTCCTCACCCCAACCTCTTAGTTACAATCATATATTCTCCCATATTTGTGCTATTTACTTGTCTATACCTCCTTCTATCTGGAACATACCAGTTCACTTCTAATTCTAAACCTTCACATCTCCTCTCTTTCCATATTTTTCTCCTATAAACAAATTTCTTTTCTGACATGATTTAACCAACACAACCACCTTTGAATCAAAAATACAAGAAGTGTTTAAACACAAGACAGCCTTTCAATTTAAATTAAAAAAATACATGTCTAATCGTATCCAGTTTCCTAAGAAATACCAAGGCAAGCATTTCATGACTAACAACCTTTATTACTTTTATCATTTCTGCAATTGCTTTATCTAATAATCTACCAATAAAAAAAGCAGCTATTTTCACTATCCTTCCAACTAAATTGGGGTAGGTGTCTCAAACCTCACACATACAAGTTATTTTACCTTAGGCTCCCAAATGTAAGCCTAAAAATGCTTTAAATATAAAATAGGAGACTAGAGTAAACTTTTTTTTTTTGGTATCATTTTATTTCTGCCATACTACAAAGAATAGACTTACCGTTTTAATTTCTGCAACTTCTGTATTTATGCTTCCCGAACTGCATTTTGACATCATGATATCAGCTTGTAGATTAATCACATAATTTGCAAGCTTTGGCTCTTAAAAATAAAAAACAGAAACAAAAAACCCCACACATCAACACCACCAATATGAACAATAAAAATGATCTGGTAAAAGAGAACTACAGCATGAGGGTTATTTGTGGAAATTCAATTGCTTACAAACATTTCAGCTGTCTCAAAGTGCAGCTTTGGTCTCCCTTTGGAAAGTGAACTTTTCAGGTCTATCCTGAATGAGAATTATTTTAGTTCAGTAGTAGAAATAAAAATTAAAAGAGTGATTTAAAGAGCAGACATTTGGTAGTTTAAATATGCAAGGAAAAGATACTTCCCTAAAACCTGAACAATAGTTCTATTGTCTATATAGATTTACTATGTTCTGTATAACTGCAATGTTTTTCCATGCACACAAGTATTTTTGTTTCACTTAAGATTTAAACAAATGCTAAAAAATTGAATTCGTCTCTTTATTGTGGCTTCAAATTTAAAATATTTTAGAGTCAACTCATGAAAAAGCAATAAACATTTCTTAAGTACATTAATAGATATATATCTTAAAAGTAAAAATATTGTGCAGTTAATAAGATGGTGATTTGCATAAAAATACACATTTAGCTACACTAGTAAAATTAGGAAAGACAGTCATTCATGACACTCACAGGATTTCATACAAACATATTAGCAACTCTACAAATCTTGAAACATAAAAAAAAGCATCTAAGCAGATCTATAATATCTTCTCAAAAGTCTAAGGAACAAAATTTATACAATATACTCACCTAAGTATGAGCTTTCCCAGACCTAAAGAGATTTTGAGGTCAACTTTTTTTTTAAATCAGTACTGAAAAGTTAAACGCAAAATGAATCTTGATGAATATTTCTACTCCAATCAGTTCCATACAGTTAACAAGAAGGACACTCCCAAGATTACTTCAGTATGTTCATTTTTACCTCAAATGCTGATGCTGAGCTTTTCCAGAGTTTCCAATCCTGTAATTTTGTTTCACCCTAGGTAACCTAAAAGGCAATATAAGAAGAGAGCATTTTAACATGAACAGCCATAAAAACCAATTGTGCCATGTGGTAGTCTGCTTTCTTGCATTTTAATATTTAGCTCTGTAGCAACAGCACATGGTCCTTCAAAATCTAATTATCATATGTCCTTTTTTGGCTAGGGATACAGACAGTGAATGTCTGAAAGATCAGCCTTAAGTGCTCAGAAGATATTTGCATATTTTCTATTTTATCTGTTAAAGTAATTGCTAGCTGAGTCCCGTTAGCTTTACTCTTTTCTTCTCCTGTGCTCCCCCCATGCACATTTCACCTAAAACAGTGATGAAATCTTAAGTTTCTTTAAGACTCAACACATCTGAAAAGCTTAAAGAATGTGTTTTGAGGCAGCAAAGTAAACAATTATTGTTTCATTTTTACAAGAAAACGTAGGGAGTGCAGCATACAAAAATCCAATGAGTACTGTGTTCATGTATCAAACAGAACTAGACAAATTTCATCATCAGGACTGTTTTTTAAATCCGTGTTTGTATCGTATACACATCCTTTTATCCAGAATACTTTTTCTGTGCAATATGCAGCAAATCACTAGTTACATACAGGTAGTAGCATTTAAATTTAATGTAACACATTCCTGTTATGCCTAGGTTATTCATTTATTCACCATCTTTAAAACAGGAGCCAGAAAACATATTCTCTTGAACCAGAATATAGCCTAACAACAGAAAATTGCCATATCTGCTGCAAAAATACAGAAATATACCTCACTCTACAAGTATAAAAGGGACAATCTAAAAAGAGCATTTAGTTACCCTACCACATAACAAACATGAACAGAGGGAAAAAAAAGCCTCAGTTTCTTGTCAGTAAAGCTAATGACATGCATTGCTTAATATATCAAATTTACTTTATTCCATAATTGCAGATGGCAAACAAAAAGCAACCAAATCAGTAAGTAAGATTTGGGAGAACCAAAACAGTATGCAATTCTCCACCAACCCCAATTTCCTTTGGCATGTCAAAGCTGTAAAACAGAAAAATCTCAGCTTTAATTGATTGGCAGACATGAATTACAGTAGACCGTTTTAATGCCGAAACTAACATATAACCAGACAGGCCACATTCCAGAGATGCAGTCAAGTTCTAGTACAAAACAGCAAGCTTATATCACATTAGCATCTAAATGGTGTTGGTGCACCCACTCAGACAAAAGCTTGTTGCAGTAGACAGCCAATCCTTCCTGCGCGCAGGCCAAAGGCATGTGCAGCTTGCCAATGATCCTTGCCAAACAATGGCCACAGTTAAGGCTTACCACGGCAAACAACATAACCAACCTCTCCAGCATTTAACARCTTTAAAATTGGACTGGAATCTGACAAGATTTTTTACCACATTAAAAAAATAAAATAAAACCCCCATTTTACTGTACAGCAATTGAGGACTTTTTTTTTTTTTTTAAAGAAGGTAAATAGGGAGAGGGGAAACAAGCTGACCCCCCCCCACGACACTTACGTTGCTAATGATAGAAAACATTTCTAGAAGTCTAATTTAACAATACTAATTGAAACCTTTAAAAATAATTAGTATTAACAGCTCAATATTATATCAGACATTTTACCTAAAGAGAGAATATAAGAGTTTGAAAATAATTTTGTGGTCAAGTCATTTGGAGTGTCTAACTGGACACATTGCAAACACATCATATACTCAAAGTAAAAAGCAGTAACACAAACACACACAAAAAAAGTCGGATCCTATAAAGATGTCAAAAGAAGCATCCAAGAAACAACACATTCAAGGACCACTAGTCATTTCTGCAAGTCTCAGCCAAAATCATCAGGTGTCTTGGCTATTTGAAACTTACACATTTACAAATACAAAAAACAAGCAGCCAACTATATCAAGCAAGCTAGAATAGAGTTTTGATTTTTATTTTCTTAATAGYGTAGTTTAAGTTAGTATTTAAAAATAATCATGTTTATGCGATATCTAACTGTCACAATTAACTAAAAAAAGATTGTCAGGAAAAAGGATAACTAAATTTTTAGAAATAAAAGACCTACTGACATACCACAAGCAACAGGACACTGAAACAAATTATCTGTGCTGTTGGTTGTTCTACGTCCTCTATGGTGTGAAGTTAAACCATTTTTCCCTCCATCCCAATAGCCATGTTAATATTTAATTAACCCATTATTCATGAATTGTTAACAGCTTGCAAAAGGAACTTCCTRTCTTTCAAGGAGATCTATGCAATTAGTCTCTTAAGCTCAAAAACAGCGCTATGATGAAGTGACTTATCTTCATGCAAATACAAAAGAATCCCAGCATGAATCAAAGTCCTCTATGACGAGAAGATGCAAGGTAAAACTACCATCATGATTTGGAGAAATGGTCCTTCTTGGCCAGCATCCTGTCTCTAGTAACAGCTGGTAACTGATGTCAAGAAGARGGGGTGGGGAGGGGGGCAGGGCGAGAAGGGGGGAAAAAGTGTTATAAGACAGAAGTCATCCTTCTCTTTAATGTATTATGCCAGCAACCTTAGATTTTGATTTTGCTGTTGTTCTTGTTGTTTTTTATGCTATAGACAATAAAGCTAGTCAGAAACCACATTACAAACTCCTTACTGCCTCAGGTTAATTCCAAAACAAATCCTTCTTAACAACCCAGAAATTAAGCCTTCTCCCATGAAAGTCAGCAAAATAAACAAACAAATAAATAAAAAATCCACACAGCCAGGGCACAGCTCTTAATATAAAAAGAGTTTGAGCTATAARAGCGCTCTAAAACACATTTAATAGGTTTAGTAGTAACCAGAATGTTTACACTTGCATTCCATGCAATACTTAGTTCACTTCTGTCATGTTGCTGTTTATCAMGAGCACAATTTATCCTTCCCCAAACAACACATATAAAAAGAAGAACAGGGTTAAATGTATATATTCTAATAATATTATATCAATATCACAAAAAGTGATCAATATTCATAGATAATATGTTCTGTTATCATTTGTTCTTCACTTTGGAACCAAATTAGTCACTTGTAATGATTTAGTTTAAAGTTTACATTCAAGCCTTTCAGGCACCTAAGTCTTTGGACATAAAGGCAATTAGGCAGACATTAGGGGAGGGATTTCTCTCTTTTGCTCAATCCGGGGCAAGCTGTTTGGCAAGTACAGTTCCAAAGCACTGATTATTCTTGCTTCTGATAAGTAACAACAGCAGCTGCCCTCTCAAAATATCCCCATGTGGGGATTTCAAGACCTTTATTTGCATAAACATAAATCCAGTTGCTTCTCCTTGTTAGCTGTTTCACAAAGCAAAAAGTTAAGCTCCCCAAAACATGGGTGTTTGATAATTGTTATCTCTCTGCCAGAACATTCAAAGTTACTACCAGAGCTCTACAATACAAGAGGTCTGCTTTGAAGACATTAATTTTACAAAGCAAGAACTTTGCAGATATTTGCATTTTAAGTCACTCTCTAGAATTTTCACCAACCGTCAATGAGAACTCAAGTCTCCTATAGTTGGTCTTAATATTAATTCATCGCCTAAGAAACACTGTACAAATGGTAGGCTTCATTTTCCAAAAGSAATGCATCCATTATTAATACCACATCAAACTGTAACCCACCATAATGCAACACTTAAAATATGGCAGTATTATGTACTGATTAGCTCATTATTTACTTAAATTACACTTTGGGCTTTGTAGTTTTTAATCAGTCTTCCTTTATAAAGGGGTAAAATAAATTAATAAATAAATAAAAAAGAAAAAATCCCCCCCCCAAACCAACATAAAAAACAAGGCTTCTCACTGATTACACTGAGTCTGCACATGTGCTTCCCCTGCCAACAACTTGTAGGCACACTACTGGATTTTTCTTTCATGTGAAGCTAGGATGAGTCAATATTAAGTGCATAAAAAAATGTAGCCTAACAAAGAGACCCTATTATTGCTCCCAAATTCAAAAATTCAAAGCTTATCAGATGCCAGGGAATCCAGTCTCCAGATACATAATGAGAGAAAACCAAACATCAGTTATYCTTTCGTTTTACTGAAGAACAAGACTGAATCATCAGTAAGAGATTTCTRTATGCCCACCTACTTTTTTTCAGACTATGCAAGAGTATCTAAAGATGTGGATGAGAATGCTATGTGGAATATAAAGAGCGTTTAGAGAACTCATAATACAAATACACAGAACAGAATTTCCCATGTTATGATTGCAAGAAAAGAATACACACGCCTGTTCGCAAAATGGTAACATTCATTCCAAAATGAAAAAGGATATTAGAAAATGAAATTCTCTTAGTATCTTAGCTCACATATCTGGCTGACTAACCAACTTACTGTGTATGCCACTATAAAATTAAAACTCTTATGTTGAGCCATTTCTTGTTTTAAGAGCTGAGAGCCAACTAGGTTAGCAAAAATCACCTGTGACAGTAATCTCAGTCAACAGAGGAGTGCAGTGCAAGTTTTGCAACGCTAATGGAACTAACACTAAGAACTTGGTATACAATGAAGCACTTCACATAGAAAATTCAAAACATCTGGAATCTATTTATTAAAATAATAGTAATACTTATAGCAGTTATTAATACTTTCTATTTGAGTCAAACTGGAAATAATGGCAATCTTTTTGAAGGCACAGGCTTGTACATCCTACTAGAATGTTAGGCCTTAGCTTAGAAACAGCTACTTAGATCATACATATTTAGTTGAATAAAATKAACATCAAAAAAAGTTACAGCATTTTACAGATAGTTATTTCCCTCCCTACAGAGATACACATTTAGAGTAAAACTCAAGCACTCCTTTACATTCTTTACAATTAAGCATGAACTAAAAATATTAGATTTGTATAAAAAGACAGCCTAGTAAGTCTGATATTTATTTTCTATACCTCTCCTGCAAATATTAAAAAGTAGAAAGATAGGTATGGTCATAAATCATTAGGAGGAATGATGCTAGGAAAGCACAGGAAGTCCCAACAAATGCTTCTTTCCACATCTTCAGTTATTTTGCCAAATCTTTTTTTGGAAGTCATCAACTTACATTCTCTCAAACATTTTTAGCAAGTTACAATGAATTAACYATTTTTGGCTATTTTAATGCATCAATATTCACATTTCAATACTGTCCAATAAAGCAAATGTATTTGCACACTACCCAGGTGTTCAAAGCCAGTCAGAAGCCTTTAACATTACATTACAACACTATAAAGCTGGAAGTTTTCTGTAATATTTTCATATCAGAGGTTATTTGTAGCTACTGTTGGCTCCGCAAGATAACTGACTTGATCCCGAAACTGATTTTCGGATATTTTAAAGGATTTATTTGGGGAACAGCTGGTGAGGGGGAAAGCTGAAGTCCTCATCTGATTTCTTTAAGTGTCCTGATTTTCCTTTTCTGCCGAGTAATTTACTCTGATCAGTCACTGTAAGAAAAAAAAAAAAAAAAAAAAAAACTAATTTAGCAAGCGTAGCAGAACTTAGGAAAGCCCAAACATCTTATATTTGTACAAACCCCCTTTTTATTGAAGAAAAATACCTATGTTTTTAATAGGTGCCTCAAATGGTGGTCTTAAATTAATATTTATGCTCCTAGGCCAATGACTGACTTACAAAATAAAAAAATTTAAGATCTACAAAATACAGCTGGAATGACTTCCCCCCTATTTAAGCTTTTTTTTTCTCTCTACTTTAAACTTTTTTCACATTCTGATCAACTATGAAAGATAACACAATGCCAAACAGAAACACCACAACAGAAGAACTATAAAGTGTCCCATTCAATAAGGATCCTCAAACTCCAATAATGATTTTAGTGCCAAACTTCTAAAACTTTACAACTAAGCAGCAATAACACTTTCAGCACCAATCCCCCATCAGAAGAAAAAAACCCACAATCCTGAGTCAACCACCTGTAAGTCTTCCACAGTAGCAGAATTAATATAAAGTGAACAATTTTTTGGTTTTATATTAAATAACAGGTATCCTTGAGACACCTCTCTGATGGAACATGTATCAGTAAGTATTTTTGGCTAGTACAAGTCTACACTGCAGYTAAGATTCATTTTTACTGCACAGCACAGTCCACTGCAGCATATTAGTCCAGTTTTTCAAACTAGCTTGGCACRTTATGTGGTATACTCATACTGTGTGGCTGAACAAAGAAGTATCCACGTTGCTGCTCCTTTCTTAATGAGAAAAGTTGCAAAAACTGAAATCAAACTGTTCGTGTTTTGTCACTACCTACATTCACCATTTCAAAAATGGGGAATATAAGCACATTTTTACCCTTTACTTTTCAGAACTGGACTGAAGGCTATTCCTGCATATGAGAAAAAACATAACCCAGCTATGCAAATGACAGAGTGGTTCCAGACATCAGGGATATTGTGTTTTACTGAATACTGCATCACTCCTTTAATGAATATTGAGGCAGGTTAGAAGGAAAGATAATGGAATTTTGCTAAACAATTCCACATTTTCAATATTCTTCACAGTTGTTTTGCATCTTTGGCTATTCACAGCTGAGAAATAGTGTTTTGAGAGTTAAATGGTCCCTCTATATGGTGTAATTGAGGGTTTCTGAAACTAGCTTGGGTTCTGGAAGCAATATAACCAAATTGAAACAGTACTGTACCTGCAAATTAACCGTGCTGCCACGTACAACTGAGAATTAATATATTCCTGTAATACTTCCATTTCCAGAACTAGCTTGGATAATTGGCACATGGGAAAGATAGTTGCAGCAAGTTCTTCTCCTCTGCAACACTTAAGTACAGTCTTGTAATTCAGTCAGTTGAGAAGTGTAACTGTATTYACAGGGCGAAAGATAAAGACACTAGTTTCAGTAGAGCTTCTTTTCTAAATGTATTATTCTAGGGTTCGTGTTACCTGGAATTACCAGCTCCACAGCACTGGTTACCAAATAATGGTAGTTCCTGCTCTTACCACATACAGTTGTAACTTGCATGAAAGTTGTCAACCCTCCTGTCTTCCTGCCTAATACCATCTAATTGCCAGAGGTTTAATAGAAGTTTTACAGGTTGCTTGATTTCAGCAAGATTAGGTAGCCAACAGYTGGCATCAACAGCAAAATATCTTGAAAAGTTTTTGTGATTTCTCCCATTCTGGACTTTTGGGGAAGGAAGGAAAAAAAAAAAAAGCCTAATTTTGTGAGGTCTGAGAGCTGCATCAGCAGAGCCTGGACTATCTTCCCTTTCTGCTGTTGTCCTAAGCTTTTATTCTGGGTATATTAGGGCCTGTAAAATGAAGTGATAGGTTAGCAATTACTTTCACTGAAGAAATCCTGGTGATGAAAAAGAGAAGCCAGGAGAAAAAAAAATAAAAGAGCAAGAACCAGATAAGCAGTAGAATGCATCGCCACCATTTTCAAACTAGGAAAAGAAAATATAGATTCACACACAACCTTTTGCAAAAATTTGCCAACACATTCTTCAGATCTGGGTTAATTTGAGAAAATCCAGTGTTCTACATTTTATGACTCATTCTAGGGCTCATACATTGTGGAAACACTCCCTGACAGCTCGTTGTTATCTGACCCTTAGGCAGCATTGAAAATACTACATTATTTTCACTTAGCAGTGAGACTGTATTAAGAGTACTTTCTTGCCTTCATTTATCCTAATGATGCCCTACTGCTGCCCAATTCCAATAGGTCAGACGGATTGAATATGTAGCTCTCCAGAGGACAATCAAATCCAGGCTCTCTAAAGAGATCCATGAAGCAGCACAGAAGATGATGGAGGGCACAGCAGCTATAACGAATACATAAACTTTTAAGCAGTATCAGAAGAAACACTGCCAGCATTTAAATGACAATGAACAATGAAAGCTCAGTCCAGGTATGAGGGAAAAAAAAGGAGAGAAACCGGTTTCTAGAAGCAAAGCAGAAGAACATAAATGCAAACATAATCTAGGAAAAGTAGAGATATTCCTGCTTCARAAAAAAAAATCTTACTAAAAAAACCCAAAAACCTTAAGACACCAAAGAATTTACTTTAAAAAGCAGGAGAATATCGCATTGTAGAGCAAATTAAATTAGTCCACCACACTACCCCGATAGAGCAGGTCTGATTAAAGCAAAGGCATTAACATCCCCTATTTTTTTTTTTTTTTTTAAATCAGGAAACCTTAGTTTAAGTTATCAGTTATAAATGTATTATGTTTTTGAAGTTTTCTTTAGAAAAAAACTTCTTTATTGATATCAGTTATGTTAATATTGATAGCTGGTTTGCAACTAAATATATCTTCGTATTGAACACTGGCCTCTGATAAGTGAGGAGGGTACTGTTGCAGCTATTATAGATATTCACATAATTACATTGTTTAGGTTATTAATTGGTATACCCTACTACRTAGAACAGATTTTTTTCCTGCTTATTGTGAGTATTAAGGTGTATTTAGGAAGAATTTAGAACTCCATTAAATGCAATTTTTTTGGAAGCTGTACTATTAAACAGAACCTTACATTATCCTGAATAAATATTTGAATATATTTGGCTTTCAGTATCATTAAATAATCATTTGATTTGATCAGCTATAGTTAATAATATGACTTAATTGACTGTGCATAAGCAGAAGCACAGAGATACCTAAAGATATAGATTATGGGCTGGTATGACTTTCCCAAAGCTGGGCTATTTGTTCAAAGCTGGGAAAGAAGTTGTGAGGAAGAAATGGAAAATGGAAATGGAAAGTCTTTCTAATTTCCACTGAAATTTAGGCATGCAATCTGTTTAAATTATTCTGAAAGTCAAGAAAGTTACTTTGTATTTCATCACTTTTCTTCCATTTTCATACAGCAGTAAGGAAAAAAAAAATTATCTTCCTGTCTGATAGTCTCTCAGATCATAGCTTAATATGCATTTAAGCTGGCACTGCCATACACACAAGAGCAGCACTCTCTTATTCACTCCTCATCCCACATGCTGCTTCCCACTCCCGTCACATGCTGCAACAAGTGTTTCTATGTAACTTGTGACCAGACTTGGAGATTGACAATAATAGCAAGAAAAATAGTAATAAAATAAATCACACGAAAAGAAAAGTTATTTCTTACATTAATCAGTTTCCCTAATCTATTTCACCATACAGTCTCAGAAATGCTTGCACCAATAAGGCTTGACAGCAAATACCAGCAGCCAGGGTACATGCAGGTATTATCTTTCTAGGCAGAAATGCCAGCTAAAATGCTTGTCAAATTACAGCCTGAGACACAGGCTATATGCTTCAGATGCCTAAGAGGAAAAAGGATTTATTATTTTGAGTAGTATCTCCATTATCTTATCTTCCCTAGTTAGAATGCAAAGTTTTAAAGAATAGGAATATTTTATAYAAATCTTTCTGCTTTTGTCTTTTTAATTAGACCCTATAAACAGTACCATAACAAACTTGTGAATACTCCTGCATTAAGTATTGGCCACGATAATTTAATATGAAACTGTTATACATACAGTCAAATGATATTCTAAGCAGAAATGACTGTAAATTCAAACTGATGAATGTAAATCCAATGGGATACAAAGCTGCAGCCCAGATTTTAAGTGCTAAACTTCTAACATTGAAAGTCACACAGTTTATATTTTTGGGGTATTCTTGCTCAAAGTTTTAATGTATTTTTAACTGCACTCCCTCTATTCATTTTTTTTTAATTGCAGTCAAATTTCACCATAAGGATGAATTTAGCCCATCAGAAAAACTAAGGTCTTGAAAATTTGCATAGCCTAATTTTTCCCCCAGTTTTACTCTGAAAGCAAGTTAATGGGATGGGGGGAAAACAGAACATTATTCAAGTTGGGGTGGGGGGGGTAGGGGGGAGGGAAATCAGGAAATATTCTTGGTTTACAAAGGTGACTTGTCTGTCCCAGCTAGTTCAACTTGTTACTTTAGAATTCCCTACATAATTATTTAAAAATACTTCTGTTGTGGACAGTCTGGGGTCCTAAAGCTTTGATTCCAAATTAAGAATTACAAGTCTCTACATCACATTGGTGATAAAGAGACTAGGATTTTGTGTATTTGTTTTTTAAATTCAGGACAATGCTTTGCCCTTCCCTCCCTGAAGCCTAACCACTACACTTCAGGCTAACCATATTGTGTCTAAAAACACAAATACACACAGATTACTAAATATGGATCAGTTTCAGAAGAATGCAAAACTGGATAAAGGAAAACATTCAAGATTTAGGCTATTAGACTTTGATTTGTAYTTGTTTATATTACTACCCTGGAATACATAATTGTTAGATTTGAGGAAAATAGTAAATGATGCTTTAAAGTTTCAAGTATATTCTTGTGCAGCTACCTAATTATGGGGTCATGACTGTAAACTACTACTAGATAAAAATGGGAGGTTTTAAATTGACCATAGCTTTGAATCTGAATTTCCCAAACTAATAAAACATAGCCAGAGCATATATGTTCCATCCTGATTATTACACTTTCTAATTGTTATTACCTTTGTTTAAAAGCTGTTGAAACCTCAGAATATTACTCACTAAAAAAAATGTGGTTAAGTCTAATGAGGTATTTCATTTCATTTTCATAACAGGCTACAAGTTTTCTTATTTTGATCCATATCCAGGATTTACCCCAGATTCTCATATAAGAAAACCCAAGCTTACTAAGCCTGTATATATCAAAAGCCTAACAATAAGTGCAAGAGTGGAAAGTTGAGGAAAATAATTTAAAAAATATTTTAAGTGACAGAGAAGAGAAACCACTATTCACACAGCAAGCAATCCAATCAGCTGAGAGGAAGCATTTTGGGATTAGATTTCAAGAGACTGCTGATCCAATCCAATCCCCTAGAAACCTGGTGCTAGATGAAGGAGCCCTACTTCCCCTCACTGCTCCTTGCCTTCTCTAAACATCTTTGACATTTGTCYGATTTTTTTTTTTTTGAGAAAAATAGTTCAGCTACTAAAACAGCATTTTTTTTTTTAATATTTTTGGCTAGGCAAGTTTTCTGCTGGTTCAGTGAGCTAAATTAGCTAGTTGAGGGGCTCAGATGAGTATTGAGCTGGCATGAGGGCAGTAACAGAAACAGCTGTCATCCATTTTGAGAGCAACAAGCCATTGGATTACCTACACTACAGGGAACAAGCAAACTGGATTCAAGAGGTTTTTGACTGTCACTCAAAACCAGACACTAACTTGTTGTCTCTATTGGCAACTGTTGCTAAACTGTGTTACAATACACGATACAAAATACAATAAACCTGAAGTCCCAGAGGCATGATTTCTTGCTGTCTGGTTCAAGACCAACTAATTGAAAGCAACAAAAGGAAAGGTCTGGTGGCAGCAGAGAGCAGTAAGAAGATGAACTGATAGAAGGTTTTAACAACAATTAATAGCTGGCAAAGTATATGTTAGTAGTATTATTGCCATGCAACCTAAAGCACTTGGCAGAAATCAGCACCTGCTTCATCATTATGCCTGTCACTACATCTCCTTAAACCATTCAATAGCTCCTTGTAGATCCTTATCCACTGAGATAAAAAACAAGAAAAAAAAAGAAAAAAACCCAGTAAGTAGTTTCAGCAAATCATGAATTCTGTTACTGAAAACTCACCTTCTATTCAGTTTAGGTAACATGTAGTTTGGAGAAGACCATCATCCAGAAAATTCAGTATTAATCAAAACAGGTTTCACATCTCAACTTCTATATAGCAGAGCATTAGCTATGCAAAGAAAACCATAGAGAAAATTACTCATTTCCTGGAAGTTTATCGTGTGTCTTTCCAAGACTTAGGGAGCTCAAATGTTTCTGGCATTCTCCCAGTCCTTTTCAATGAACTCTTCAAGGTAAAAATGAAGGTAATGGGCACCATAGGGCCTGCATAAAGCCTACACCTGGTCCTCCAAAATTTTGTTACCTGTCACAACTCAAACTCTTTCCTTTCAAATACCACAAAAGAAATTCCAAAGTAAGTACTCCAGTCACACCTTTCCAGAGGAAAGTTTCACTAAATTGAGGTCTTTCTGATTATACAGAAAACAAATCAACTGATCTATTCAACATACTTGGACTTGAATACCTGAATGTACATGTCTGAATTATCATACTTATAATCCTTGAAAGTATACAAATAGACAGCTTTTTCTTGCAGTAAGAGTTACAGTTTGATATATTCCTTTATTCCCCAAACAAGCAAAGCCAGGGGGTTGATGTTGACTATATGTTCAATATTCTTTGAAGACAATGAGGAAAGGAAAAAAATATATATTTTTTACTTCTTTACAATCTTTACAAAATAAAGAAGTCAAAGGGATTTTATTTAATTTTCATAGACTCACAGAAAATGWAGGTCTTGCTTAGAATAACTGTAGAAATAATTGAGAAAGGTAGAAGAGGAAAAGAATAATCCCCACGCTCTCAGTAAGATGCTTCTGCCATTTTCCTTACACTGCCTCCGCCATTCATGACTGGCATGCTGACGCAGTTCACTAAACTGGAAGAAATTATTTATCTCCTGAGGTCAATTTTCTTATTTAGCCTCATGTAAACAGGAAAGCATTTCAGTGAAAACAAACTAAATGACACACATGCCCCTCCCCCCCACACCTTCCTGGGGATTCATAGAACTTCAGGCAGTAAGAGAGATTCAAACAAATTTAAAAAGTGTACTTTTTCATGCCCCTTTTGCACCTTTAATAGTCATTCCGTTTCTAAAATCTTGGAGAACACTGAGACAGCACTGTGTTAGTACACTAAGTAAAGATGATCTTCAGCAACAGGAATAAATCTTTCTTTCAAAATCTCTCACATAGATCATATCACTTCCTGATTAATAACTTTATGCAGCAATCTATAATACAGGCATTTAACTTCAGTGGAAAGACAGTAAAAGGGTCACTTAAAAAAAAAAAAAAAAAGAGAGAGGGAGGACAAAGCTTTTATTTATATTGTAAACACTTTCTTGCATTTCAGCGTCCTCTTCCAAGGCAAACTTACTCACCATACACAATGAAGTTAGCAAGGCAGACAGATTTGCCTGCTCAGAACTCAGGAACTAGAAGTCTCGCTTGAGAATGATCCCAGAAACTAATATTCTTATCATTAAGGATGATCAAATATAAAATTAATGAACATTTCATAAAGTCACAATTATTAAGTCAGCCTAAATACATCTAAATATCTTAAGGCACAAACGCAGCATACAAACACAGTAACTGTCCTTGATTCAAGCACTTGAAAGCTAAACTGAAAGGACGGGGTGAGAAGAAAGGTACCTGAATTAACTTGCCAAAACTCTCAGAGCCAGGGTTAGGTCTCCTGAATTCTAGACCATGTCTAACCACTAGATCTCTCAAGTTTTTAAGATCTATCAATTACTAAGCAGCTTAGCCTTTAAGTAAGCTTTGTTCATTTGTTCTTAAATAAGAAAACATACAGCTTAAATACATATTTTAAAAAGATTCAGAAGGAAGTTCATAACAGTACCTATGTGCTTCTATAATTACTATACAAGTAAAGAAAAGAAAAAATGGCCAAAGTCACCATATAGAGCCAGTAACAATGGCAAGAAAGCAGTAAGACACTTGATCTAGATCACAGATAACAAAGCAGACTGTTGTAAACAAAGGAGAAACATGAATTGCAAAGCTAACCAGCCCAGACATGTGGTAATAGCTGGCTATTTGCATATCCCAATCATCTCAATGGAGTCAAAGAAATTAGCTTTGGAAAGTAAGCTCTGTTTGCCTCACTTCCTAAGGAAAGGAAATGCATGCTATCAGTAAGCGGGTAGATCTAAACCTCCAAACCAGTTTTCATAAAGAAAAAAWAATAATAATAAAAATGCTAATTTCCTGTCAGTTTTCAAGGAAACTGAATCTTTTCCCCTATCCAGCTTCTAATTCACATCTCTGCTGACAGAAAGGCTGCTACATGGTTGACCTTTTATCAGGAATCAGAGGTTCCAGAAGAGGAGTGGGCACTGGAAATCAGGTTTTAATAATTCACACTAAGGGGTTTTTTTGGTGTACAAATGAAAAAAACCCACAAAGGCATAGTCTGATGAACCATTTTTCAATAATACCACCAGCTTAAATAGCCCCCACCTGCCCACCTCTGCCCTCAACCAATTCCTCAAGCCAACAGCCACTCTGCTGCATTCCAGATGAGTGCATGTGTGTACTTATTTGGTGAACCCAGTCAAGGAACTGATCCTTTCTGATGGCAACAGAAGATGCAGTGTGTGGGCAGAAATTGATTATGCCAGGTTACATGGAAGTGTTGTAAGTACTGAGCCATGACCTTAAAGAGGAAAAAGCACATGAAAAGCAACACATTTTTCTACAATACTACTACATACTAGCAAGGATCAAGAGAGAACACTTTTGGTTCTATTTTCTTGGTAAGAAGGGACCCAAAAGTAACACCTATACCAAGCAAAACAAGAACAGCAGATTCACCAGTGTGAATCCCTGAGGTAAAAGCCATGACAAGAGGTACAAGAGTCCCTTGGCTTCAGAAGTATTCATGCAAGGAGAAGTTGGACAATATTATCTTCTTCTGTTTCTACTAGAGAAAGACATTTCATCATCTCCCACATTCCTAAACAGAAGCAGGCACAACAATGCAAATAAATTCCTCGATAATAGTTTGTTTTCTGCTTTACTACTCCAAAAGTAGCAGCAGTTTGAAAGTGACAAGTATCACAGAAATTTTACTTAGCTAACAATAAAGAATAGAAATAACAAGGGAATTTTAGATATAACTTTCAAACTTGAAAATTTATGACTAAGTAGATAAAGCATGCAAGAACTACCAAAATGGAGAGCACTCACTTAATAGATTATCACAGCATAAGGTTTTAAAAAGAAAGTGTGCACTGTTTTGTCCTATGGAATAAACCTTTTAGAACAGTTATTTTAATTACATTCCTATGTCTGCCCACCCCCTCAAACAATTAGCACAGTTTGAACACCAAGCCTTAAAATCCCAACCCAAGACTGCAGTAACTTCAGCTAAAAAACATACTTGTTACTGTGTATCATTTTTTCCTCAATTGGTCTATCACATTTCATATGTAAGTTATGAAAGGCAAAAGGATGAAGAAAGAAGTCTGGAGGGTGTAAGGAAATCTCACTTTCTCCTCTGTTCCAGTCATCATTGTTACCCTTCAGGGCAGAATGTTCTAATAGTACATCACATGTAGAGGTTACTGTCCTATACAATACTATAATTATACTTTTACTCTCTTTAAAGGAAGCACAGGAATCTTACTTCCAGGAAGCAGCTATCAGCCTGAAGAAACTACTCTTGAACATATGACAGAGATGGGATACAGATGGTCAGTGGCAGCACAAATAATCACTAGGATATCAAGAAAGCGGAGCATAGGAACCATCTCACTGCCCCACCAATGACATATCATGCTCAGTATACTCTCTGGTTTGTAGCACCTAAACAACAGAAAAAAAAAAAACACAAATACCCAAATCCTTTACTCCCTCACAGAGAATTATGAAATAACTCATCTCAAAAAAAAAGTTTTGATGTTCTTGTCTGTATTCTCAGTACGCACTATGTAATATAATGCTTGTCATCTGTAAGTGTATGATCTGTTTCAAAATTGAAACTGCAGAATATAATTGATAGCAAGAGTTATCTAGAAGAGAAATCAAATATGTCAACTCC
This sequence comes from Apteryx rowi, assembly GCF_003343035.1. Classification (NCBI taxonomy): domain Eukaryota; kingdom Metazoa; phylum Chordata; class Aves; order Apterygiformes; family Apterygidae; genus Apteryx; species Apteryx rowi. The sequence goes on along the minus strand of NW_020450760.1, from coordinate 5,982,955 downwards.
CAAGTTTACCATATCCATTTTACTAAGTTACTGACTCTTTAAGAAGGATAAAGACCTTCTTCTATTTGTCTTTGCCAGTAATTTGGCATTTTGTTACAGAGAGATACAAGTTTAGTCAGTTCATACTGAAAGGCAACATAGGTGAAGCAGTGATACTCAGATTTTATAATCAGGTATGCTAAAGCAACTTTGTGCCACCTATGAATTTTTCTGAAAAATGGGAAAAAGCCCTTACAAATTTGTGGAATGGGAAATGAGAAAGATCTATGGAGTATACAAAAACAAACCACAAAAACAGGTTTTTGAGTTACAGGTTCAGCTTTTTTTGTTGTTGTTAATCTTTAAACTACAGCACATTAAGGTGTTTCTCATCAATCAGTGCAATTTATATAAAAATATTTGAACAATATTGTGTCAGACAAAATACCTTTCTAGCTTGTTGGCTTCCCTCTACTGGTGACCAATGGAGGACGCATAGGAAGGAATATAATAGCTGGGCAAGCAGTACCACTTTCCACTGACCAGTCACCCTGACATTTTCTTTTGCGTTTGACAGTCTCTGATGAATTTTTTTCTACAAACTAATTATTTTGACCTTCATGTAAGCTTTTGGCATTGCCAATATGCTGTTACAGCAGGTATTTTAGCTACACAGAATGTAAAAAACTATCTCCTTTTGTTTGCTTTGAAACTGTCAACTACAGAAACCTCAAAAGAGTGGAGGGGAACCCTAACAACTGTTCCCAGCCTGCTTTTTTTCCCACAACTATATTTCACAGATATCTCTCTTATTCCTCTTCTGTCATCTCTTTCTTGGCTGAAAAGTTCTAGTCCTTTAACCACACTAGTCAACTTTCTCTCTTCCTTTTCTTAGTCTAACATAACCTTTTGCATATGGAAGAAAGATACAGGGAAAACACCCAAACCACACGCAGTGTTAAATATAAGGGTCCAGCATGGATTTATACAATAGCATATTGATGCCATTTTATTCTCAATTAATTGTCAATTCTAACATTACTACACAGTATAACACTGTACAACACAGTGTAAGCCAAGTTTTTGCAAAGTTAATTCTTAGCATTTTGTCTTGTTTCTTTGAAAGTGGTAATTGCCTTCCAACCTACAAGCTTTCATCAGCTTAGCCACTGCATATCCTGAAGTTCAATATCTTAACATCAAGAATACTCATAACTCATCATCTGAAGCAGCAAGCATCCTCCAGATTTTTAGCAGTTGAAGTCAACTGGACCAGTAAGAGACTTATCTTTTGGAAACAATCATTTCTGACAAATAAACAAAGAATATCCGATTTTTTAAAAAATGTCAATATTACAATCCATCTTCTATCTATTGATATTGAGGGTCTTCTATATTATCTAACATCTAACTAGTATCAAATCCTACTACAAAAAATATTTGTCTTTTTAACCTTTTGCCTTTTCGACCTAAGATCACACAGCACAAGGTATGCCCTAACCATGCTGCCACTGTGTTTTTACACTCTGTGCAGACAGGCCTCATTTAAATTGGAAGAGGATGGAAAAGAAGAAAAGCGAAGAACTAAGAGTTTCTTATATCCCCTTAACCGTAGCACCGAACAGTGGAAACTCCTGCTCCCCCGCATTTCTTGCCCCACCCCCCCACAACACGGCCCAGCAGCTCCTGGAAGCCCCAGGCCAGACAGGACAGAGTGCGGGCCCTCCAGCGCGCACCGCGGCAGGCCCCGAGCGCGGCCGCCCGCGGGGCGCGGAGCGAGGAGACAAAGCCGAGAGGGGCCGGAGCGCGGCGGCGCCGGGC
>NW_020450760.1:5916151-5980993 GCF_003343035.1 Apteryx rowi | reverse complement strand
GGCCGCGGCGAGCGCAGGCCGGCGCGGCCGCTGGGCTCCGGCACCCGTGCCCGGCCGCCATGCAGCTCCCGGGGCGAGGGCAGGCGCGCCTGGGCCGCCATCTCCTACCTGCTCGGACGGGACCCAGCCCGGCGCTTCCCCCCACTACAGGCCGCGTCTCATTGTGCTGCTGTTGCCGCCGCCGCCGCCATTTCCCCGCCGCCGCCTCCTCACTCCCCCCAACTGTCAGGTTCCTCCATTCACCTGGGCCCAGGATAGCCTCCTCCCCCTCCCTTCCCCCTACGCTGCCGGCCCTACGCAAACGGAGCACCTCCCCCACCCCTCCCACCCATACCAACAGGAGCCGCCCAACGCCCGCAACGCAAGCCCGCTCCGAGAATGACACCCTGCGCAGCTCACACGCTCCACATCCCCACAGCATGAAAGGAGCCAGGCGATTGGCGGCGAAAGSCGGGTAAAAGGTGAAAGGTTCAGAGGCTAGCCAATGCGATGGCGAGATACAGCGGCGGTTGAGGAGACGAGGGGTGGTCCAGGGGCTCACATGTGTGCGCGCTCCCCTCCCCCCGCCGGCGGAGCACGAGGCGCTTAGCCCCCGGTGCTGTGTCCCCCCGCGCACGCGCTTGGGCGGGGCTCGCGCGCGAGAGGCGGTGGGCGGCCCCGCTGAGCCGAGGCCGCGCCCGCCATTTTGGGAGGGGGTGAGGCTCCCACGGCTGGTGAGGGCTGTGGGAATGGGGAGGCCGCTGCCAGGGCATTTTTCTTGCTGCTGAGGAAGGGCTGGTCACGGCGAGTGGAATTTGAGGCTCCCTCACTACTCTGTTGCTGCATCCCACTTTTCCTTACGCAGAGGCAGTCATTTCCATGAGGAGTATCCTCCCTGCCAAAGGAAAAGCCCCGCTCTTCCACCACTGGAGCTGGCACCCTCAGCCCTTGCTGGCACTGGCCCCAGACAAGATGGATGTGAGTCTGGCTGCTACCGGTTAGCAGCCACCTCTGCTCACTGCTCCCCACTGGAGCTGGCAGAACAGCACTGCTGTGCAATCTCAGCCAGCTGGTGAACTGCATTTATGACTGCAAGGAGATGTGCATCCTTACAAAGGAAAATTGAACAGGTCTCTCTCATCAAGGTGTCAAAAATGAATGTTTCAAAGCAATGAAAGTGAAAGGTCTTGGAAACCCTTGCCACCAGAGGGCAAATAGCATCAGCAGTTCCAAAAAGAATAGATTCACACTGTCCATAAACAGATACCAAAGGGAAAGAAAGGTAGGAAGATACCTCCTAACATCCTTAAGTCAATGACAGTGGAAGAAGAAAGGACCACAGGRAGTGGTCAGGTTCTTGTACTCCCAACACAGCACCTCCTTTTGCCATTGCTTGAGACAAAGTATCAACTAGCTGGACCACTGGTCTYACTCCAGTTTCTTGTGGACATTCACTTGCTTAAGTGACATTACTAATGACAACTACATTAAAAAAAATGCCCTGAAATCTCTTGGATTAAACAGACAGTTGATGAAGGGTAACTGTTTCTCCACCATCAAAAAGCCTTTGTCCACAGATGAAGAACCCAAGATAAGGGTAATGTATGGTGCTGAAACATTAGCAGAACACAATTTTTCTGATTTCACATACTGCCATTTTCTACCTTTTATTTCCATGACACTATTGAGATCAAAATCTGTAAGCTGTGCCCTCTAAAAACTGAGGTGAAACTTGCCAAACAGTGAAAGAGCTTTGAACAAATAATCTAAAGTCTAAGTTGGGCCGCAATGTAACCAGACTGCCAAACATCTACTATCTGGTATAGGAGAAGACTCGGTAATAACGCTGAAGATTCGGTCAGTGAGGCAGGACGTAGGAGTTGAATGAGTCAGTTTATGAGAACTAACACATCTGGAGCTGCCTTAAAGTTTAATTCCAAATCCCAGATAATTAAAACTAGTTCCACCTCCCATGGCATCACCTGCCAATACCATTCTCTTTGTGACTGATGAAAAGACTGAACTCACCTAACAGAGATGTAGCTAACAGTCAAACCTCCAGGCTTGATTACTGCATGACTTATATCCATAGCTACAGCCTCGACCAGATGCTTATTAGGGGAAGTAATGTATGCATGGAAAGTAAAGCATTAGGGAAAGTAAGGATAACTCATAGATTCAAATTTGGAGTCCGAAAGTCCTTCAGCATAATGTAAATCCTGGTGAAACATCAGAGAGTTGAAATGCAATAATCACATCCCATTACGGTCTGGCCACATCCCTATATTGATGGCAGTTTTATGGAACCAGAGAGGAATCATTCTGCTGATTTCCTGGTCATCAATTACAAAAGTCACAGAGAACAAAATTGCTGCTTCACTCCTGAAGAGCTATGCCTGGAAGTGACCATGAAAAAGTTTCATCTGGCTCAAATCTCAAGACCCTACCCATTGTTCAACTCATTGTGCTCATCATTTGCAGTGTGTGACATTCAGCTCTAAGACTATCCTGTTACTCTCCACGGATTTAATATCTCATCTTTTTTACCCTGATGCCCTTCTTATCAGGGCTTTGTTTACATTACRAACAAATGAAATCACCAGCCAACTGTGCTACAAGATGGATGTAAGCGGTGCAAATCTGTACTGTTAGGGACCACAATTTGCTATGGCCTCGTTTTAACTCCTAGATGCAAAATTCAGTTTTCCTGCTTAACTTTTTTTCCATGTCCTTCACYCATACACATATTCAAAAGCACCATTACTTTCGAGTAACTTTCTTACTGTCTGTGCAGGAAAAAGTGTGTATTTTTTACATCAGGTGTACTTTACTGTAGTGATAGGGGCAATTAAAGCTCAGAAGAACAGACTACAAACCTACCTATAGTGCTAATGAACAGTCAGGTCTGTGGACTACTCATACATCACCACACCAACAATGTAAAGATTTAGCCACATGTGGGCAATGTGGTCATTCTTGTGCAAGGAAATCTTTAAATAATGTAAATTTACATACCTGGCTCTGTTTTGCCTGCTCCTGGCACCTCCTTTCCGCAGTGGATAGACTTGGTTGTATACTGTATTTCACTGATCCTGTTGGCTCTGCAAAACACTGCAAGCTGTTTCAGGTGTGCAATTGTAGCACAAGTTAAATTTGTAGTTGTCCAGGTGGGCAAGTTAGGACTATCCTAAGATCACATTTACTTACACAGGGATTGGAGATCCTCCTGGCTGCCTAATAAAGAGACAATAATAAGATCATAAATGTAATAAAAAGCTGCCTCTGGCCAACCACTCTCCTTTTAAGTTGTGCTAAACACTTTGCATATGCAATGGAAGATGTGGCACTGGAGACGCAGCCTTCTTAATTCCATCCCCACTCAACCAGAGATTTACTGCCTTCCATAACATAACTATCTGTGCTTACAAAATCAGTATGAGAAGGTAAAGTTGGCTGGAGCACTGTAAGGTTTAAACCTTAGTAAAATGATTTCAGGAGAAAAGTGATATATATGCCTAGAGTATTATCAAATTAAGTGTTTTCTTTACTTGGCTCAAACTTCTGTTGCCATTTAGAACTCTTCTTTTGTAATGCTAATGTTATTAAATATTAAAGTATTAAGTATTTTTATAGCACACAAGGGGCATCCTTCTGTTTTTATGGATGGAAGAATAATTCTATCCCATGACAAAACCTTAGGAAGAGAAGCAGCTGCTCAGTCTTATCCAGTGGGAGCTGTCAGAACATGTGTCTATTTTTCCAATTTTAGCTGAAGTACTGAAGGAAATTGGCATTCTCTATTATTTCTAATGTAAAATAGAGCAGAAAGAAACCCTCCCTAATCCTTTGCAGGCCATGATTAAATAATTAATTTTATCCAATTCAAGTAGGTTCAAAGAGAAGGCAAGCAGAGTACTTAAAACACAGAAAACAATACACATAAATGGCAGAAGAATTCTGGAGGTTATTTTCATATAAAGAAAAGGGTGTCTTTTTCCACAGCTACTTCCTCCTTAAGCCTGCTGACGGGAGTTTGTGATTTAAAAGCACAGTTAGGATCAATCTTGTGCTGTACTTTGTTATTCTGTCACCACAATCTTCTCTCCTTTGTAAGGAATGGATATTTTATGTCATATGCTTGTATTATGACACGTAACTGTTAGAGTTTAACCCCAAATCAAAAATTAATTTTTATGTTGATTTCACAGATTTCTGTAAAAGATTTGTAAAGAAAGTTAAGGTGAACTTACCAATGCAATACAAAATTCTAAAAATCCCACATATTTCAATCTACTTGATATTCAATGTTTCATTTAAAAAAAACAACAAAAAAAGGTTATTGGGTAAAAGGAATAGAATAGCTCAACTAATTAAAATCCAGAACAGAATAAATAGCTCAACTAATTTAAATCCAGAACAGAATAAGTGATAATGCACCAAACTGTAGCTATCCCCTTTTCGTTTAAACTGGAAATATTGATAATGGGATAACAGTTGTAAGACAACAACAACAAAACAGAGACATTCTCTCCCTTCCCCTTTCCAAAAATCAAATCAGTAAGGGATGCTAGGTTTTGTTTCCATTTTTTCATGTGGGATAAGAAAAAAACCACTCTTTGTGTTAGAAAACAGCAAAAATGCAATTTCTGCAAAACTCACTGTTTTACAGTAATTGGCCTTGTTCATGCTGTAGAATTTTGAAATTATGCCAGCAGAAAATAGGGTTTGTGCTTTTTGGTTTGATTTATCTCCTCAAGTTCTAAAATGGATTCTGAAGATACTCCTTCCTGCAAGTCAATGGTGACCTCTATTCTCTGCTGTTGATACCAGCCGTGACATTGTTTTGTCACTACATCACACACTATTTCAATAATGTACTTTGAAATAAGCTGACAGTTATCCAGCAACTACTGTAGGCCAGAGTGTTTTAAGCAAGTTTCTGGTAAGGCAAGGATGTGACTATTCTGCACCCAGTTTCAGAAAATTTAGCTTGAGACTTTCCTCTCAACCAGCCCTTGTCTGGCTACCGTTTTTTTTAGTTCATAGTTGTGAACTCCTGCAGAAAACAGTTACAAATATTTGAACCACACTGCTAATAGTAACATCTGTAATGTGTTATGAGAAAAAGATGCAGGTATGATTATGGAGGAGGAAGTTGGAAGAAAGAAAGAACCTATATTTTAACAGAATCCATTCCTAAAATTGGAGCTGAGATTTAAAAAAGGTGTCAGGTTTGCACAAAGTTTGGTCCCCTCTAAGATGTTATTTGCAGTCTTTTTTCCCAAGTGCTTTCATACTTCAATGACCCAGACTTCATAACTCTAAATAAGGATGTTTTCCGTAGTGCAAGAGAAACTTAATATTTTTAATTGCTTTAGTGTCTTTTTTGACCTCTTCAAACTGTTTTTTACCATTTCAAATTAATATAAAAATGTGATATCAACTGATTCACTCTTTCAGTGAAAGGACTCAGCATTTGATGACTACTGACTAAAAACAATGTTGCTGTTCCTTATTGCGGAGAGCCCTTGCTTAGCAGAAGCATAACTGGAAATCTCTTCCTATCCATCGCTGACTTAAGGTTACTTTAGGCAAATCATTTAATTTTTGCATTTCATAAGCAGCTGGATTTCACAATGACAGTACAAAAGATCTATTATACAATAATTAACAAAGGTTCCTAATACCCTTGTAAAATACTCTTTTATGCTCATTTTTTGCCCAAGAATCAAGAAAAATACCATTTTGCAAAGTATAAAAATACTTAGCTGCTACACTTACGCTGATTCTTGCTAACATGCAGACAATATATATCAGCAAAGAGATAAATCAGTAAATCAGTACAGATCAGCCATAAAAAAGTAATCCAAAAATAATCAGTTCAAAGTATTTACAGCAGATGGAGCTATATATTTTGCTTTGATCATATGTCACATCATATTCCAAGGTAATGTGTACAGTTTGGCCAGGACAGAGAACTGCCAGTGGTACCATCTAACCAAGGAATGGAATTAGTCACTGGAAGGCATTTCATAAATTATTGTAGTGAATTCTCCTGGAAATAATCTTTGTAACATCAATACAAATAGGAACTCAAGAAGATTATTACTTTATATTAGCTGGCTGCATGTTATTGCTGTCTTAACAGAAATCACAGCTCAAGCCTAAGATTTTGTTGATATCTGCCCAGCAAGTTGAAGGTACAAGTACACATGTCCCCTCTAGCTTTTGTTTATCAATCAGGTAAAATAAGCAGTGAAGACACATCACAGGTTTCAGTATACACTAGCAAGCAGAATATGTTCGTGATGTCCAGAGGTTATCCTTAGAAGGCTTGGGCTCCCACACACCTACAGTGTGCATACTGGTCCCTTGTCTGAAATGAACCCTATGCTTGTCTTTATTGCTATCATGATCCATATGGCTATATTTCCTATGTTGCACTTGCATCTTCTTTAAGTTACAAAATGTTTACACAGCAAGGAAAAGAGAAATTATCTTTGTAGTGGCTAGCAGAATGACTTTTATCCCTCATTAGAGAAAATAAATTAACTACAACAGTTCCTATTCTGTGTTTAAATTCCAACTAAAGTTTGGATCCCATACTCTTGCAAAAATTTATTCTGCTCCCAAACTCTGAGGTAACCCAACTTGCCWATTTGAACCTCAGCCCCCATAATCYAATTGCAAATTCCTAATGACAGTCAGCTGCAAAAAATTTACTCAATTTTTAAAAAATCACAAACTTTTTATTCTTCACTTAAGCATCATTCACTACACCAATAAAAGCTACCAGTCTCAAATTATATCTAGAGATTTTAATGTTATGGTACTGAAGTCAGCACTGCCAACAGGACTGGACCCCAATATGCCAAATCCTCAACAGCATTATCAATAATCTCTAACTACCTACAAGCCTTAGATATGGGGGAGGATGGTCCAATATCATCCAGTACCAGCTACTTCAGGGGTGGAGATAAACACATTGAGAGTATGCAAAGTGACTTGATTTTGTAGCAGGAAATAGAATTCCTGAAGTATGATACCCACCAACCTTTAATTATAATTAGAGAAGAAGCACTTCTAACTCCATTCCCCATACGCTGTTTTCTTTCTCTCTGTTTATCCAGTTTAGATATATCTTTAGGAGACAGATCATAGGTCTGATTCTAAACTGTACTGCATCTCTGTTGTACTTTGATTATTTTCCTTTGCTTATATACTTCAAAGGAAACTAAGGTGTAGCGGGGAGAACACAGTAAATATGAATCAGTATTGTGTCTAGTAATTTAGTAATCCACTAGTCCAAACATTTAGACACTTACATAGAAACAGGCCAGAAAAAYTGAATGTGAGAACAGTATATAATTCAACACAATTGTTTTTTCTAAGCTTTCCCATGAATCACCTATACAATGCCAATTTCTATGCACTAATAAATAAACAAATCTTCACCTCCATAAAAAAATTGAAGTTCATTCTGTTTGTTGATTGGAAAAAAAATTTTCGATTCTTCCTCTAAAATTAAAAGTCACTTTTGGGGTAGGTGCGTAAAGAATGAACTTTATGAATTCACTCTGTTTACTGAGATCTTTCTGCTAGGTGAATATAGTTTCTGGGAATGAAAATGCATAATAAGAAGAAAATAGTGATCTCTCCTGAAATCAGATGTTTGGAGATATTTTCTTGGGGGAAAAGGACAAACCCACAAATAACAGATTATATAAAGGAAGCCTGTCCATTTATTTCAAAATTGGAGATTTTATAAAATAAAGTGGAACTATTCACTAGTAAATACTATTCGTATTACAGAGTAACAATTTCTAAAAACAATTTGTTTTCTATTATACCAACTATACACAAGTATACATTTCTTTCTCACAAAAATTAGCTTTGAGCAACAAGTGCAAACATTCAATTTATACCACTGATTGAGAGCATTCAGAAGAAATGTATTTGAAAGTACTCAAAAATAGACCTTCTTCAGTATGTCTGTGTCTTCTGATACCACTCAAATCCTCCCAGCATTTTTTCTCATTTAAATAACCATCATTCCTGACCACTTGCCAAAGAGAAGCATGTATTTTAAATAGTACATTCCTTACTTACAAATGATTTCTTCACCATAACAGTCCCTCATTAACTCTTTAGCAAACAAGCACTTTACAAATTAAATTTTAACTGGAGAACATTAACAAAAAGGATGAAACAGTTTCTTCAGCATTTACACAGAAGAATATGATATCATGAAGTGGTATGCCAACTAAAATAAGCTTTGCTCAAGAGAAAAGCAGAAGCTGAATTTATCTGGTTACAACAAATATAGAAATATTTGACTTGTATAAGTTATTCAATATTAAAAAATGATGATTTCATTATTCTTCTCAAAAAATGAGCGGCACATAATTTAAAAGTTACTCTACTTAAGGTCAGACCAGTCATTTCTAACTAAATACTAATGATTATTTGTTATTGTCTAGTAATAGCCATGGATCAGAACCCCAATGTATGAATTRTTGTTTGGGCACAGAGCGAATATATTCCATGAATCAGTGAGGTTTCAGGAATGCCCAGTGAAAGTAATGAAGCTACTTTGGGAATAAAATACTACGTGACCTGAACACAGCAGTGAAGGCCAGAACCTAGCCTTTCTTGGAATGTTATGTTTTAGTATTTCTCAGAGAGGTAAGGTTAATTATTTTATTGCCCCTTCTAACCTTATCATGAAGAAAGAAGTATACTAATCACCCAGGGGCCAATTTTATGTTCCAGACACATAAACTTAGACATTTCCCTCCTGGTGAGAAAATGTCACAGTTCTCATTTTCCATTATCAGCAGTAGCAGCTGCCTGGAAGGGAGTCATCAAAAATGCCACTGAGGCAGAAGAAAGTTTTCCATGTCTCACATTCAGAGAAAGAAATAAATACTTTGATGTTCTACAGTTTCAGTTATGATAACCCCAAAACAGACATGGCACTTGAGAATAAAAGGGTTAAATGACAGTTCTACCTCTTTTAATCCTCAGTTAAAGGAGATCATCAGCCCTCTGTGGGCTAGAGTTGTGTGTCTAGAGATGGACAGGGGAAGGAAGCTATCCCCTTCAGAATATGTCTTTTTCATATCATTTGAAGGTGTGTATAAATCCCATCCTCTTGCCTAAATAGCTTCAGCAATTTTGTGCTTTTGGGGGAAAAAAAAAAACAAGCTCTAGTGCAATTCCTGTTTCTATGCAAAACTGGAACATGAAAAACTGTAAGCAGGGCAGTTTTAAATTAGCTTTATCAGTTGTTATGCAGAGGGGAAGAATTTGATGTTATTTACCTGACAATAACTGCACAACATGGAAATACAAAAACTTGGAGGGAGGTCCTCCATTCACCTTCACTGTTTATTAGCCCAATTAAAAACAAAATGGGCAACTTATTGTCAGGGTAAGAGCTTTCAACTGTAAAGGTTTGGGAACTTTCACAGACATATTCCAACCAGTAATCTTACCATTGAATTCCAACCATTCATTCCCCCCTCTGTTGCTCTCTTAATGAAAAATGGAAGTACATATTAATTTGCTGGAAAGAATAAGGGCTTGATCCTACAGAATTTATGCAAGCAAATCCTATTCATAGAAAGGGATTAACTAAAGTCATTGGCACTGTTTGTATAGGTTGTAATTGTTGGGATCCAGCTCTATGGCAATACATAGGCTACTTCCTGGCCTATGTGTTTAAAGCTGATTTAAATCACCTCAGGACCAGATACTGTGGTGTGTGCTTAGCACACAGATGGGTCACATTGACTTCCACAGAAGTCAAGGAATTGAACACATCACTGGATGCATTCAAGTCTGTGCTTGGCAAGAAGGGACTCCAAGTACTTAAAGCTAGCATAAGTCATAATGCACTATTATCTTTTAACTATTACCTCGCTAGATGGCTGAGTATGAGAGCATTTACATTGGTTCAATACATCTTCTAAAGCTCTGATCCTGCAGGGATCAGTGCAGAAAACCCTAACATCTGCACAGCACCCCAGTAAACTCAATGGGACACTACTTGGATAAAGAAATCACAGTCACACTGAGCTAGAATAGACAGACAGTCATGAAAAGATGTAGAGGATTTAAATGTGTTTAGATATCAAATATCAACATGTAGAAATTTCAGCCTTAGGAAGTGAATTTAAGGGGAAAAAATAGCTTAATCACTCAGTATGTTTTGCAACTTTAGCTGAAAGTTAACATCACAAAATGATATATTGCTATGCAAGAATCACACAATTGTACTTGATCATTTCCCATATTTTTCTAGTCTACTGTTCATCAAGAAATCTCCTATTTCCAGTTTCCAAATGGATGATGCAACTGATGAATAGCTTAATGTTTATACTCATTATTCATAATTAATAAATAGGCATATCACATACATAGAATTTTACAGGTACTTTTAAAATGGTTTTACAGTTCTATTAAATATATAGATAAAATAATCACTGCTATATAAAAAAATCTCTTTTAAAACAGCTGAACTCTGAAGCTTTGCATAAAATTCTGTAGATGCATTCATTACAGTCTAGAAACTCAATAAAAATACATTTTAGAGCTCAATCCATCAAAAATATTCATGGCATTGAAAAGTGATTGTCATTTTTTACTGTAATCTGTACTTGCCCTATCCTCGTCCTGATCATTTTCTGCAATTTGGCAAAGGCTACGTTCATTTCCAGTTTACGYGACTGTTGAACTCAGTTCTTCAACTCTGCAGCATCTGCCCCGTAAATGTTTAGGGGTTTTCTATCTTTAATAGTATTTCTTTTCTTGCACTTTCTATAAAATTTCAAAAAAACACTTTGCAGTTAAATTACAGTACTAGAATAACATTGAACCATACTATTATAGTCCTCTCAGAGTCTTTAATGGTGCTGCTGTGAATATCAAACACCTTTTATCTAGTGATCCTCAAGCACTTCCCAACACTTACACTTCACAATACTCTGCTATCCGTAAGTTTGCTTAACAAGAACTGGTTTTAGAAAAGGACTTAACAGATCAGTACCCTTATATATGTGAATTCTGCTGCTAAATCAAATATCAAATGAGGTGAGTTACAGCTTAGCACTTTTCAGAAAGTGAGGCCTTTTATTCAGAAAAACCTCCCTTATTCAGACAGGGCACAGACCTGGTGGAAGATGGATACATGAGTATTCAAACTGACCACCAGCCTTTAAAACCTCAGATACCTGAAGACAGTCCTCTAACAAGCAAGTTAAAAACAAGAGGTTTTGCCACAGTGAACGTTTCACAATCTGGCTTTTAGACTCCAAGCTAAGAATAGGACACAAAGTCCAATAACAGTGTTTTCCAACAAGCAATGTTTTCAGAATAGGGCATTTGGAATGAGGGATAGGGACTTGCACTGTGGAAGAACCACTCATTCGAATAGATGCAGGCTTACAACTCAAAGTGCACATCTTGTTAAGTGGGGGGAGCTGCTGCTTATGCAGGTGTCATTCGTGCAGTTCCAGGTAATGGCAGAACTCCTAAGGAGTACAGTATCTTTTCATCCACAGCTGACTACACCAGTATAATCACTCTTACTGCTTTACTCTGGATTCTCTTACCCATGGCATGGCTGAGTAAGGTAGACTGGTTCTGTTATAGCAAAAAAACAATGAATCAAGCAAAAAAAAAACACCCCAAGTATAGAAAGCTGCTAAATGCCAAGTATAATGGACTTATCTAGAATTATTTTCATCTATTTTGCACAGAAGAAACAATCTCCATCTCTTCATGGGATAGACCTGAAAACACACTTCAGTCTAAACATTGGGTGAGATAATCAAGGCAATTGCTGCATGCTGTTTGACATTTAAACTGCTCATTCCACTGCTTCAATCACTGTTCATCAGTGGGAGGGAAGAAGGAAAAGCCTGGGTTTCCTCTTTGTTGGAAGAAAATATTGCATAATGAAATTGCTGGCATCAATGCATTCCCATTCACTTTTTTACTCTTTATGGACATCAGTTGTTTGTTTAGATGAGACACCCAAAGACCTCCTCATTATGATTAATATTCTTACGAGAAAGGAAAGAAGACAGAAGGGAGGTTCTTTTACTTGATTTAACTTTGATAGCTTTAATGTTTTATGAAGAGACTGTAATCCAATTCCAGATAATTTCTCTTGAAGACTAAGAGAATTGCAAAGACCAGAGAATAGGACACAAAGGCTCAGAAAAAGTTGTCAAAAACCAATGGAGCCTATGAAGAGTGGCACATAATGAAGAGCTATTAACACTTTGCCATTGCTACYTGCTACTACTAAAGAGCTGCCATGCTTCAGCATAGTATTCACTGGATTTCAGGATGAAGCTATAARGATTCTGTATTAAGTTCTGTTCTTTGGGAGAAAAAGCACTAACACTAATGCTTCAAGGATCTATTTTAGCCAAAACATTCCTTTTATGAAGCACATTGAAGTCAAACTTACGAATTTTCAAGAGGAAGCAGCAGCATGACATAGTTTCATAAAGCATACTATGAAACTCAAAATGTGCTGATGACAAATAGTGACTTCACTAAAAGTTGCATGGACAAAAGTTATTGCTATCGAATTGAATTTGAAGATTTCTCTTTCCTCCTCTGGCTAAAACTCTAAATATAATATCCTAAAGTAATCACTGATCTGAATAAAAATTAAAAGATGCCTAAGTGGCACAACTGTGTCTATGGACAAGCCACAGAAGTTTCTTCAGTTGTACTAGAGAGTAAATACAGGCTGTCAGCATTTTTCTGTATCAAGTTTTACATCTGTCATTTCTTCCTCTATTGTTTTGGGCACCTAAAGGATATTTCTAATCCTCTTACTATGACTTGTGCTTCAACATTGCCACAACAAATTAGGTTGCCTATTACTTTTCATATCTTCAAAAGAAAGAAATCTTCATATGATCTGACAAGGGAAAGATGCAAAGAAAAAGGAAGCAGATGCAGTCTCAGAAGTGGGGAGGTACCTTTGTAAAAAAAAAAAAAAAAAAAGAACAGCATCTGTTCCTGATAAAATTATTAAGATTTTGAACACCTTTTCAAAGATGGCCACCATCAGTAACATACAAAAAATATATTTCTTCAGGTATTCTCTACAGAAGAGTCTGGATTAAGAATTCCCCTATGATCTTAGAAGCAGCTAGAATGTATGTTCTTCACACTTCACACCAATTTGTTACTGCAAATTAAACATGACAGGTGCAGGACAACAATGAATTCAAGTCCTTAAAAAACAAACTCTCCTCCCCAAATAAAACCCAACCTGATTTTGTTACTCCACTGGATTGCCATTAGAATTATATTAAATATCCTAGGTTAAGCAAATTCTGTACCTCCATCTCTATCAAAAAAATCCATGAAAAATGTGAAAGAGCATTCTAAGACCTGCCCTTTCAGGTGGGCCAGATTCATAAGCAAGTCAAAAACCACCCATCTTCCACAGCTGTAGGGCCCTATACCAGTAAATGAAGCCAGAAGAATCATTTTTGAAGACTGGAGCTCTGAACTATTCATATTTCTACTGACAATTATCCATTTTTATTTAGCATATTATAAAGCAAGGCACAAATGTACAAAATAGCATCTACTAAATCAGTTTTTTTTAATATATATTTACACAATTGTCATAATACAAAATGTGCTTAGACACAGTCATAGCACAACAGTAGAGGAAATGAGGAGAGCCTGATAATAACCACAAATACCAGGTCCTACATTTATAGTTGTGCTTCACCTGAAGGAACATATTCATATGCAGGTACACAAAACAATCAGACCACTATCTTTTATTTTCCACACACCTCACAGAGATCAAGGTATGTTGTTGACAAGCTGTGGAAGAAGTAAAAGGCAGTAGACCAGCACCCAGAGGAAAACAATGAAGTAGAACAGCTCTCGGTGTTCGACACTCAGAGTCTGCTGAGTCGGTGCTGGAGTCCTGCTTGCTTCCAAGTCCTTCTTCTTCCTGAAAAGAGACAGGACAGAATTTGGTAAGAGGCAGCCAAAACAAAACAAAACAAAACAAACCCAAACCACTGTTAACATGGACTGTAAAGACCAGAAGGCAAACTAAAAGACAGCAGTTTAATGAACCCTTTCAATCCAATCAGTTGGAGACCAAGCAAGACAATGAAGTGCACAATGGGCTTTTGCAATGTGTCTCCTTACGAACCAACATACACAGCTCTTACTCCACTGAARACTCTGGACAAATTCTCAGGTATTTAACTATATGACATTATAGTAAATTCTTCTGATATAAGCCAATTCCCATCAGTCAAAAAGATAGCCTTTTACTTTCAGAACTATAAACATAGCTGTGGACAACACTTATATTACACTTCTATAATTTTTCTTCTACACTGTTTGAGTATCTGACTTGACAGTAGAGAAAGATTAGACTTGCAGAGGGAAGGCATTCTCTTACTTTCCCCCAAATCAGCTACTTTTATAGCTTCTCATGTCAGACATCCAAAATGTTAAACAGAAAAAGCCCTAGACTTCCAGAAACAAACTAGCAGTTGGGTTTTCAAGGACAACGCCAAAATTCCAACTGCAGTTCATAAAGGCAAAGCCCTATGGACTCTGTCAGTATTACTGAGCACTCACAAAGATAAGGAGAGGGCTTATTTTAAATGGTGCAAGATAGTACACTCATTTTACAATGCCATATGCATCACCTTCTGGGATTTTATTTACCTTTGGAGAAAATTGGCCTGTTTTAGCGAGTCCTTTTTCTGGCTTAGGGCATCCTGCTCGCTCAAATCTTATACTGAATATATCACTGAGTATTAGACAAAACTTGCTCAATATCAGCAGTCTGCAAACAGGCATAACTGTGACAGCTATTCATATTCTTTTTAACAGAAGCATAAGTGAGACTAGGACACTGGGCCCTGATAATATTTTGTGTGTTTTCTGCAATTAGCTGCACCGCCATTTTAACAAGAAGTTCTAGGAAGTACTACTTCACATCAACTGAGAGGGAAAAAGTAAAGCAATGCTGGCTTCTTACATAGATACATAAGACCTACTTCAGAAGGGATACATGCTTTGGGTTCAGCACCATCACAGCTCTAAGTTTAATATATGGTAAAATGCAAAGTGCTTTATCTGAGTTGGAGGCACCCTAAGTTCAAGCTGACCACACACAGAAATTATGGAAGCTCATGGGTGCTCTAACAGAACTACGCTGAAATATCATCTACCCCTAGCACTGACCATGCCATACATTGTCTCAGCAATCTTGCAGACCTGGAAACAGTCTTGGCCAGCACTGCCAGAGGGCCTCATATTTGAACTCCTCCCACTCCTTTCTTGGTCTGAAATGTCCATGTGGGGAAAATGCTTAAAATTTTACTTAGGCAGCTCGAGCCAGAAAAAGGCTGTTTAGCTAAGGTGAGATCTAGCAACAAACAAGCTTTGTATCTCACACCTATGAGAAATATAGGCTTCAAGCTAGTACACAAGATTTCCATTCCAGTCTCCACCATTATAGTTAATTTTCATTTCGCTTTTGTAGCACTGTTAGAAGTACCTAGAAGTTACGGATTCCTTGMAAAAGCATTTGTCTGCATAAAAATCACTCACCTGATGATTATGAGCTTTTCATCCATATTTGTCGTCTTCTGCTCATTTTCACCAGAGGTTTCCTTAAACAAATCAACAAACACACAAACATAAGGGAAYACACAGGAATATATTTTATAAAAAGATGAAATTCAGTGTCTCACAAAGACCACTGTGCATGCATTCTATGCAGAGTATGTCTAAAGTTTGCTCAAATTAAATGAAAGTGGTGCTTCTAAATTTATTTCCCACCCGCACATCCACCACGTCAGTCTGATACACAAAAAAGAAAAAAAAAGCGTCGTGAAAAAACAGGATTTTGGTGCTTTCAACTGCTTTTATTCATTTGAATAAAACTCTCCTCATTCATATATATTTCTAGTAGCACTGATAGCATTACAAGACTAAAGCACCTGTGTGAAATCTCAATTTCATTAAACATCAGTGACAAAATTTCTTTAAACTCTAAGGTTAGAATTTAATTTTGTGCTGGGAAGAGACATACTCTTATCCTTGCTCAGTGTGGCCTGACTGCTGTTGCTGCCTCTTCCCTCAAAATTAAAAAAGAATGCATTCAGATGTCAGTTGTATAGCATGCGCTCAAGAAACCAGTATGAATTACATCTGCCATTAAGGATGCAGTTTCACATTACAACTGAACTACTTTAATGGTTAGCTGTTGCTGCTGAAATAGTATAATACACTACTGCTACTACAAAAGAGAGGTAAAGAGCCCAGTTCTGATTAGTAAAAAGTGCATTTCAAGAGAAACTTAGCATTTTGGCAGGGCTGTGACAAGGATGCCTACACACATACAGAAAATGCACAAACTAAAAGAAACTGGAGCAGCAAATAAAGGCAGCTTCAAAGAAGTGAAAAATTGCAGCTATATAATTATGACAAAATAAGCCTAAAAATTACAATAGATTTCATCGTAGTATTAGTTACTCCTTTGTAGGTTTGTTCAAGGTTCAGTAAAGTTCCTATATACATATATTTGACTATACTATATATTTGGGATAGTTACATATGTTTGGAATAATTCAATAAAGCTTTTAAGCTATTCCTGGTTTTGGCACTAAAATTATTAGAAGTTGTAGAGCTATTGTGTTATCACAGAGCTTATACAGAGAGCAATTATTTTTATATAGAGAGCTTATATACACAGTATTTGAATTTTTGGAGTTAAAGGGAAATAGTGAAATAGTGAGAAAAAGATAAATTTCCATATTCTTACCTTCTCAGAAGTATTAGGAAACCTTTTTCGGAGATAAATGCTGGAATCACTGTAACTAGTTCTGAAATGCATGTAAAAGCACAGTCTTTAAATWAATAAATATAAGTTTTGCTTTGATTTCAAAGAGAGCCACTGCAATTGTTTATGTTAGTTTTAGGTTATGCAAAACCACAAGTAGGCATTCTTGCATGCATTAGAATATGGATTTGAATTAATCAGCAACATTATAAACAGTAGTTTTGAGAAAATCTGACCCATAACATAAAAATCCAAATGCCCAAATTTGAATCTTTTCTGAAAAACAGTATTCAATAGGGTTTTTGCACCTTTGGCATCATTTACATTTAAGTGAGACCATATCCCAACTTACCAATTTGATGGTTGACCATTTAAAAAATATTGAAAGGCATTCCATGTCAAAGAAAGCTTGAAGAAGGAGATTACAGGTTTTTGTAAGCAGATTCTTTCAAATTTATTAGAGTGGTTCACTTACAAGCACTGACAAATTACAGTTCATGTCCCACTCAAACACATTGCCTAAGGACTAAATTAGAAGGTAAGAGGGAACAGAAGTGAAAGAGTAAAATGAGCTGAGTGTCTCATTCACTTTTTCACAGATAGAAAAAAGGCCAAGAAATATCAATTAAATAAAGTAGTTCAATGGACTCATAGTCCATGGACTTCATAATCAATTATTTCATCTACATCACAAAAACTCTTTCTTGGAAAAACAGTTAGAACACAGCTGTGTTCAAAATGCTCTGGGATTCCAGTTGGTTTTGTGTGTTTTGACAAACCAAAAAACATCACAGCAAGGTCAAATCAAGTCCACTGGCACTGAATTGCTCGACATGTTTGAGAGCAACACAGGAAGAAGCCAGTGAGTCCAAATACACTACTCCCAAAAGAAAGCTACAAGAAATATCCAAAGGTCAGGGCACGCTTTTTACGACTAGACTCTCATATCAAGGTTAGGTGTATTTAAGACTGAGCTAATGGGAAATACCTGGTAAATTCCTGACAATCAGCAATTTCTTCCAGTTTATCTAGTGATAGAGTAGTAGCCCCAACTTTCGAAATCCGTAAGTCTTTGATCACATTTTTTCTTTTTTCCTTCCTTTTACTACTTTTTTCTGGTGTCTTCACAGCTTTTGATAAATCATCTAGATGGTCTACTTCAGCCTGTTTAAATTAAGAAACATTTTCCATTAGACAACAAAACTGATTCCCCACCCCTTGCAGTATCTTAGTGGCATAGTCTATTCAACTGGTAAATTGCACATAGTACAACATTGAAGGTCTCATTAAGCAGGATAAAAAGCAAATGAAAAGCCAAACAGTGCTTCCAGCAAAAAAAAAATCATTTCTTGAAAATTATTCTCAAGTGGACACTTATTCCTGAAAAACACTATCTAAAGTTACTAAGCTGGAAAACATTTAAGACAAAATTCAAAATCAGTGTCTGCAAGAATAGCTACAATAGCACATTGCCTAAATCCAATACACAGAATAGTTACCAAATTTCCCCCCTTCTCCTCCTCCTCCTCCTCCTCCTCCAGTGTAGACAAACCTTAGCTTTACCTACCTGACCTTTCCTACTCAGATTGGTTTAAAGTTTTCATAGGCAAACTTACTCAGATTCAGACAGAAATTGTCTTTATCTGTATCCTTTCTATATCAACAATATTACTTACTGTTCATCTCATTACAGAGCACTATTAAAAATACCCTCTGTAATAATCTTTTAGGCTTATGGATTATGCAGAAGCCTCAAACTGTTTTTAAAACAGCAGTAAAATTCACATTTCTGCAGTATTTTTTGGGCTTATGCTCTGTAGGCTGAATCTTTTAATAATGTCAGATCTCCTCAGGTATCTGTGATCCCATTCCTTCCAATAGAGGGCTGTGGCAAATAGTGTTGTGGGACAAGAAACCAAATATATGTTACATAATTTCTCTAATGAGCTTATACAGCAAATGAAAAGCATTGAATTCAGGTGCTAACTGCCCATATATACACAAGAAATGCTACCATTAAGAAAAGAAAGTACCTCAGGATGTTGGGAAATAGTGGAATCTTGAGGGCTGGTGGCTTTTTTGCCATCTTTTTCAATTTCTTTCTCTTTTCCTATTAGTAAAGCCACTTCCTTTTCATAGGAAGAATTCATGTGATTGTTAGCATCCATTTTTTCCTCCTCTAGGTTCTCAGTACTCATTTCTGATGGAGAGACACCTAGCTTATTTCCTAAATCCGCCTCTGGAGGATCTTCCTTGTAGTTCTGCACTGGGATCCCCTTCTCATGTAAAACATCTGTTACTGATTCAGAATAAGATTTGTCATTTCCAATATCATAATCTTCAAGATGAGGCTCAACATAAGCATCCAAAACTGCTGATATGGGGACATTATAATGTGGATAATAAAATAGATCATGGGGTATTACAGATACTTTTGAAGAACTGGGTAACACTTCAGCTGAAGACTCAACTTCATCACAGCTATCCAGGTCCTCTGGATTTTTAGGTACATCTGAGGGAGAGTCATCAGCTGTTTCATGCAGTGTAGATAGGTCTTGGCTTTTGAGATTAGAGTTATTCAATAAACAATGGTTAGTTTCTGTTGCCTCAAAGACAGGTGATTGCTTTGTATGTTCATTTTCTGGAATTTTCAGTATGTCCTCATTTAGAAGATGAAGAGCATATTTATGCATATCTTCTTGTTTTGAGGTATCTTCTGGTAAAAAACTTGAAGCCTGGGGTTTGGTCTCTTCTACTTTATTTATGGATTCATCTGTAAGAATACCTGAAGTCCAAGATGACGGACTCAGAGAAGAAGTATTGGCTGATAGGCTCTTAGTTTCATTGTCATATTCAGTAGAGGTCTCTCTAGTTAGTTCTTCAGAGTAATCTTCAAAAGAGTCTACAGAATTTTTCTGATCTGTCAGAACAGCTGGAGAAAGGTCATTATTCTGTTTCAGTGGATCATCATATATGCCCCCTTCACTTGGGATCAATTTATCACTAAGAACTTCCCAAGAGGAAAYGGATTCAAAACTGACAGATCCTGAAATTTTCAGAGAGGTAGGCCTCTTAGGCTCCTCTTCAAAGGTTTCCTGTGAATCACCTAATGCTTTGCCATKACATTTTTCAGGAACAGTTTCTGACTGGATTCTCTCTGGGGTATCATGAATATGAACCTTTGGAGGAGCAGGATGACTCCTTTCATGGTTAACAGTATACATATTGTCTTCACTTTCACTTAAAATCAAGATTTTGCTCTCCTGTTCTGAAGGTGTGTCTTTGATGTGGACATATGTAGACTCAATTGGAAACTCCTTGTCAGGATCTGTAAAGTCTTCCTGTAAGTGATGACACACCATTAAAACACAAATCATACTTTTTACATTTTACATACATTTTACACTTCCTAAATGCTACAGAAAGAATAATTAACTGGCCCATCACCCCATTACCTTGTGAATAACCAATTAATGACTCACTTATCTTGAAAGTAGGGAAACCAATTTGGCAAGTCAAGTGAGTTGAACAAAGCTCAACATCAAGAAGCCACTTGTACAAGATGATTAGAATGCAGACAAGCCTACTCCTCAGCAGTCAATGTATTAATCTCTCCCTGCTGCACCTACAGAGACAACTGACTTGGCTTTTTTGACACAATCCCAAACCCTGGGAATAAAATAAATCTAACAAGTCCAATAAATCTACTGTGAAACATACTAATCTACTGGTTCGATTATTCAATTCCAATATGACTATTATTATATACAGACATATAAATACACACACACTATACACACACACACACACACACATATGTAGGCTTTTTCTTTGTCCACTAAAATGCCCACAAGTCTTAATGCCAATAAATCTTAATGCTCACCCAAAATAATAATCTTAAATAGATTATTACAATAATTTTAATTCCCATGACTCTAATAATGACCACCGATTTTATCAGCTAGAAAACGTATACCAACTGGAACCTTCAGTCAACAAATGAGATGAAATAACTTTAATGTATGAACCATGATGTATATGCATGTACTCAAGCACAAAAGATTACCCAGCTACTCAATGGACACTGAGTCCCCTGGGAACCCTTTCAAACCAAAAAAGATTATGTTGAACTAGGTTTATAAGTACAATCAGCATCCAAAATGTTTTTTCAAATTATGTAGATCTCTTCCCCAGTCCTGATATTTCACATTTTTCCTCCAGTTTTCTGTCTCCTATCTTTTAATTTCTCAGTAAGTTTATCTTCTGTATCTCCAAAAGGCCTTTACCAGTCCCTGTTGAGGCCTACTCCTCAAAAGGGACTCCTTATTTTTGATAAAGTCCACATTAAAGTTCTCACCCTTTAAGCTGCAATTTACTTCTTATAATGAGTGTGTTTGATTGCTGTACAGACAAGATTCAACCTCTGATATCTTGTGCCTGACACAATATCTGCTAAATTCAGATTGATTGTGGCCCTCAAACTTGAGAAGATAGAAGTCAAAAAAATTCAAAGCCCAACAAATCACCATAGATGAAGGGATAAACTTCAGCCTTACTCTGAGGTTAATATGCCAAAGCAATAAAGTCTTACTTAACCTCTGAAAAGTAGTAGAGTCTTATGTAACCTCTGAAAATTATGACTGGACATAAATTTTTAAATGCATAGTTCTACCTACAGCAGTTTAGCAATCCCCAATGAATGCCCATTTGACTGGATCTGACAAAAATGTGAAAAATTAAAACAGAATATGTAGTTTATTTTAAATAGCTTAGAAAGAAAACCTAGAAGATGAACACAACAATATCTGACTTTAATAAGTACACCAAAGCCAATGAAAAAAATGACACAACCTAAGAGTAAACACGTACCCCTTCCAGCTCTGGGAAGTGTTCCAGAAATTGCGCCACATACGTCACAATTGATTGTTCATCAGGTGATTCCACCATTATATCTATGGAAATAGTCACAAAGTACTTAGCCCACAGTGCTTTAAAACAGGCTTCCAGAGGGACAGACCTTCAGACATTTGTCCTGCCTTCATGATTAGAGAATTAACAGCTACAGACACGCATCTTTTTCTGACAAGACCAGAAAGGTGGAATCCTTTTCACTACTGATGGCATTCTAAAGAGTTCTCTCCATCTCATTCACACCACTTTTTTTCCCACTTCCAAATGCATACTGAACTTCAATCAGRGTCACTTTTCATCCACCTGGATACTTCCATTTACAGCATATATATGTTGCTGTCACTGGACAGTGATCTTGAGGACAGCACAGAGATTTATTTTTAGCGGGAYGGCCCATTCTTCTAACAGGTGATCCATGAAAGCACAAATAACCAAACTGTGCTTTCAGTTATAAAAATCAAGGCCCAACACCATAACAGAGTGCAGGAAAAAACACTGCAAGAAGCAGCTCCATTTATATATATATTTATAAGCACATGTATAGTATATATGCTTATATTTATGTATATTTCTATATTTGCACATATATGCATGTTGTAAAGGAATAACTGGGACATGCAAATACATTTGAATAGGTATCTACCCATTTTCCTTGGTATGGCAGTCATACATTTCATCCTGGAGTGATATTTAGTCTTTGTAGACTGTAGGCATTATGCAATGGTGGTAAGGCACTAAGACACCTCTCAGCACATCAGGATGCCAGTTAATGCCTGCTAGTGATGCAGATATCACATAGCATCTACTTATTAACCAGGACCAGTGTGTATAGCTAAAACTAAGGTAAGATCTCTGCCCCAAGTAGCTTACAAACATGACTAGAGGCACAGGACTACAGGCCAGTGACCCATTCATTTTTCTCTTTCTTATCGATCAGCACAACACACTGATCACATCAGCAACCTAATCACTGGGAGCTTTTTGGTAGGTATAACAATGCAATATTCATGAATTCATTATAATTTGAACACTACCCAACAAAGCTGATGTAAGTGTTTTACCTTCTGGCTCTAGGAGCCTAGGAACACCAAGCTTATTTTGCGCTATGCTGAAAGCATCCTCCAGGTTTTCCCGAGCTGATTTCTCCAGTGCTTGCTTCATGTCTACTAATGTAGAATCTATTGCTTTTATGACAGCTAAGAAAGCGAGGCCACTCCTCCAGCTGCTGGCAAAGTCCTGAACTGCAACACCATATCTAAATGGAATTACATACAGTTTACATGAGAGTTGTGCTATAAAATACAAAGTACAGGCACTCATCATTTTCAAAGATTCCTGAAAGATACAGGTAATGTTGTTGAGTTACACCAGTCACATTTGAGATCTTTTTGGATATGGAAAAGCACAAAATACTTTCATAAAACACAAGGATTCACAAACTGAATCAGTATGGCTAACAACAGACATAAACCTGCTTGTAGGAAGTAGTTAGTAAAAACAAAGCTCTCAAGTACTCAGCAACCACATTTAACATTTGCAAAACCAAATGTCTGTCTGATTCCCGATTCTGTGGTGCTCCAGCATTTTAATGCAATATCTTGGGAAGACTGCCAACACTTAAGTATTTAAAAACATAAGCATAAATAATTCACATCTCTGTGTACTTGGCCTTCTATAGCAGAAAATGGTGCTCTGCAAATGCAAATGGGGCCAGTATATGTATAAACCACAAGTGTGTTAGGTGCCCAAAGCTTTGGAGGAAAAAATGATGACCACACTTGCAATGAAATACAGCCCCAGAATAGAAAATTCCATATAGGTCATTGGATAAAAGGATTATGATCAAGTTATGTTTTTAATACAGCAGTTGCAAAATCAGTTTTTCTCCTATTATTTATTTTCAATTTGCACCATTAGACTAGACTGAAAAAGTCTATGGCCTTTACTGCTCTGGTCCTCACTTTCCTCGTGCCACCTTCCCACTAATGATATTATCAGCTTTATTTTGGGACTAAGATTGTGCTTCCTCTGCAGTCTGCTTTGGCAGCAATTAGCTGCAGATCTCAGTGGGACAAGTTTATCTGCATAACGAGCACCTCAGCTTCACTGGAGACAACCAAAGGATGATGTGGCCCACAGGACTAAGTATTTAAGAAGTAAATTTGCATCCTCAACACTATACACAGAGTATTTGTGTTCACAAGCAAATTTGAGCATATAAATCTGTCAACAGACAAAAATACCAAATATCCAGCTATCCAACTTGTGTAAGTTTGGCCCAAGCTCTTTAAAAGCCTCTGGAAGTCATTCCTTCACATAATAGGTAAAATACAGGCAAAGCATTTACACATGCACTATAGGACATCTTATGTTAAAGTTTTTTAACCTGACAATAACTCTGCCTTGTACTCTAACACAAAAGGCTTTGGCTAAAGGATTGTGTTCTTTATTAGAGAAGAGATGGACATATTTGTCAAAGGAATGTTCCCAAAACGTAATACATTCACAAGAAGCAATCAAAGATTCAATTCCTTCCCTTCTCAAATTTGAGGAAACAGGAATTGTAATATGAACTTTGTCCTTCAAAGCACTCTAGAGCGCACAGAGCAGCTCTCTTGGCTCTGCTGCTGAACTTAGAAGGCATTCTTAAAGTCTTCCAATATTTTTTGTTTTCAGTTCAACCCTTACTTAGGCCTACCCTCTAAGTAGCACAAAATACCTAATAGATTGCAGAAAAGTCAGGGGTAGGGGTAAGAGGAGCAGAGAGCAAATCTGTTTTAGAGAGTGCCAAGCACATTAGTGCAAGTTAACATTTAACACTCAAATCATGAATCCAGCAACGTACACAGCTTGAAGGTCAGATGGTCTCTTTAGACGCACGTGCATAGTTATATACCCAGTTGCAGTTTGCGCCTGCAAACTTCAAATGTAAAAGAAAAAACAAAAAACAAACAAAAAATAACACCCCCCCCCCAGTTCACGGTAATATACACATTAGCCAGGAGAGAGAGAAGACTTTCGGCTTCAAAAGGACAGCTGGTAAAGTACAATTTTCTATGACAGTTCACTAACTTACTTTCTGGTTTTCCTCTGAACCCAGGTTAAAAGGGCTCTGATGGCTTTTCGCTGATCTTTCACTGTAACAGACATGTTTCTCTCTACATTTGGAGTGCTTGGGTGAGACGTGTCCGACTCCGGCCCGCTGGGCCCGGACGACAGGCTGGAAGAGGACGAGTTCCTGTTGAGGTTGCCTGTGAGTTCTTTAATCTGCAATAAAAGATGAAACATGCAGCACGCCAATTTAACACAGGGCCAATAGAGAACTGAATGTTTGTTTTCAGGCAGCCTAGCATACTTTTAAGATAACAGGCCATAAATGAACTTTAAGAGGTAATTATAGGACTGTTCACTGTAACTTTCAACTTCTATTGCACAGACCTAAGAGCCAGGAGCAGCAGCAGCCCAGCTGGCCACCCCAGGAGACATAAAAGGGCAAGATTATCAGATAAAACTGAACTGAACAAATTCATATTAAACAAACAAACAAAAAAAACCATGTTCCTGAAAGAAAAGTGAATTTAACCAAAATCACTCTTTCTCTTCAACAAAATTCATTGAGTGAAACATTTTTAGTCAAGAAACTGTGACCTGCAACAGCACTCCTATCCTTGGTCAGCATTGATATTTGATCCAACTTATTGACTATGCTGCTTTTAGGTCCCTCATGCCCTTTGCTGCCACCTCTCCTCGTGAGTCCTTCTGGCCAAATGGGTGCTGTGCAGCACTGGGTAATTTGAAGTGCTCAGCCACAGACAGATACAGTTCAGCTTGCAGATAGAGATTGTTTTTCAAACCTATAGCCAGTTTAGAGTCGAGTCCAAGAGAATAAAAGAGCACTAGAGCCTCACATTATTTTACAACAGTTGCACAACGCCTTCATCTCTCCCTGTTCATTAGTATTGGGTATTGTCTAGAAGGTCCTTTTCAAAACACACGTAAATTTGGGAGCAGTTTTAATCTGACTAAGACTGGGGCTAAGTAAGATTTCAGATTTAATTCAGTTTTATCAGTTCCAAAACTTCAGGCCCTTTAAGATCTTTTATTTGACCCTCTAGATCAGTGGTGAATTTCTGCCACGCTGAGTAAGTCTCAAGAGATCAGTGATGCTAAATGAAATTGCCCACCATATTGGACCAAATCCAGAAAAGGTTACTGAAAACAAACTGTGACCTGGAACCAAATGCAAGAATTTGGTTCAGATCCAGGGAATCTCAAATGGAATGTTGAGAAGGCACAGGAAAAAAGGAAAAGGAGCAATTTGAAGCTCTAATTCTGGTCAAAGTAAAACAACTAGAGGCTAAATGGTCTCTTATTTACACCAAAATAATTCCAATAAACTAAAATGAAAGCAGCTGCAGGTATAAAATTAGTGTAGATTAGGAGGAAATACTCAGGTTTAGCGAGCTGAAAGGTGTTCTTTAGGGTTAAAAATCAACTTTAAAAAGCAGTATTCAGCCAGAATAGTTTAATACTATGAAGATAAATCACTTTTGATTAAAGTATTCAAGTTTATTACCTGAAAAAACAAGATTATATTCCATATTAGTCCAAGTACCAGAGAGGAATTTCCATCTGCTATTTCTGCTGCATCAATGCTAACAAGTTTTACCTGTAGAAGAGAGAGAGATAATTCAAAGAAACAGTGTAAATGCATAAAATTCACTGGCTTGTACTGAGACTGTAGAATGTGTCCAGAACACTTCTGCCACAGACCAATCAGTCCAAAAGCTTGTGTTAATGGTAATTTGCCCTGGTCACAGCCCATTCTGCTCATTGAACTCTAATCTTAAGCCTTTAGCATGATCTGTGGAACAGGAGTGACCCCCTTTCTGCATCCTCAAGAGCAGAAATGCATTTCCTCCAAACATGGAACAAGATGGTGCCCCCTCCAGTACATCCTATTCTTAAAATGTAGAGGGCAGAGATATGCCTCCTGTCTTCATCTAGCCTAAGGTATTGGAATGTTGCAAAATTTGGACAGGTTGGACAGAATACAGATAAACTCTGGGGAAGAGGACATGACTTGAAGTCACTTCTTATAAAAATTAAAATCCTAATAAGATCTGCCTAGTTCTGTTTCATTACGTATCTCCTTTCTCCTTGCTTATCTCCTTGCTTATCTCACTTTACACAGCTTGTCACAGAGCTCTGACGAGATCAGTTAGCAAAGGATAGGTTTGCCTAATCCAAGCAGATTCTAGAGTTTCCCACATTGAGCTTTCTTTCACATGATAACACCAGAATGTTATTCACTTAGACAACACAGACTTGTTTTTGGCAAAGGTCATGGTAGAGGGAGGAAGCAAGGAAGTTGTCAATACTGCAAATGACACCCAGACTGAGTTAAAGCCTAGTATACAGCCTATCTATCACTTAGAAATTCTGTACATGATGAATCACTTAGCAGTGCTTTACCCTGCTGCCCCAATTCCACACAAGTGCATATTGACAGGTTCCACCCACTGCGGTTTAATATCTAACTCTGAAGCTCTTGGAAGCCAAGGCATTTTGCCAACACTTCATTGCCACCCTTCACTAACTGGTTTGGTCAAACTGGAAAARAAAAAAAAAAAAGAAAGAGCAAAATAACCTTTTATCTAGTGGTTTGCAGAACAATTTTCAGTCTTAGCAAGAAGACACCTCTAGCTGTTGTACTTCAAGGTTCAGCTTTTCTTACTAGTTCCAAAATATTTGGCTGGGGAAACCTTTAAGACCGACTGCATTTTAATAGCAGTTGAGCAAATGACACTTAACATTATGCTGTTCTCAATGTCAACTCAGTTCTTTCACTGCTGCTTACATTTGTCAGTACATCCCAGTAGAGATAGCCTATAAAATACTGGCTGCTTACTCTTAAGAAACCAAAAAACTTATTAAAAAGTAGTTGTTTTAGCACTACCAATTAAAAGGCTGACTGTGTCCAAGGAGACCTCCTCCTGCCTGGCCCATGTGTGGCGAGTTTCCAGATTGTGACCTGGCGAGGTCCTGGCAACCACACAGGCTCGTAAAACCCAAGAGCAGCTGCTCTACAGTGTATTGATCAACAGAGAGGAAAAAGCTCATCTGCCAGTGTGTCTTAACTGGATTTGGGTGGAAAGCATCAACTGGGAAACTGTTAAGAAATTTGAGAGCTTATAAATTATTTCTCAATAATTCTAGCTGGATATGCACAGCTATGCTTTTAGGGGCAGATCAGTCCCCACTTGTGGATTTTCCAAAGGCAACTACTCTTTAAAAAGACTATTTGTTTTAAAAGCTGTCATTTTCTTTTTATGTATGACATAAAAACACACACACACAACAGAAGTTTTTGTTATCTTTTGTTATCTATCTGATATTATTTGTTACTCCTGTCTACAGAGCAGAGGTCACAAGATGATTCTTTTACAGGTAAACATAAAGGAGTACTATCATTTAAAAGGACATGCCCTAACTCCACATTAATTTGGCCTGTCCCAGGCCTATGGCTTCTTGGTGTACTGCCATTGGAAGATATTGGTGGCAATGCTGACTGAATGACAAGGCATTTTCTGATGTTCTTGTTTCCTGAGCCAAAATTTAGTGCACATGGAACTCATGCACTTATTTTTTAAATCTACAGAGCTTTAGCCAAGTCTCTGTCCAACCACTCCATATTTAGAAGGATATTTCTTCCTACAAGTCAAAGCAGTCACTAATATTCATATGAGAGCAGAATAAATAGTCAGAAATTAATCTTAAAGAGAAGGTTCCCAAGCAGGAAATTAGCAGCAACAGCAATGGCTGAGAAACCAGCCAGAGTATTTCTACTAAACAGTGTATTTCAATAGCAGCTGACAAAGCCATGGCTAGTTGCTGTCACTTCCCAGCTGAGAAAAGAGGAGAAGCAAGACTGTATTTCAGATTCTAGATAAAAGAAGTTTCAGTATAGCAAGAATACGTGGTCCTTTGTAGGGCATAGTCCAATATTAGTTTTCTCATTCTGAAAGATCTGGGTATACCATGTAAAGGAGTCATGTCATATGGCTGGGACTTATCTTGACACTATTACTTTACGAGCAGAGACCTTTCAAGACACAGGACACATCCATAATGCTTTGGAAGAAAGCTCTAGCAGGAGAAATTGATAAGGATCAAATCATTTCAAGCTATGGGCTGTGATCTTGCTTTGTCACTTACAACTGTGTCAGTTTTTAGGAAGTGTTCTTCAGTCAGTGATGTTGCAGTACTGCCACACTGACTATGAGGAAAATTATACCCTTATAGGGTTTTGATTCCAGAAATTATGCATTTATGTCATTTTCTGAGATGTAATTTTCTTTTGCCTTTGACTCATGCTCAGCTGCAGCAGCAGTTTACCAGATATACACATGATCTGTAATACTGAAAATACCTCTAATCAAAGGAAGGAAAGTCATCTACCTTTGAAGTAACTGAAGTCATGCCACTGAGACCCAGTTCCATAAAGATTACTTGCATTTCTTTTTATTTTCTTTTAATATTGGGTTCCTGATCCTTTAATCCTGCTGAACTTTTACATTATAAACTGAACATATAATCCTTGTTTTTTAGACTCTGTAGGTGTTCTCCTTGTGCATTTTTATGTGGCTTTTCAGCCTTGCTGTTAAGGTAACAACTTAAGGTCACAACTTCTTTCAGACAGTACATTCCTCTTATGTACATGCTGTGCATTAGGCTAGTTAATTATATTTGCAAAACATATTGAGTGAAGAAATTAAGACCAGGCTCTGGAAATACTCACATTACTGTCCTCCAAGAACTTAAGTGCTTTGGCTATGTTGTTCAAACGAAAAATGCGATGGGTTGAAGATTTGTATTCATGCATCTATAAAAAAATAAGAGTTTTTAAAAATGATAGAATTATTCACCACATCACATAAAGCTTAAAAAAATACAAACACAGAGCCAAAAGAAAAGCTGAGAAAATCTAATCTATCTATATAAAAGTATTGCCATCTTTTCTGATCAGTGAAGTGCTTCAACTACATGACCTGCCCTGGCTGTAGCAGAACAGGGTTAGCAACCAATTTCCCTGCTCTCCAGATGCTATCACTCTTTTAGATCTCCCAGCTTGATTAATTATGTAATCACTCCCTAACCACGTTCAGTCACAGGATCAAACTTCGCTGAAAATTTATAATAATAGATTTTTTTTTTGTCTTGAATTAAATTAAATGATCCTAATGAGGAAGCATGAGCAGTTTTGCTAGCAGATACAGGAAAGTGGGAAGCAGAAACCTTCGCTTTGGCGGAGTGACACAGAATTGTTGCATGCCTGTCTCCCTGCAATTCCACTTTGGCACACTGTTGTTTTTTTTCCTAGCTGTGTAGAAACAGCTAACTGTCAGTGCAACAAGTTTGGCCAGCTGACCTTCCCTCCTTCCTTGCCCTCCTCCTTGATTGTCCAGTTCATAGACTAGAGTTTGCCATGATGCGTCTCCCCTTCTAATTCCTTTCCAGCCTGGCTTCCAATGCCAGTCTGTGTGAATGCACATGGAGGTATTGCTGCTTCTGCCACAGCTTCCTCAGACTACATTAATATTAAAAAATATGTGGTTCTGAACGCATGACCACATTCAGTGGGTATTCAAGTTGCAGTATGCAGACAGTTCGGCCACTGTGGAGCATCACCAGTTATTTACAAGTGCATCTGCAGTGGTAAGAGGGCTGCAGAGCAAGTCTCTCCTCTTACCCAAAAAGAAGTGTGGTACACACACAGAAGGGAGTATTTGCTGACAAAGTTAAAGAAGAAAGAAAACATTTAAGTCAACTGTAAATGGTCGCTTATACTTGCACACGTTTCCATTTCTGGCCTGTGGCATTTTATACAGCTTTAATGAAGAAAGATGGAGAAAAAAAGATTCTGATATGTACAACTGTGCCCTTCCAATTTAGACCATATCAGTAAGATTAGAGAAATCTGAGCCAAGATACCAGAACTAAACTAACAACTACACAAAACAAAATCACCAAGCATCAGCAAACCTATTAAGTGTTGTAATTATCTTAGACAAAATAGAAATACAATTTATGGATTAAAAAAATAATACAACTAAACCCAGCAAATTTATTCTTCCTTGGTAAAGTGACTTGCATGATCCCCCAGTGAAATATGTGAGCATTAATAAGTTAAGCCTTAAAAAAATGGAAGGGGTAAAAGCATTTACACAGATCACACACTGGTTTCACCTCCTTGTTATATATTTCCTTGGAGACCTAAGTTGCAGCTCAGGACATGAGACTACAACATAAGGAAATCACAGTGGAATTGCTGAAATGCTTCTTATTATGCCCAAGACGCTGGACCAATTTCTCCTTTGTTCCTTGAATGTTCATATGTTGTTACCTGGAACACACAGAGCTCCATACTAATGCATGTTTCTCCCCCATACATACCAGCTTTTGTCCTGACAGGACTTCCAATAAAGCCATCAAGATTTTGCCATCTTGTATATCAATAAATAAATCTTTCACTTTCAGAGGAGGTTTGCACTGTGAAGAAAAGAAATCAGGTAGCCCTTAAAATAGCATTGCTTGGTAGGTCACCATTATTTCAGAGAGTAAGAAGGAGAATTTTACAAGAGACATACTAGAAATTAATCTTAAGCTGCAGGAAGAAAGGACCCACTTTTCTTCACATCAGTAGCAGTTTTGTCCTAGGTATGACTAAGCTGAAACTGAGATATGAGTACTCATGTAACTGAGATCAGACAGGGAGTTATTCCAGACTTTACATTACAGAATCTCATCCAAAAGACCCTGCCTAGGTACTGAGCACCCAAGGGTTGGATACTGATCCCTCGGACTAGGACAGCTCCAGCAGACATGAATCCCACTTTATGTGGAAAGAAACAAGACTGAGATCAAGCTGGCCACAATATTCTATTATTTCCTCTGTCTGTAAAGTTTCTGGTGGTCCCGCTCTGTTTCCAAGTATTTTTAAAGTACTTTAAATGGCAGCTTCTTACATTGTGGCTCTCTCTTCTCAGCAAACTCCTCCAAATGAAACCATCTCCTCACTTCACAGAGGGGTCTGATGATGTGCGCACTGCGAGGCACACAGTCAAATTAACTTAGCCATTAGAGGTAGTCTCAGATGCAGGAATTACCTTCTGGTCGGGTGTCACTCACTCATGTGTCTCTAAAGAGCCAAGACCTTTTGCCTTTAGTTGGGCAATGCACTACTGTTCAACTAAGCACAGCTTCTGGCAACCTGGGACTACACATTTTTGTTTAGTCTTGCATCTAGCCAAGAGTACTAAACAATACTCCATAGCAAAAGGAAAAAAAGCCCCACTCATTTCAAGATTAATAATCTATCTCAAAGTCTCCAAACTCAACCTTTTTTATTTATTTATTTTTAACTTAAAACAAGAACCACCAGAACTTGCAAGATGCAGACTACTCCCAACTATCCCACAACCAGCAGAGCCAGCTCCTCTCAAAAGAAGACTCAGATGGGACGGTCTGTTCCAAAAGGGAACACACCACACCACAAAATGTTCCTGAAGAAGTACAGGAAGAAGACTTCACTCCTGCCTTTACAAAAAAGAAGCAACTCTGCAAGAAGTGCTTCTTTGAGAATAAAGGCAGAAGCAAACTTTCTCAGCAGGTGTCCTTGAGGAATCTCCTGTGATTAGAAAGAGCTTTAGCAACACTCTCATTATTTACATGGATGTGTTTACTGTGACACTTCCAGCAAAAACAGTAATATCATCAGCAGATTTTTACCCTTCCTTCAAAAAAGCATTTTTCTGTGTTGCATCAGAGAGGAAAAAAAATGTATGCACCCCAGAGAAAACAGTTTATATGCCCACAAAGTCTCTAAGACTTGACATGCTTGGCATGGCAGAATTAACAGCACCCTACAGCCTTTTTCATGATCTAATTCCTTTTGTAAATTAAAGGCCTTTTTCACAGTCATACATTTGACAACCCTTTTCGACAGCTTTCAAAATTGCAGTTTGTTTAAAGCTCTAGAGCCTGATTCATGAAGGAATCACATAACACTTTCTTCATTCTGAGAGACCTTTGGGAGCAATTGCTAGTCAAAACATTACCAAGTAGCCTTATTCTCATTTTCCAATGAGATTTAAGAGGATCCTTTCATTTCTTCAGCAACAGACACTGCAGAATAGTGGACTGAAACATCTACGTATGTGATGCCTTTCTTCTAAAAGCCTTTTGCTTTACCATGTCTGACACGCAATCACTTCCCAAGAAGTAAAGGGCCTAGACTGAGAGTCAGCTTACAGCCCAAACTTAGTCCCAATTTGTACTTCATGAAATTTAGCCACAGATATTAAAGGCACTCTGAAGCCTGAACTCCAGTCCAAGTTCTGTACGTTGGTCTCATGCCTTGACCCTGCACTAAGCAATGCTACTGTGTCAGCAGTATTAACAATTTTTTTCTGCAATCCTCTCATCCTCATCAGCAGGACAGCCCTTCTCTGGATGCCAGACTATTTGTGTGAGTTAGTACTTACCTACTGTCAATAGGAATAGTAAATTAGGTTCAGTAGTCATATTATGGTGTGATACAGGAGAGATTAAGAAACAATTAAGTCTTAAAAGTATGCTGGGAAGTCTAAAAATTAGTTCTCTAACATAGCTGGATATGTTAAGATCTCATTATACAGGCCCCAGAAAAATGAATGACAAAGAATTATTTTTTCCCATCTGGAGATTTGGGACTGAGCCAGGATCTGAAGAACAGTACATCTTTGGTCGTGATGCTTCTAATACTAGAACTTCCAGTCCAGGGAATAACATAGTTATCATCACCTCAGAGCAACCTGAACCACATTTGATCTTTTGTGGGTAAATTCTACAGCCTCATGATAACACCCAGTAGCATTAGGTACGTACGTATATCTGAGATGAACTAAAACCAGCCAAGCATACATTGCACCTGAAAAGCAATTTTCATTACCCAGAAACCTGCTTTCCGATTCCCCTTGTTCTCCTCCAGACCTCCACATATGCATACTAGTCAACTTTGATTCCAAATTCCAACTACGTTGATTTTAAAAGGAGTTAACTGCAGCCTGTCTATTGGTGTATCCTTGTACCTGACTATCAAGACCATTTGTCAGTCTTACCTTTCCCAAATGTAAGTTTATCCATCTGGTAAAGGTCCTCTTCTGTACATTTTCCCGTTCCACTATAAATAACAGAAACACAAAGACAGCATTTTAGTTTCCAGGAGAGGTGAAGCTTATTGCAAATTTCAAAAACTCATGCACAAAAAGCCAGGAGTCATGAGAGCCCTGTGAATAAAGCAAATGTATTCCATCTAGATCAGGAGACATAAGGTTGAGCCATGGTGTTCTGTTGCGCTTCTTTGCCCAGACATGATCTATCCATTTGCAGATACATTTTAAAGTATGTGGAAAAAAATCTCTCTTAGGTTTGCAATCTTCAATGTAGCATTTAAAAGGTGAACATTTATGTGTGCACAGCTCTCCAATGATGTTAGACTCTGAGCCAGCAGTTTGACCCTTGTTTGTCCATTTACAGGACTACTGCCCTGACACCCTCATGCAAATTGGGCTTGTGTGGATTCCAGCGTACTTACTCGCACACACCATGAAACAGGAGCACATTAGTCAACACGACAATTTTGTCTTCTTGCCTCCAAATGGAAAAGCTTCCTCAAATCTTCCCCATCTTCTAACTAGTGCATTTTAAATCAAAATTCCCAGTCCCTACATCAAAGAATTATTTTATTTATATTGCAATAAGACAAGGAGCGCTTGTTCCTTGCCAGAAGTGCTGTACGCTAGGTGCTGTACAAATAACTCTTGTACCAGCTGAAGAGTTTTTAATCACATGTGCCATTTCCTGAATCCATTTCCATAGTGAACT
Source organism: Apteryx rowi (assembly GCF_003343035.1). Classification (NCBI taxonomy): domain Eukaryota; kingdom Metazoa; phylum Chordata; class Aves; order Apterygiformes; family Apterygidae; genus Apteryx; species Apteryx rowi. Next base: position 5,946,315 of record NW_020450760.1, on the reverse strand, counting down.
AGAACAAAAGTGCAAGAGGAATCATATTTCTGACCAACTTTCATTTGCCTTCTAATATAAAAGAGTAACACATACATTTAATATAAATGAAGTAGACTGAAGAATATTTCATTTTAGAGACAATTATTCTCAAGTGGTTCTCAAATTTCACTTGAATTAAGGAAATCTGGCAATTCACGAACAAAAAAGCATTAAAACTAGTTATATGCTGTATTTCAATTTACTCAAAGAACATACCAAATACATTTTAAAACCGTTTTATGTTTCTTCAGCCATAAGAAAATACCTAACCTACCTACTGGGAAATCACATTCTGTAAAAGTCTGGCTTGTTTTTATTGGTCAGGCTAATTATAGGCTAAGTAGTAGCTTCCGTAAATCAAATTTTAATATTGTTCTTTTTGATCATTTTAACTCAAGGGTCAGCAGCCTCTAATCATATATATAATTGTTTTCCTTATTTTTATGTATTGGAATAGAGCTTTCAGCATGAATTACATCTGTCATTGACAGTCATTCAGGCCTTTTAAGTCCCCTTATTCCTGTAAAACCTGATTTTATGTAAGATTGGATTAAAAAAAAAAAGTCATTAACCTTTAAGTGCTATAGAAAACATGGAAAATGCCAAACTAATTATTGCTGTTGGCTTTTCTTTTAAAATGTTTTAAAAGAATGTGCACAGATTTGAAACAGCGCTCCACAAATGAAATTGTAAATTACATTAGGGCTCCAGAATATCAGTAAAATAACCACAGCATTTACTACCTACAAATTTCAAAATACAATAGATTAAGAGCTGTGTCACATCTATCGAGAGCTTCCCTTCCTTCAGCAGCCCAACCCCAGAACAGGCTTTCTGTGCACTCGCGCACACACATCTGTACAGTGCAAGTGTTATGTGTCGCACACAGTGAAGGGCATAACTTCGACAATTGATCTGTTTTAAAATTAACCTTTGAGGGCGGGTGGAAGTTAATGTTAAGCCAGATCTACTCCCAGATATGCTTCTTTTTGTTTAAATACATGCGCTGGTGCAAAGGAGAAGGCAGAACACGAGCAGGAACTATCAGTGGAAGAACAGGCCACCTCCTTCTCACGCCACCTCTTTCTTACACTAGTCTGAAATGTTCAGGACTGCTCAGATGGGCAGGGCTAGGTTTCAGGGAGGACCAGAGGTCTTGTAAAATGGGCTGGCTATACAAATTTCCATTGTCGACCAAAATCAAAGAGAAAACACAGAAGGGTACACGGAAGCGAAATAAATGTTTTCTAATTTCAACAGAGGCTTGGTTTCAGTGAGGGCCTATTTTTCACCAATCCCTTTGGCAATCTTAAATTTCAGGGTAAATAAGGATGCGAGAGAGAGCTGTGTTTATTTACAGACTACCCACAAAACTGAGCACATATTGGCTCTTAATTTTGCTGCAGAAATTCTGCCATCAATGCAAATTAGAGTTGCACATATGCCTGAAAGGGTGGGCAAGCCAGGTTGGTATTACCGCTTCAGGAAGTTCATGCACCAAAAAAACCCCAGACACATTCAGGAAACCACATGCATATACACACAGTTTTCTGACGCTGCTCAGTGAACATTTCTACAGCAAACAAACTCTTCCAGGTAAGAGCAATGACCTAGAGCAGACACTGTGATTCTGCAATAGTCTAAAGCAATAGTAACTAGAAGGGGAGGAGAAAGGGGGAGGAAATGTGTTTATAAAAATCCCTAAGGCAGACAAACCCCTAATGCAGTCCATATGCTTGACTGGAGAGTTAATGGGAAAAGTGCAGCACAGGTATTTATTGATGTGTACCTTTAACTGTTATTCTTCTCTAGCTTTGTGGACCTCCCAGTTTTGGTACAGCCTCTCTTCTCCACAACCTTTTCATTTGTGAGGATTGTAGAGACTCTATAAACTTTATACAGTTTCTATAAATTAAATGGAATCTTTTTTTCTCCTTCACACCTACTATTGTGTAAAAGTGTAGAAAATCATTCAAATCCAAAGTTCCTACCCTGTTGTATATAGTTTACTGAAACTGCACTGGGTCTACTGGGCAGCTAGAGAGCAATAACACCATTATAAAATAATAATTACACACACCATATGGCTGGCCTGCACACAGATCCAGTGCATTATGCTGGAAAAGAAGGATGCCTGCTGTGAGGGTTGAATTCAAAGATGTAATGCAAGAAGGTAGTAAAAAGTTAGAAATTGCCATTTTGGTTAAGCTCAGCTCACCCTTGACATAAGAGACAATTAAAAATACAAAGAGAAATTCTGCCACCACACAGAAACTGGGCCTGCAGTACTCTTCCAATGATCTCAAATGCAACATGGTTTCACAACCTGGTCTCAGGTGTTGCAAGGGCACAGTATTTATATCAAAGTACACGGGTACAGCACAGGTATTAGCTGCAGTAATTTACTGGGGAAGAAAACCCTACCGGGGAAAAAAGTGTGCTGGTAGGCTGAGGAGCCTACTGTAGCCTATGCACATCTCTGCCTCACTGCTGTATCCTAGAGGACAGCAGAATTTGGTTTGGTCACAATATGTGCACCCAAGCCAGTTTGCAAATAAGGAGTCACAAAGATACATATTCTTGTTTGTCAAATCTTCTGGCAAAGGAAACTGATCTGTCACAGAATAAAACTAAGCTAGTTTAAAGACCACTTGGACAAATTCAAGGCTAAGCTAATATGAACCAGTAAAAGTAAGTTCAGCTCGTTCCCTTCAAGGCACTATTTCCTTCCCTACCAGCCTAGAAATTGCTCAGGCATTCACTTCTGTGCCACTTCTTCTTCCTTCACATCTCTCCTCAAAGGCCATTTTTGTTGCAATACCACAAGAAGCCAATCCCCCAACAGTCTCTACATTCAACAACAAATTGAAGATAGCAAATATTGATTCACTTTTAAATAGTGTTTATTCTGCTGTTGTAGAACTGGTTATGAATAATCCTCTGAGACACACCACCATGGGGCTGGGCATATTGAGGAACTATGAAAAGTGGAAAATGAGTTGAGTGGAGCACTTGCCTGCATCTAATTTCATAGCTTCAGAAAACTGCTTGATTTGCATGCATGGATATTACTCCCAAAGCAAAGGAGAAGGTCACTTAAATCTGCCTCCACAGCTATTAGCATTTCAGCCAGGATATCATTAGCAGATGATGTTAAAATCTTCATAACAGGCTAAGATTCACTTACAACTTCCCTTCAAGACATCTCTTTAACTACTAGTTTTATAACATGCACAAAAGCCAGCTTCCTAGTTTCTACCAGAGATTATAACCTCTATATAAGATATACGTTATTAACATTAGGCAAGTTTTCAATAGGGAAATGGAGGCGTTGGCCATCTAACTGTGAAAGAGGGTGCTTTGCCTGCCTTTGACTTCAGAAGTAATAACTTGCCAGGAGAATCATGCCACATCCACTGCATCAATAACCACTTGCCACCACAGAACCAACTCGTATCCTTTTTGGCTCTGGAGGTCAAGAGTTTGGGCACCTGCCAAGATCTTAGATCAGGAGAAATTAGCACTTCTCATTAAACGACAACAACAAAAATATGGGCAAATGTATCATATTTAAATACTTCATTGGCTAGCCTAACTCCAAAATGGAACATGTGTTTCAGACACCCTAAGTCTTTGGAAATGGAATGCAAATTCCTCTACTTCCTCCTTCCTCACTCCAAAAACTCAACTCGCACAGCCAAGCAATCAATCAGTCTCCAATGAACAGCAGTCTCCTTTCAAACCACCCAAGCTCCAGGGCACTAAATTAAATAAAAACTGGATTTTAAATCGGGCTTCACCCTGTGACTCAGCCTAGGTATTTATGATTACTTGTTCATCATAGTATCAGGTTTGAATACTAATTTCTCTGTTAATTTAATGTTCATGAAGGAAGCCAGACTGACATCTTTAAAAATCAATTTTATCTAAAATTGCACATTTGCTGCCCACAATGTTCCAAGCCTCCTTGCCCTACTATGTCTCAAACACTGCAGAGAGTGTTTCCAGACATGAAAGCCCATCTTTTTTTTTTTTTAACACATAATAATAAGGCTACCAGCAATATTGTTAGCTGAGAATTGCCATAGTTTTTGTTTTAATTTGGTGCATACAAAGACACGGACTGATGGCACTGAATAGCCAAGTTGAATTACTGTCAAACCACCAAAAGAGGTGATGTCTGACTCAGTTTTGCATCTAATAAGCTTCTGTATACAGAGCAGCTGAGACACATGAATCCTAGTATGCTATTCTACCATTTTTGTCTATGCAGATGCAAGTAATTGTACACGTCATCTTGGCAAATAAGGGATATGACTTTATTTACAATGAACAGTGTGACGTTAGATATAGGATGTTGATGTTAGATAATAGCATATCATCAGATCTATAAAGAAGCACAGATCCTTGTCCAGGAGAGCTTTCAGTGTTCAAATTCAATACAGGGGATAAAGGTCACATGCAAAAGGCAGAAGGAGGAGGGCAGACGAAAGACAGGTGATGTGCAAGAAGTAACAAATCCTACATGGGGAGGGTGATAAGAGGCGAGAGAAAAAAAGAGAGAAAAAGGGAGGCTGGGTGGGAGAAAGCAACTCATAGCAAAATAAATGGAGAGTTTAAGATGAGATGTGTGAAGTAGGGCAGGAAGAAGTTCAATTAACTTTCTGCCTGTGACTGGTTCATTTGAAGACAGAGTTACATTAAACACAATGAACTGTGTACCCTCTGAGACTTAATTTCTAATATATATTTTTGTAAGTAGCTGAAAAAATAGCTCATAGTATGACATAAGACAACATGTAGGAAAACACATGCCTCACATCTATATGGTGGAATCCAGCTATACTACTCAGTAAGCACTCAGTACTTACAAGAAAAGCTTCATATTTGTAGGAGTGTGAATTTTAATGGCATAATCAGAGCATAAAGAATAATTTTATCCAAATAGCCCAAAAAAGTCATTTTATAAGCTTCTGAATTCCTGGGAATTGTGTATTTTCCTTGTGCTTAAGAAACCCCCAAACAGCTTAAAGGATTAATATAAAATTTCTTTCTGATCTATATAGGGGTTAAAGACTTTGTTGTGTACCATATGCCAATTTGATGTAATTTAGAGCACATGAAATATTAAATCTTAAAAACTCTGGTTTTCTGAAGGAAACATCAACTACACTATATAACATAGAGACTGCTCTCAAGTTACCTCCTATGAAACAGGGCCTCTAAGCCTTCCAGATGAGGTTGTTAAGTTAATTGTTTGTTGAAACTGACTCATTTATTAGGGTCCTTATTAAATTTCTATGGCAGGTGTTGAAAGCTTGAGGCTTTTTTGTTCCATCAAAGTTGCAGAGTCTGAGTCTTACTGGTTCAAAATTCTTTAAAACTCAGGTTGGCACTGCAGAATACAAACATCACCGGATCTCAGGCATTAGATTTTCATTAGCTGCAGTTAAACAGGCTTCTTTTAAAGTTCAATTTCTGGTTACAGCAAAATATTTACTGCTGCAATTGGTATATCTCATGTGGTAGGATTACACACACTGACCAAATACTGAAGGATGAATATGAGATTCTTAAAAAAAACCTCTTAGTACTTCAATCCTCACAATGTCTGAGATGGATGTTCTTCTTACCACAGCATTACATAGATGAATTTACTTGTAAACTCCATTATGCTCTGGAAGAAAAGTCCCATATAAAATACCACTATTAGAGATGACCAAAATAGCTTCCAGCGAGAGAGATTTATTTTCGCCCACGAAAAGTAATTTGGTAGTGGCAGATGGTAAAGATCCCCCTCCTCGTACCCTTCAACCACAATGTAAACATCTCTGTTCTGATGACTTTTTATAAGCATGGAAATTGTTATTGAACAAATTAACAAATTTTCTCATTTACATACCAGGAACGCTCTCATTAAACAGAACTTGACATTTGCCAAGAAGAGATGCAATTCTGTTCTAAACACTTTGAATGACACAGACATCAACGTTTCCTGGGAATGTGACTGGACCAAATGGAGTAGTAATTGGGTTAAATTCAACGGTTTTGGAAATGTTAATCTAACAAGCAATTTAAGCATTGATCCAGCACAAGACTTCTCCAGTTGTGCACACCACCTTTTGGTGTGGCATATTACATGCTGTGCAAGGAGCTCAATACCTCCTTTTGTGCATGAAGATAGACAGGATTTGCTGTTACCAGCAATGGCCATATAGGAGCATTGCACATTTCAAAAGACTTGATCCAAGAGTTTCTTCTGGCCTAGGGTTCACTGTGTTCCAATGTTTTCTGCTGTACGAGTATTGATTTTTACAAATGGTTCATCTCCTAGGATTACTGATGTTTCTTTGGGGTATTTAGGTCCCAAGCTGTGTGGTGGGCTGAATGTCCAACACTCAGTTTAGAGCTTTGCCATTGGTCAAGTACTAAACTCTGCTTTAGAGGTCAATGATTAACTTCAACTTCAACCTCTTTTTGAAACTTTTCTACCTAATTGAGTATATCAGGTCTGCTCAAAGATAAGTCAGGAGTGAGCTTCTGAAAATAACAAAGTTATAGTCACTGCATTCAGCCAGGAACAAGTTAGTCCTGACTTGTTGCTAGTTAGAAGAATGACTCTTGAATCAACTTCACACAAACATGATTTTACCAACACTGCCACAGCTGTTTCCCTTCCACTGACATGAGGAACACTGGTACTTATACCAATATCTGTACCAATTTTACTCATATCTATATACCACTCCTAACTGAAGATCTCTGTGCTCATCCTGTAGCATCTAAGAAGAAGAGAAAAGAACAACAGCTTCCAGAAGCCATCTTACCTCAACCAAATAAAGGCAGTAACTCTCAACCAAAGTCCAGTCTGGCTCCATCTCCACTCCTCTGCATTTTACCAAATAAAATCACAGAATCATAAATTACTTACTTGTTATGGCAAACCTAGAATGTCTAGCCTGGGAAACATTCTTTTTTTTTTTTTCTTTCCAGAGAAGAAAAAAATCCTTCTGGCTGGATTGTCTTGTTGAGACATCAAAAACTGAAATGCAACAAGATAGTCTGCTTTACATCAGTTCTGACAGCAGTGCCAAAGCCTGAATAATTTGAGTTGAGCAAAAAAACCCAACAAAACCCACACTACGTGTCAGGGATACTTCTTGACATCAGAGACAGATCAGAGCTAGTGTGTGCCCAGATTCCCACTGCTTCCTATATTTGTCAGTTAATGCTAACAGGCTGGTGATTAGCTGCACTTTTATGCATTTAAAAACACTGTAACTGAATTTGTGAGTAGAAGGAAGAGAACGCAGGCACAGGAGGCCGTCAATACAGCTAATTTAAAACAAATCTCCAGAGCAGCTTCCCGAAGTGCATTACAGGAGTCAGTCTGGAAAGCAAAATTCGAACTCTCGCAATTAATAACCAGTACCTTCAAAGTACTGCAAGATGGAACCGAAGCGCTTGTGAGACAATTGCCAGAGACATATAATCTTGTTTGGAATTTGCCTTTAACTGTGGGAAACCTGTACTTAGAAGACAGTAGTTTCATTTTCTAAAATCAGGTAGGGAAAGGCTACTGCAGACATGGCATGACATAGAACTACTTTTCAGAAGCCATGAAATCACAAAGAATTGCCTACTGGAGCTCCAGTGACTTCTGGATTTCTCTTTTCTGCTTTCCCCATTGCCCCCAAACAATCTGGGGACATCACCCAGCTGGTTTATGATTCAAACCAAAAGATGCTTATGGTAGCCTTCCAAACAGGACACCACAGTGCTAGGAAGAGGACCAGAAGCAAAAAAGAAGCAAGCAAAACTCAATCATACATGTGCAGTACTGCAAAAACAGTATTAAAGCCCCAAAAGATTAACCCACTGCACAGGCCAAAACCTACAGATATACTCAGGAAAGGGAGTGGCCTAGCAGCTCGGAGAGATCTCCCTAGTGAAGGAACTACATAATCACACTGCAGTCTGCATTTCCTCCACTTCTTCCTCCCTTTAATGTCTTTTATCAAAGCCACTAAGCAGCACAACAGCAGAAGCAGAATGAGGAGCATGGTGGTCAAATGAACATTAGAATCATGCAGAAGTACATGCAACTCTAAGAGCAAAGGTTGAAGAGATTGATGGAGATTAATATTAATTAGAACAAAATCCTGTGGCTTTGGAGGACTAAGCAGATGCTTTCTCCATTGTGGGCCAGACATGTGGTCTGAAGTAGACGGCAGGAGACCATTCTTGGAGAAATAGAGGGGAAAAAAAATAGTAAGAGATTGGAGTTACAGCATAATATGCTGCATCTCAGAGCACAAGAGCAGCCACTCAGCAACTGCAATTTAAAAATGGATGAAGCCAGAGTGTAGCCTGCCAGAGTTAGAATATAAGGGCTAAAAAGCTGAACTACAATAAAGGTCCATTTTCAAATGCATCATAAAAGGCAAGAACCTAACGGGGACCAGTGGACGCTCCAAAAGAATTGCCATATCTTAAAAGACCTTTTAGGAAGCATGCTTCAAGAGAATTGCACCTATTTTTCTAAGAAAAGGATGGCTCCCATAGAAGCAGCAGTGGGCAGATCACGGATGCCAACATGGATTACTCAGCTGAGTCAGTCGTAGCTTGCCCCCAGGAGACTCTGGACTACAGGCCCCTCTCTGACCATAACCCAGGCTTCATGGACCACTGAAACAGAAAGCCTGTGCCCCTCTGTACGCTGGTGAGCATTGCTTTAGACAGTACAGGGAACTATGAGTTGGCAGTCCTGGGTATTATTATAGACAGTGTTATCCAGTTTCCCCATAAAGAAAATAAGATGAAGTACAACAGGAGACTTCTGCCTCCCTGACTGGAAGAGATTATGGGAAGCAATGTTTAAACTCAAGTCAGTAGCAGCCTTTCATTTGCTTCAGCAGGCTTTGAAACCAGGCTATAAAGCGTGAAGATCATTCAGAAATAGCATTGGCAGAGTTTACGCATTAATCAAAACCAGAAGGTGTCAGACAAAACCATACCACCATGGACTGAGCTTGGATTGAGGCCTGCTATAGTGCTTAGGAGCCCAGTTCTTTTTAGCAGTTTCCCAAAATGTGTCAACGTAGCCCTCAAGTGACTGAAGCTCTGGATGGAACTCCGTATTTTTAGCTGTACACCTGAAGTCAGGTTTCAGCAAAACTGTCAGACTGAAAACCCAAGAAAAAGAAACTTGTATAGTGGTTGTGTTACTTTGAGAATCCAAAACTAAAATAGTACCATTCTCTGGTGTTAAAACAAAGCCATGAAAAGACCAGAGCACTAGGAAATGTAGACACTGCATGCATCTTCAATACTAACACTGTCATGCCTATGACTCTTTCATTAAATAGTTCATTTGTAACTTCCAGGACAACAGCAACCTTTCTACTTCTTTATTTTATTGCAACTCTTTTTCAAAATTCAAATGAGAATGTGGCAGGAACCCTGAAAATTAACTTTCTCCTTCATGTCCCACAAGGAATGTCCACCCAGGAGGAAAAGCAAACACACAAAAGAATTTAGGGTTAAGTTCTAAGCAAGTGTTTATGTTATTTATGGACATCTTCGGAAACAGAATTTAGAATTTAGCAGATAGATATTTCTGACATACAGTATTGCTCATAGCAAGACAAGCTTATTTCAAGCAAAAACCTGTTACTACATAGCCATACTCTGTGTTTGCACAGTATCTTCAACCCAGCAAGCTCTGTTTCTGTGAATGTCCTCATCAGGCTTTCACCTTCTCAGGCACAAGACATAGCATTCTCTCTCATTACAAATGAGAAAATGGGAGCACTGACATCTTCAGGGACAAGCGTTTTATCTCTAATTAAGAGAAAATTCAAACAACCCCAGAATGGCCAGCCCTGAGGGCAGGTCTAATTTGATTTCACAGTGATGAACACTGAAATGTAGAGGCTCATGGAGGATTGTGAAGGAATAGGAGCAGGGACCCAGGATGGCCTCACCAGAAGAGGGCCAGCTACTCATTATGCGACAAGCCCTTCCTTTAATACACTCAATGACATTCCCAAGCATCACACCTTTCCAAGAGGCAAGCTTAAAAAAAAAAAAAAAAAAAGCTGTTTATGGAAAAAACATGTATTCTGTTGCTTTGAACTGTGCTCAACATGCATAACGTTCCCTTCTGAGATGGATTTAAGAGATATACTTCAAAATGGGAAGTACGCCATTTTATTTGCTGTATTAGCTTGTACTAAGAAGAATGCTAATGAGACTTTCCAGAGAAAGGTGGACCTTCAAATATATATCACACTCTATAGCACAAGGGGAATAAAGAGATTTAAAAAAAGGGGGGGGGAGCTTCTGTTGGAAGATCTGTTTTCTGCAGCACTTTGAATGAGTTCTCTACTTTTTTTTTTTTTTTAAATGACAAATGATTAAATGATTTTATTTCCAGCTTCAGGTTGCTCTCAGCCACTTCCAAAAGGTATTAGAGAGATCAAGGGAAGGAACCATTCAGTCACAGCAGTCTGTGCTCGGAGGAACTTCAGTCGGAGCTGCGTCATGCCAAAGGGTAGTTTCACATACGTTTTAACCAGTATAGATCAGCTCTGCCACCAAGAGGCTTAGCAAACAGTTCAGCCAGCACCGAAGAAGGCGTCAAACAACTTTTTGGCAGCTGGGCTGGCCTACCGTGCACATGAACCCTTGGCCTAAGAGTGCTTATGTGTCTAAACACGACCAGATTCGCTCACCCTCTCTCCCCCAACATTGCTTTTGCACTGCCTTGTGTCTCTCAAGCCAGAAGGACAGGATTCTGACTACTGTGTGTTCCTCACATTTTTAATCCCTTTGCCACATCAAGCCATGAATGTTGTGCAATGGGAATAACGCAGAGCATGAAGACTGACAACATTCCTACTTCCGTAGGAGTCAAAAAGCTCTAATCAGTCAGCTCCTGTTCTGCCTCTCTTTTTCACTGTGACAAGCACACCTGCAACTCTCAGCACACAAGACTGCTGGTATGTGCTGAATATAGTTAATGTATAATGCACCCACCTTCTTTAGGCTTGCAGATTTTAACAGAGCTGGTATGTACATGCTCTCCAACAGAAAAATTGCTATTCAGCCTCTGTTGTTCTCCTTGGGGGGGATGCGAGATGGATGGATGAGCAATGGAAGGGGACACTGGGACACTGCTGCTTTCAGGATCACACATGTGAGTTCCTTAAATAAAAAGCAATTTTGCTGGAAAATCCAGTAAAATATGAAAAAAGTACTCTGAAAGCTGCCCTGTGTGCAGCCTCTGGCAGAAGTGGGCAAGTCAGCAATACCTTCTTATGAACAGCACTGAAATCAGCCAAGCTAATGCAAGCACGGACATCCAATTTTGGGAGACAAAGGATCACAAGACATCATCTTCACTAAGGCCATGTCTATGCCCAGACCGGTAAGCACCCAGAGGTTTAAAAGCTGTTTTAGTACTACGACAGTTGTCTATTCACAGATGATTTCCAAATCTTATTCAAAAAAAGCATACATTCCTGAATCGCAAAGAGCCATATTAGAGCCATTATGTCTTCACATGGTGCTTTAAGCTGAAAAGATTTTGCAGATGGCAAGGGTTCCCATGTATCAGTTGGTGCCCTGCCTTGCTCACAGTATTCAGCAATTGCTCAGTTTTGACAGGCAGGTTTTAAGGTGAGAAGCTTAACCCTTATGACCATTTCTACTCTTTACAGCTGTACAAAATGACCTAAGGCAAACCAAACATTTCAGCAATCTGAGGCCTGACTCATGGGTTTTAAAAACCTGAGTCTGTATACCCCAGGTGTTGGTCATTTGGGGGTCAGGGAGAAACATTATTAAGTATGCCAAGGACTCCGCAGGCCTCCAGTGTGCATGGCAAGGAGCTTCATCAAAGCAGCCACACAGGGTACAAGCAAAGTCAGACCAGAGGATTTTGTAGTCATAACTAAAACATGATCATACAGTCAATTCCCCTCAGGATGAGAAACACAATAAAATCTTCATAAAGAAAAAAAAAAAATCAGGAACACAACTGCCTGAACGCAGCCTCTTGCATAGCAACAGAGAAACACTAAGTCTTTAAGCACATGATGCTACCTTGAAATTGAGGCATCATTAAAAAAATAAAAGGATTCTCAATGCCAAACAACACTTAGACTTTATTACAGCATGTTGCTAGGAAAATCATGGATACTAGAGTAAGAAGTCTATTAAAAATATATAGAGAGAGAACATGAAGGAGAAAAGGCTCAAATAAAGGCTTAAATGGATGAAGGAATCCCTCTCAGACCTTGGGCAAATTTCCATGATCTCTGTGCTTCTCATCTTTAACAGGGGAATCACTGATGCTTCAAAAGCATCCTGAAATTAAATCCACAAACATTTCAGAGGCATTCAGATACTTCGGTGACAACTACACAGTCAGACCCTGATATGCATAAAGTAAACAATTCATAAGAACATTTTTGTGATGCACCTATGTCACTTACAAGGATCACAATTGCTGTTCCATAAAATCATATCTTTAATCAGCCAGGAAAGGAATGTTAATAGCACTTGATACAACAATACTCCACAATCTTCTGCAAGTTTCTGTTGCAACTGTATAAAATTAGATCCCAGTGCAGAAAATTGTAAAGACTGCAGTACCTTTCATCTACTAACTCCCAAAATATTGGGGGAAAAAAAGAGGTAAAAAATTACAACTGAAATTCATCAGCAGACCATTCCTTCCTTACTCACAAACATTACATTTAAAAGCATGTCACCAGGAAAGTTGGGATGGAAATTTTGTTTTATGTAACTTCACTTGGGAGAAGAAAATGAAACTTTTCATGACTGCATGGATTCTCTTTTGTTTATTTTCACAATTAATAGTAATGATTGCAATTTAGCTGCAAGAATGTCTCTGAAAATATAGCTTCTCTGTTTCAATTTATTTCCGCAGCTGCAGAATTACATTATTTAACTTTTCTTTCTTAAGTGGATTTCCTTTGGCTTTGACTCCCATTTAATAAAGTGACAAGTTTACTGAAAACAGCCTTTGCCATTTCAGTGGATTAGTTCAGCAAAGCCTAACCTGATTGAAAAATAACTTCACTCCACGTCACTGTTCTGCCACTCAGTTCACACTATTGACTGCAGCTGTGTCTGGCCAGCAGGCCAGTTGTTTCACTTTTTGTTTTTTTTTAAATGGCCAAGAATAGCAATACCAACAATACGCACACTTCATTTTCATGTTCTGTGGTTGTTCAGGGTAAGTACGAACCATGAGACTGGGGAGCAGGTCCTTGGGAGAGGGCTCTTCCTGCATGGCTGGAGATCAGGGAGTAGCACAGGTGATAAAGGAAAAGCAAAGAAAGCAAGTACGGACCAAAGGCAGTAACAAAACTATTTACAAAGAGATATGCCAGATGAAAGTATGGGTGGAAATTAAGTAGGAAAAGCTCATCAGAAAATCCCAAGGAACATAGTTTAAACATGACTTGTTGCTATGCCACCACAATGTACAGCACACCTCTTCTAAGGTCCAAGAGCCTTCATCTCCCACTTGTCTCGCATCCTGCAGTGCTCTGGGCACTGCTGCATCCCAGAGAGACTCTTCCTTGACAGTACCCACAACTAAAGACAGGCATCAGGATTTAGCTTTTCTTTGTCTGATAAAACAAGCAGATTTAATCCATAGTCAGTTTTATTTTAACATAAATAATAGTTACTCTGTTCTTTCAACTCTGAGCAGTCTGAAAAGGTATAATTTTAAAACTCTTTTATGGACATGCACATTAACCTTACCTGTGTAAAGCAAACAAAGACCCTTTGATATTAATGGGGGGAGAAGCAACCAACAGGGGCCATTTAAACTCACAAGAGACAAACTCCATCTGCCCTTTCCTACCTTGGCTAGAAAACAAAAATGGAGATAAATGCTGACTTTTTACAAATGCCACTCTGGACTCATATGTCTTTTCGGAAAAATAACAACCTATTTACTTCTGTGTCGACCGTTCATAGAACATAGGATTTTAAAGCTTAATTAATAATTCCTCACATTTATGTACTTTCAGACCACTAATTTCTATAAAAGATTAAAAAGTGATACAAACTAGCTTAGAAGTACAATCACAAGGCAGAGGACATATTTTGTCACTGATAATGCACAGAGAAGAAAAAAACTTTGAGTTTCTGAATAAGTAAACTATAATTTACAAAATAATGACAAGAAATACTTCTACAAGTTCATAGTATTTGTAATTTTAACAGAAATTTCCTTGGTAAAGAACATAGATTTAGCTTATTAAATTAGAGCATACAGTCTTATAGAGAATTTGTCTTGTAAGGGAGTTGTCAACTGATTAAGAGATGAAACTTTGTCTGACTTCAGCAAGAAGAGCTAGTCAAAGGAAAAACTTTTGGCCAGTACATACTGGTCCCTTTTTTCTCTAGATTTCTAGAAGGTTAATAAATTAATCCTCACAATTTTAGGGATGAAGGTAAGAAATTACCATTATACTGATTTTACAAACAAATTACTGTTAATGGACTTGCCTAAAGTTGCACAAGTCAAATTACATCTTGAGCCTTGTTCTTAAAGTCACACTTTACATGGTATGTAAGAATCTGCTTAGAAAGTGCTCATTTGATTTTAGTTGCTATATAGTGGACAGATCTTTATATTCTAGCTGGTAGGGGCCCTTTTCTTAATGAAATCCACTGAGATACTGGACTCCACAATTAAAATAGGTTTTACCATAAAGGTCTGAAACAGATAAATCTGGAGCAGAATGTACTTGCTATAAAAAGTAGGGGGGAAAAAAAAAGGGTCTTTAAACTTACATTTGTCCCAAGAGTCACATAAAATTTCATGTCTCAGGGTTGTCTTCCAAAGAAACTAATGTTTCCCTGGAAACATGTTTCTAAATACAGTTGCTCTACTCTCATCTTGTACTAGCAGTTTGTTCTTCAAGCACAGAGACAGGCTATTCAGTGCTGAGTTTGTACCCCTGAAACTTGCC
This sequence comes from Apteryx rowi, assembly GCF_003343035.1. Classification (NCBI taxonomy): domain Eukaryota; kingdom Metazoa; phylum Chordata; class Aves; order Apterygiformes; family Apterygidae; genus Apteryx; species Apteryx rowi. Next base: position 5,931,271 of record NW_020450760.1, on the reverse strand, counting down.
TGCTCTGGTCAAATCTCGTAATTTCTCAGGATCTGTCTATTTTAATAACTCAGACAACAACAACTGGTTCCAAAATCAAGAATACAAGTCCTAATGCATTAGGAGGAGCCCTAATGCATTTTCCTCCTCCATAGCATAGAAATAGAGATGCTGTCCTGCTGAACGCTGTTCAAATCTGAGATGCCTGGTGCTTGAGCAGACACTGCTGGCACTTCAGGAAAGGGACTGTACCCCAATTTAGTACTGGGACACTGGAGCCCCTACCAGTCACTTATAAAAGATCCAGAGGTCCCAGCTATGAAATACATAGACATCCTGAAGAGCTCTGGGGAACCAACGGAGCAAATTTGGGTAGTCACCACACAGGATACAGGAGAAGGATTCTCTCCTTGTTCATGCACTGGTGTTAATCATTTGTCTGTGTCTCCAAGCATGAAGCACACACACTGCTTGGCGAATACTTCACCGTGAGAGCAAGGGGAGAATAAGAAGCTGCATATTACCAGCACCCCTTCTGGTTACCTTGCACTGAACTTCTTGCCAATATCCACCTACAACTCCCAGGCAGCCCTGGTTCTGGCATGTTTCCTAACATGATCTCAAAGCTGCGGTGGGTTTGGCAGAGTGTTTGCTGTTGTGTGTCTCTGCCTAGGAAGGGTTGGCTCTGATAAAAAGTGGGTGGATCCTACCAGCCTTTGACCTGCCTTCTCTACACTTTGCCAGAAATGAAGATGCTGAAAGACATCATGCTTATCTCTTGACTACCTATCTGGCAGATGGACTTTTGGTGACAAAAAATTCTTCTTGCATCCTTTGATGCAAGAGAGGTGGCCAGAGAAAGGATACTGGATCTGAAGAAAGGAAGACTAAGATTTGACAGAACAATTTTTTTTCTCTTTGAGTGAGGTCTGTAATATTTTAAGTGGCACTGAGAGAGACTAACTGGTGGTTGTCTCTCCCAGCAGAACAACTAGGGAGCATCAAATGAAAACATCAGGAGACAGCTTTAAAAACAAAATAAAGGGAGGTGTCTCTTCACAGACATTGTAGTCTATTGTGGAACTCCTCACAAACAGATGCTGTGGGAGCAAAATATTTAGTGAGGGTTTACGGGGAGACAAGTTTGCATGTTTGTATGGCAATCCATGTGCTCATGGGAAGGCAAGAGGTTTGGGCTTGTTTTTGTTTTTTACTATTGCCCACTCTGTCTAACCTACAATAGAGCTTCCAGCACTGCATATAAGCAGGTGACTGTTACAAGGTACAGACAGAGAGAACAAGTTACATCAACTTACACTCCTTTTTGAATGATGTTGGATGATCTCACCCTTAGAGGGGTAGAGACATTAAAAAAAAGAAAGAAAAGAAAAAAACAGAGAAAGAGAGAGAGAGAGAGAGAGAGAGAAAATGAGGGAGGAAGGGAGGGAGGACCTGAATAAGACAAGCCTGTTGGTTATCCAGTCCAAGAGCTTTTCACTCACTTTTAGTGGTAAAAAATAACATCCCCAGTTAAAGCCAACTGCTTTAACAAATTACTTTATTAATTTAAAATATATTACCCTATTTGTAAAACAAGTGGCTTTGTTAAACTGAACTGGAAGTTAATAAAACAGCTGTGAAAAATTTCTGCAATATATATCTTACAGGGCATAACTATCACTGAGTCCATGGGTGGGGGAGAAGTGCTGGCCTCCAAAGTTGGACGCACAGTGGAAAAACCCCTACAGTAAGCATGAGAATGAAAGCAAATAAATAGGTCTCCTGTCACACCCTGAAAGCTGCCACCACCCAGCATTCGCCAAGGAAAGTACATTCCACATGCAAGGGCCCTTCCTTACCCAGAAAGGACTGCCACAATTACTCCCAGAAACAGGTCTAATCCATCAGACTCCAAATCTCTATGGGAAAGCAAAAGCCAGAAAGTCAGAAGAGTGATGCAAAAATGATTCTCAGCTAGGTCACCAAAGGGATTATTTTTAGACTAGAAATAGCTGGCTTGATGGGGATTAGAGTGCAAAGAGTAGTTATTTTCTCTTACCCACATAGGGAGCACTATTTCACTGAGGCCAACATCTTCTGGAGATTTATTTCTCCACTCCCTTCGCAGTTCTGTTTAGTTCAGCCTGCCGCCTAAATTGCATATCAGGAATCAGAGAATGCCTTATTTGCCCAGTTTACAGTCCCTGCTTTGCCTTGGGCTGAACAGGTTGCATGAACATCTCTCTTCCTCCCCTTCCTTCATCAAGGGAGATTCTTGTACTAAAGGGTAGGTGCTCTGAATAGCTAGGGGTACGGAGCGTGGTCCTGTTAAAGGTTTTCTAACAATGTAATCCCTTGATGGACAAAGGCTACCATTTTATTTATTTGTTTTAAAAAGGAAATAAAACAGTATCAACTGAGTGTATTTATAGGAACTTGCAGCTTCTAGGACTGCCAATACCTACTGGCCAACATACTGGCCTGTGGCACATAAAAGCACCCTGGTACTTCGGAATAAACCCTGAGCAGAGAAGCTACCAGCCAAATGCTAAGCTAAGAATTTGACTCTGATAAATTCTGCCAACTTGATGACTTATCAGGAGAATGCTCTTTTGATTCAAGGCATTGTTGCCTAAGTTCTCATCTGAAAAAAAAAAAAAAGAGTATTTCTTAACTGATGTTTTTTCAGGAATTGCACATGGAGCAATAGAGAAGAACCCCACAGACACCAAAAAGGAATCTGGTTCTTACTGAGTGAACAATTCAATCCCCAAGTGCTGCAACTAGCATTTTCATGACACACACCCTAGCTGCACTTCTGAGCATTTTTTCCCACAAAGCCACCCTTGTTGTCCTCCTGAGGATATGTTCCCTTCAGTATATCTGCCACCACTTGCAGTTTCTGGGTAGGAACTTCTCACACTCTAGTCCTTAAATGTTAAATGATTTGCAGTTGTCTGGGCATGTTCATCAGTTTCTTCCGGCTTGGAGATTCCCTATCCACTTCAGACAGGTGGAATTGTTCCACACCAGAGAACACATCCAGCAATCCATGTATTTTGGAGAAGGCATTTCTTTAGTAACTTGCAGTTTTTCAGATTGTAATAAGGATCCCTCACAGGTCAATGGCCAGTAAGGCACACCTTCAATTTGGCAGCATTCAGCACAGCTCTAGACAACTGTTTACTAATGCAGTCATGGGCTGCCTTCTCCTCGACTGAGACAGGCACCAGCTTTACTCTTTTTACTTAGATATTCTTCTAGTGCTTGGTTCAAAATAGACCAAAACATCCATGAAACCAAGTTAACACCTACAGTTGTTTGCACCCAGTAAGTTCACTAATGATATCAGATGGTTCATCCAGCTCTGCAAATCAGTACTCATTCCTGGTTTAAGACAGTAAAACGTTCCGGCCTCAATAAAGCTGGCAATATGATCTCAGTCCTTGCATAATTTCTGTGCTCTACTCAGTAGATGGATGCAAGAAAGTTTCTTCCTCACTATGAAGCTAAAGACCCAATGAGGCCTAACTGAAATATCCCCGTGTCCTCTAGGTGCCCATTTCTAGAAGCATAACCTTGTGCTCCATTTCACTACCACCACTGTCCCAGATCACCGTCCCAGATTTGTACCCTCTTGCCAATTCTTCTCAAAACTGCAGGCAAACTCACTCCTAACCCAGTTCTGTCAGAATGATCCCTATCTGCTAAACTACCTGCACAGTTACACTGGCAGAGTTGTGAAAGTGGGCCCCAGAAGCCCAGGAAGGGAGACGGCAGGAGCAGCAGGGAGCAGTAACACTGTGGGCAGGCTTGGCTATAGCCAGAGCACTGTGTCTGCCCAGGGCCAAGCTCTTCAGTTCCTGCAGGCACACGATATTCCCCTGTCTGGGATCTCTGCAAGTCTGAGACACACGTGGCCTGGTTGTCCTTCCCTCCTGCAATCCCTCTCCCCAACTTGCACTGGGGCATTTTTACTTTATGCTTTGTGCGTCACTGTCTACAATGTGCAAAATGGATAAGATGCTACCTCTTCTGTCTTTTTTAATCTCTTTGAGCGCCTTTAATTGCAGTCTGGATGGTTTTTCCACACTAGTGACTGTTATTATTTTATCCTTTCCTTGGAGAGTTCAGCTGCCTTTGCCATTTATAGGCATTTCTCTACAGTTGAATCTGTTCCTACCAATTTTTCCTGGGATATAAAATCACATGTTCAACAGATTATCCCATCGTCCATCCCTCTTCTGCTTCTTGAATCAAGTCAGAAAAGGAAAAACAACCTGCATATCTCCCTCTCCCCAAAAAGTACATTTCAGCCTATGAAAAAGTGGTACAAATACCTTGAATAGCAGAAAGAAATACTTGAGATTCACCAACCTACAATCTCCTCCACCATTCTACCACAAGACTGTAAAATTAAAATATGGGGTTTTTTTTAAATTTTTTTTCTCCTAAGGTCCTCTCTTCACTCAAGTTCAGTTCTTGCTTCCACCTGCACACAAGGATTTTTTTGCCAAGAAGTCCATTCTTTCAGGTAATTTATGCTGGAGGTATACTGTTTCTAGGTATTGAACCTTTGCTTTCCCTTTCTATTCTTTATTTGCTAAATTGACCACTTGAACGCTGTTGTGATTACAGAGTCCCAGAGAATAGCAGGATGGGCTAGTTTCAGAAAGATCCAGTCTAATTCCAAGACCAGTTTGAGGAAGCACTGCAAGGATAGCTTGTTTCTCACTAGATGCACACACACTGTCCCGCTGGTGCTCCTCCAAATTCCTTCTTTCTGCAACCTGTGTTCCTTCCTCTAAGTTGCATGAAAATTGCTCCATCTTGCTTTTTAGCAGTTCTCGTGGTTGTACACAGACATGATATTTCTCTGGCTCTTTTTCCTACTTCGATAATTTGACTTCCAGTAGGAATGTCTCTACACCATTGTAACAAAAATCATTTCCTTTTATTCAAGGGAAAGGAAAAAATGTACATGCAAATCACAGGCATTTTATATGTCACTTTTTCTGCATAAGTGTAAAAAGCAGGTAGAAATGCAAGCACAGCAGACCAACACTGTAAATAATACAGCACCATGAGAGGCTCCTGTACAGAAGCATTCTGTTTTAAACTACCTCAGCAATTTGAAAATAGCTATGTCTGCCACTTCCTTTAAAAAGCATTACTCTCATCAGTAAGTACATTATTGCTCCACTGAGTAAATGCTAGTTATTGAGACTTCCAAAAGGGCCACTGATTCCTGGTCTATAATTTGGGCATGGCACCTTAACAAGATTAATCAGCAGCTCAGAGCTTCTGCCCCCAAATGAGGAAAGTGTTGAAGTGTAATGCACCAAAAAGGGCTGTGCAATTGCAAAGGGACAGACAAATAGCATTTAATACACCAGGAGGATTCTGGATGGAAGGAAGGAAGGGACAGAAGGAGGGATTTTTATATATCATTAAATATATATAAATCTGTGTCAGTATCAACACATCAGATGTTTTATAGTTCCAAAGAAGGAATATCCAATACTACTAACATTTATTGAAACAGTAAGTTTCTATAAGTTTTGGTTAAAGATGTATTATATTTCAGATTTTTTTTTTCAAAGATGGAAAGTATACAGATTTTTATTGATTTAGAAGGAATGGTCTGTTGAAATTTTTACTAACTTATTCTCACTATATAGCAGAATGAAAATTTTTTTTTTTAAAAAAAACACCTAATCTTGCTAGTTGTAAAGTATCTTTAACTGTGAATAGGGTGTACACCCTGCAGCCGTGTTTGCAGACAGGGACCTTAGGTTCCTCTCCTGGCACTGGAACAGAAACACAGAGAGCAGAGCCATGCCACAGTGAGACATGTGGCGTTCATGGAATTGGACAGAGACCTTGGCATTTTTCATGGACCCAAAGAATTATTTAGAGATTTCAGGTCACCTACACCTACACGCTTTAGGTGCCCAAATGTTTGCCTGTTGCTTAACAAACTGCTGAAATGATTCACTGGATACTTCTTTAGTAATCTGACAGTGTTTTGCTGGACATGTTTTTTATGTGATTATTTTCATCATCTCTTATCCCTTTGCCAGCTTAGTTTTTATGCCAGATTCTGAAACAGCTGAAGTATTTACTTAATGCCTTCAGAAAAACATACCCCTGCTCTTATCAAAAACACATCATTTACATTTTTTGATCTTTCAAATATACAAGACAAGAAAAACAACTAGAAAGAGTGTAAATTTTCCCCTTATTCATTCCATTTCTGTATTTCCCACAATCATTTGTGTCCAAAATACAGGTTTTATAATTTTTTCCCATAAAATCGTTCAAAAAGATATTCCTAATGATCTTTAGCCTTAGGTTGAGGCTAATTTCCCTAAACAAGAGTCTGCCTCCTAAAAGTTTTGCAAAGCAGTCAATTTTTAGTTCATTTTCATTATCTCCAGAGATACAGAGAGTAACTTAATAGCATAAGCAGCAAAGAACAATGCGGTAGTTCAAGAGTACAATAAATCCATCCTAGAGCTTGTAGAAACAGATTTAAAACAAACAAACAAGACACATCATGCAAAATGTTGAACTAATATAAACTCATTCTGTCAGCATTATTATTTAAAACAAAGATAACTTTATTTCTTTGTGCCACCAAGTTTTAGACCATATCAGGTATTGCCTGTTCTCCTGCAGCCAGCACATAAGCATAGAGCTGCCAAACCATTGCACACTGGTGAATTCAGCAGAAGAGTAATTGTGAGACCACATGTGATCTGGATCACGTCTGTGCTGCAGGGTCATACAGTAATAATGTATATTTAACATTAACAACTATGGCCTAAGTAGTTTTAAAATCCTCCGAGTTTTAACAAGCTGGGGCATTATGAAATGCTTCCTTTGCAAGTTACACTATTACGCATAAGTCTGACTGCCACATCCTGGTGTCAAGCATAGGACCAGAAGGAGGGATAAACCTAATTCAAAGTCTGCTCTGGATTTATCTTATATGTTAGCACAGCAAGCTGCTGTCCAATGCCAAGGACAGCCTTGGAGTGCCTTTCTCACCCACTACAGGTGTTGGAGAGCAGACCCAGGATGGCAGACCCTGGCCAGCCCACTTTACCCTTGTCAAAGGCAGTCTGTTGAAGCAAAGCTAAAGCCCCCATACACCGACCTGCACTGTCTGGGGAGAGCCTGGATCAGAGCTTATTCTCCAGGGGAGGAATATTCTCAAGGAAGGTAGCGAGAGAGAGACTTTCAAAACAAAGAAGGTTGAATCTACTAGCTTTAATATGAAGTTCATATTTGAATAGCTTTATAATTCAGTCACATGTTGTTCATTATTACCTGGTCTTTGATGCAGTGGACTGTAGCTAAAACATTTAAAAAAAAAATCTCTGTAACTTAAAGGTGAGAATGTAGATGGACCAAAATCTTTATTCTGGGAAAAAAATCTAAAACAGGCATGCATAAATGGAGAACAGTAACTGCCTGTAGCAGGCTTCATCAATTGCATAATATGTATATCATTTCACAACTGCAAGTCTGCAATATCAATCAGGTATCTCATGAAGAAATAAGAGCTAACAGAATGGCGACCTGCTTTGTATTTAGTCTTTCAGTGCTGCCTCACAAAATCAGACGTGCAGTGCCACATCTGTTCTTTTCTACCTCTGTTACGGATTCGCAGTTTACATATCCTGTGAAGGCATGCAAATAGTCTTTTGCACAAAGATTTGCTTAATGATCTACAGAAGCTAAACTCAAATGGCCCGAGTAAAGTGGGAGATAGGGCAGAGTGGTCTCAATATTTCTGTCATGCCATGGCAAACCAGATGAAGGATTTGATCCCAGCTAAAATTAACCTGATGGACAAAAGGGTTTATTTTAATTCAGTTCCTCAATCCAATTCACTGCACAGTCACACAAACACTTGTGTCTGTACAAGCCAAGGGGGGGGGGGAAAGGGGGTGTTATAGCCGTACCTCTCTTGACAGCAGTACTGGCTTATTTCTATTTAAACTTTAGGTAAAACTATGTCTTAATAGTTCTTGGGCCATTTTATTTAGTCTCCTGAGTCACACACACATCACACAGATTTTTGCTACTGTCCAGACTGGAGACACTTCATAAACAAAACATGAGTCCTCAAACAGGACTGAAAATTATGATATGTTTAATTAAATATTCAGTGATCCAATGGCTGTATCTAATGGGTGTATTTTTAGAAATATCTGTAGTCCAATAGTTATAGGAGAGGACTGCCAAGATACATGCCACCAACATAAGAGAAGCAGACAAATGAATTTGTCTCTGTGCCCCAGAGTTGCTGACTTTCGTAAGCACTTTTTAAGGTCTCAGGATGAGAGCTGACCTTCTGATTGCATGTCTATGAAAAATAACTGATGAAAACAGCAAATCTTAAAAGCATCTAAAAAATGTGACATATAGCTGCGATGTAAACAGAACAAGTTTAATGACTGTTAATAGTGTGACTGTCCATTCTCTTCTGTGTATTCATAGAGCTGCTAAGTGACACCATGCTTGCATATGAGAGAAACCCTTATCCTGAGAGTTTATTCATTTTATCTCTCCATTCTCTCCCTCATCTTTCACCTCCTCCTCACATGTGATAAACCACAGAATAAGTTATACATACTGTTTATTTAGAACAGTTAAATTACCTATTTTGTTACTGGCTCATCCCAATCCCATTCACATCATTGGGAGTGGAGCAACTTGTTTATTTTTTTCCCCAGTGGCTGAAGACAGAAGGATCCAGAGCCACCTTCCTCCTTGCCTTCTTTGCATTTACCTTTTCTCTCCTCCCATTTTTCTAGTGTTCATTTCCCCATTTGATCTTTGTAATCTTGGTACATAGTTATCTGTACCTCTTCCTTTCTCTGTTCTTTCCTTCTCACAGAAGATAACGCGCCACAGAGATGCAGAAGTAGTTCACTTACCAGACAACTAGTTAAAAATCCAGAACTATGCACAAGCCATTTCTGATGCTACTCTGAGATAGCTGTGGTTCAAATCACTCCAGCTATAACATTTCAGGTTAGGACAAAAATGAACAAAATGCCCCTCCAGCATCAATGCATTGTGTTGCCCAAAGGCAGCTGATGCACTATCTCAGGAGGCCTGATAGAAGGATTTAGTCCTTACTCATGCATTAAATATCAGAATTGCAAAAGGCTGGTACCTCTTAAATCCAGCTTAACCATAAAAGGATCCTCTACATTGATAATTTCAAATCTGAAGGAATGGATAGTTAAAAGTACACTACATACAAGAGTACACTACATACAAGTACATACAAGTACACTACGTACAAGAATGAAATCTTTAGTTAGGAGAAAACAATACCTAACAGATCAAGATTTTCACATATACATATAAGTAGCTTAGAAGAGCCAAAGATCAATCCCTCAGACTGACCTAGAGCAGGCTGGCAATGGGGGTCTGATGTGTAGGATGCACACCCACTGGTCCTGAGCCACTCCTGCCCCAAGCTGGGCAAGACCATCTTCATGCAGGCACATCCCCACCTCACACCGGGCTCTCAAACCCCAGCCATCCTGCTTTCCCCACACTGGTGGTTTATCGCAAACAGATGAAGATTCATGATACTTCAGTTTAAGTTTACAAACTGCTCCAGGATGAACCATGCCACACACAGTTAAACGAGAGCTCTGCACAAGCTGTGGGATTTGACTTTCATTAGGTGTAAGATGCCACATAAGTGGAAATTAAACAATAAACTTACCTTGTTCCAATGACTCAATGCTCCACAAACAGAAGCAGGCTAAATATAGAACATGCCTGCAAAATCACTTGCCATAGGTGAAGCCTGCTTAAAATGCAGCTCATGACAGAGTTGCAAAGCATGTTTTTTACTGCGGTCCCTCACAGCCCCCCCAAACAGGCTCTGTGCTCCTGTGACCAATGCTATCAGAGTTCATTTAGACCAGCTGGGCACATACGAGGTGATCCCACCTCACCAAACAGCAGGAGGGCGGTGGAACAAATGCGTCCTCTGCTCCAGAAAGCCTTGTTTTACAGCCCAGAGGTGAAGACTTGCTCTGCTGCCCACAAACACATGCAAAGTCAGTAGTAGAGTTGGCAGCTGGCACCTTTCTCCTCAACTGCCTGACAGCTTTATAGCGCCCGTGGCACAGTCAGAAGTTCTCTTATCCTTATTAGTGGGAGGAAAAGAATTACAAATACACCTCAGACTGAGAGGAGGAAGGACTTGAGGCAAGGAAATGGAAACGAGGAAGAACACGGAAGAGCTTTAGAAGACAAACTCTTACAAATACTTAACTTACTAAACTCAACCAAAACATCTGAAGACAGCTTGGGGAAGAGTCCTCTGTCTGCCTCCACCTATGACCGAGTCCTCACTATGGTGGGCTGTTTCCATGCCAGTCACAGTCCATATTCCCTGAGGCACAAGCGTTTTGCAGCCGGCACTTGCAGGGCATGGGAACGCCAGTCTGAAGGTCAGCGTGTACTACCCACATTGTGCTCATGTGCAGGTCTTCACCTCTGGAAAGAAAGCCCTGAGCACCCACAATAGTGTATTTCTTCAAAACAGGGTTGGCACTACTGTAACATCTGTAAGATTAGGTGGCATAAAATCACTTGCATTTCCTCCTTCAGTTCTTTTAGAAAGCTGGGCTATTTTAGCCAAAGAAAAGCCATTGTTTTAACGACTGGTAATTACCCATTAACATTTTTCCTGTCTTAGCATATTAATATTATTTCATGTCTGCTCTGGAACTGTAAACAGGCAGAGCTCAGGTAGAGCAGTGAGAAAACCCTGTCCTCGCTGCAGGGGAGGATGACAGCACCCCCTACCTCCTTGGACACACGCACACACAGTGGTCGCCCCTGGCCCTCACAGGCACAGTGGACAGAAGGGACCTCAGGAAGGTTCTGGTCCAAGCTCCTGCTCCCAGTGGGACTGTTGCCAACATCAAGTCATGGCTTTGACTAGTCAAACGTTGACTTTTGGCTTTGGCTAGCCAAAACCTTAAAAACCTCCAGGGGGAGATCCTTCAACCTCTCTCGGCAACCTGTTCCCAAGGGGACTGCTGTCCCCTCCCAGTCAGGGAGCTCTTTCTAATGTCCAACCAAACAGCAAATTGTAGCTACTGCCCCTTGTTATATTGTCTGGCTCTTTTTAACTGCCCTTCAAATAGCTGTAGGCAGTTATTAGATTCCCCCCCTTGGACTCCACTTCTCCAGACTACATAAACCCATGTACACAACATTTTTTCACAGCACATGCACTCCAAGTGCCTTACCATCTTTGCAGTCCTCCACTACACCCTCTCCACATCTCTCTTGAGCTGGGGGGGGTTGGGGTGGTCCAAAACTGGATGCAATATCCAAACGTGGCCTCACCAGTGTCAAGTGGAGGGAAATCATAACTTCCCACAATCAGCTGGCTGTGACCCTTCTACTATAGTCCTGTACAAGGTTTTGCCTTATTTGCAATCAGAATGCACTGTTCGGTCATATTCAAATTCTGTATCCACTGGCATCTTCTGGTATCCACTGTAATACCCAGGTCCTTTTCAGCAGGGCTACTACTCATCCAGTCACTTCCCAGCCTCTACCAATGCAAGGAGTCATTCTGCCCTAGATGCAGAACTTTACACTTTTTCTTATTGAACCCCATGAGGTTCATGGTGGCCTAATCCCCAAGTTTACCGATGTCCCTCTGGATTTAGACTCTGCCATTTGCCATGTTGCCATGTGAGCCGCTCCTCCTAATTTAGCATCACTGACAAATTGGCTGAAGGTGCACTCCATGACTTCATCAGCTTACGGATGAAAATGTTGAACAAAATGCATTGAGTCCTGAGAACTCTGCTCACTACTTGCTGCCAGCTAAATGTCAACCCATTGATCTCTCCAAGTCCAGCCAAAGGTGGTCTGGTCAATTTTCAACCCACCTAACAATCTGTTCATCCAGATTGCGTCTGCAGTATCAGAAGGGCCATTTTCCACCAGAAGAATTTGGCAGCTTTGAATCTTTCCTACACTATCAGAACTGAAAATACACAGACAGGAAGAAAAGCCATGATATTTCAGAATTAAATTTTCACAGTCCCAAAAGACTGGAGACTTAGGACTGCAGAGGTCAGCATTGAACAGCACCATAAATTTGTCAGCTTAAGAACAGCAGTCTATACGGCCTTTAGCTTACTTAAAAAGGATGATTTTTAGCTTACTGAAAAAGGAAAACAATGTTTCACAGAAGAAATTGAGACTACTGGAAGTAGACTGGAGGACCAACAGAACTTCAGGTGCATATTTAGGCACATCTTCCAAGAATTAATTGAGTACTTCCCAAAGTCAACTAATGCCACTCTAGGTTTTATTTACAGAACCAAAGAACATCTTCTATTCAATATGTGGCCTAGTTAGCAGTTAACAAGGTCACAGTTTCAAGAAGATCACAGCACTTGTAGGAAGAGGTTTTGTAGCATTCACAGAAGACACTAAAAGAATTACTAGAATGTAACCCAAAGCTGAAGTCACAAAAGATAGTAAAAATATACTGACTGACTTCAGTGAGAAGAGGGCATTCAGATGAAGAGTCTACTACTTTGGGTGTATGTACACAAATTAGCAATTAGGAGTAATTGCTTTCAGCTGCATTTTGCTGTTTGAAAAAAATACTGATGTGTAATTAACACTAATTTAAGGACAGATGAAAGCCCATATTGGTGCTGGGAGTAGACATGGCTGACACAAGACAGCTACCTCAAACGCAGTTCTGGTGGTGTCAGCCTACTGTGTTCTCAAACCAAACTTAAAACAGCTTTAATCTCCTCTTTGTCTTCTCAGGCACTTCCTGTCAATTAATCTTTCTCCATAGTCAGATCCTCAACAAAGGTACAGGAGAGGAAGAAATCCATTGTGCTTCCTACTGCTCTATGCACACTGCCAGAAATCAGCCAGACACTACTCCTTGTTATCTACATACAGGCTCATGTAATGGCACAGGATCTATTGCACAGATACTAATTACACAACCGAACTTAAAGCGGAAGCCTGTGAAACACTACCCTGAGATGCATGCATTTCTACAGCTATTTAAAAGCAGATAAACACATCCAGACCCAAGATTAAAATGAGTTCACTGGCAGATTTCCTGGCAATTTCAAATAATCTACCCTGACAACATTTCCTGTCTTGGAATAAGAGCTGTCCAGTCCGATGCAGCCCCGGGTTCTGTTCCTCTTCCATCCCTCCAAAAATGCCACAGCGAGCCACAGCACACAGAGTGCCCCTCTGCCAACACAGCGCACTGACACACAGGATAGCCACACAGTCAATTGTGTCTAGATGATCTCCTATTCTGTAAAAGTAGGCCCAGTCAAATGTAAGAATACAAGTTTTTGTCCCATGGAAGCTTAAGCGCAGTAAGTGGCAGGCTGATGGGGGAAGAGAAGCTATTTGCTCTTTACGGAAGTGTGATTCTGTGGCTTTCCTGCAGTTCAGTGAAGAGGTATGCAGGATGAGGCCCCATGCTTGGTCAGGACAGCACTTTAGCCAAAGATAAGTCCATCTCATAAGTACCCTTCCCACCAATTACAACGCAGAATACAGAACACTTTGAAGTGATACCATCAAAAGTCTATCTATTCTAATACTTCTTCCTGTAAAAGCACATGCCTGTTACAGGCTCACATGCATCATTTCCTGACTCTGCAGACTGAATCCAAAGAAATTTGCTCCCAGCATTTGGTTAACCAAGCTGTAAAAGCCTCATGCAGTGTGGTTTATTGTGCATTGTTCAGCAGAGCGATCAGTCTCAAATCACACTGAATCAGACCTAAATGACCCAGAATCTCATCTGCGACAGTGGCCAATAGCACATATTTGTCAATACACAGCACAACAGGGACCAGTTCTTGGCTGAGCTTCAGATTGTCAAACATCAGGCAAGTCAAAAGGTCCAAACCATACATAGATGATGTCTCTGTCCTGCATGGCTAAGGCATGCCCATTTCTGTTAACTATATTACCTCCTGTTAGCTAACGTTGTATTCTTCGGGCGGGGGGGTCCAGTCTAACCAGTGTTTATATTTGCTCAAATGGATGCCTTCGCACCAGGGAATGAATGAGCAATGTTTCTGAAGTTCTCCAACACCACTTCACTGAGCAGCCACTGAGGTTCCCAACTGGGACTTAAGCAGTGACTCTGGTTAACTGCCCAGTTTACTGAAACCACTCCAGCACACCTTTGGGTTCACCACACCTGACCTTTATTAGTGCAGCTGAGCAGACTTAGGCTCCAGAAGTATAAATGCTTGGGTATGTTCACGGGGCTTCCTTAAAAAGAGGTCTTTATAAGTCTAATAATTGTTATTCTGGAGGCTCAATCAGGCATCCAGATTCTTCAGACAGCTCAGAGATTTCATTTGAATCTCTACTTCCTCTAACTCTTATTTCTACAGTATCAAGTTCAGAAGTCATTTATTAATAAAAGGCTAGTCCCTTATAGTCACTCTGAGAAGCTCAAACAGACTCAAAATACAATTAAGACATTTTCATCACCAGCTAGAACTTCACAGTAAATAGTAGTTTCACTGTAAACAGGATTTGCAATAAGCCATTCAGAAATTTTGATGCTTTTTGGAGCAGAGGAAGCCCACAGCACCAATCCTGCTTGACAGTGATTTTCACTTTGGTCCTGGGTAAAAAGTTTAAACTTTTCACATTCCCCCTATTCTACTGATTTTACAGTGAACACCTCCTTACCTGTCACATGCAGTGCATGGCAACCATTAACAAAGCTCCTTTCTGTGCTTCCTCACCCTCCCCCATGACATTTGCAGAAATAACAGTCCTCTGACTTCACTGCACCAGATTCCCCAATATCAGGTTTGGAGAAAGCAGAAGGGAAGGTGTCCTAGGCAGCAAGCAGCAGAGGTGCAGGAAAAGAGGAATTTCCCTTTAGGGATAGGCTGCAGAGAATTACCTGGTTGCCTAGAAACGTGAGATTAACTCAGCTCAGTTTTCCCCTTCCTCCGCACATACACTTAAGGTGAGGCTGTAAATTGGCAACTTGGGAGACACAGGACAGACCATCTGCAGAGTGAGACTCTGGGTCACCACACTGGGTCAAAT
>NW_020450760.1:5894361-5916096 GCF_003343035.1 Apteryx rowi | reverse complement strand
AAGACTTTTCTGCTCTCCCTTCCCCCTCTCCAATATGCGTTACCTTCCTTTGATTCGTAAAGAAAGTTTCTACTAGCTGAGTTTTAGCTGCCAGAACTAGATGCTAATTGGGTAGCTCAATTACGCAGCTCGGCAGCCCAATCTGTGCGTGCCAGAATTTCGGTTCTGATGGCAATCATTTGTGCAAATGCAGTTAGGGTAAAGAAAGTAAACATTCAACAAGAACGAGCAGCTGATATTTAAAGCAGATGATACTTAAAGCAAAATTACGTTAATTTCTGCGCCTGTCAGTAACATTTTCAATGTAAAAACTGCCAAAGCATCAATGATCAGCAGCAAGAAACATGTTTGTTGCCTGTTTGCATATTACAGACCTGGAGGAGCCTGCGAGTAACACTGAAATCCAGCTACTGCTTTGCTTACCCACCTTCACGTAACCTGGAAGTAGAAGCCAGTGATCTAGATCAGACAGATCTGGACTTTATCTCATGCAGCCTATGGCCAAACTAGTTTATCATGAAAAAGCACCACCACTAATGCAAACGTTAGAAGGCAGCCCACAAAGTGTGCTGAAGAGCTTTAATGGAGTCTGTGCAAGAAGAAAGCTCTCCCAGCCTGACATAACAGATCAAAATAGAGATGAATTAAGATCTGTCTATAAAATAACAAAAGTAGGAAGAAAGATACTGGAAAGCATCCCTAATTTAGAGGATTTAACATCCATTCACATTCGCAGACATCAGTACTCAGACACTGAGTGGAATGGATATGCTGTACAGTATATGCCAAATATCCTTGTGGACATTTGGGTAAGAGCTAATGATATGGTTATCATTATGCTGGATAGTTATTACAAACTGAGGGTTAACTATTAGCAGAGCTTAATATCAAAAAGAGTTTGATCCAGACTATGTATCTGTACACACACACACACGTACACACATATGAAGCTACTACCCTGAAGCAGTCTATCTCCAGACATGTTCAACATAGTTTAAACATGGACTATGTGGCACATCATGTAAAGGTAAAAGCTATACAGAGACCTTAGCTAGGCTGCTCTTGAAAAGACTAGAATTTAAGTGAACAGGTGCTGTGTGGGCTTTTCACTATCCATGGATGTTTTTTGGCAATACCACTTCAATGGTTGTTTAGAAACAGTTAACAGTGCCTGAACAAAGTCACATTTTAAGAAAATTTAGCTCTGAGATGAGAGAGAGATGGTTTTCAGAGAGGAAGGACTGAAGTTGTCCTCTGCTCCACACCTGTGTGATTTGCTATGAAAACCAATGAGCTTCTACAAGGACAAGTTTGCAAATATCAGACCTCTGACTTTGTTAGAAGTTATTTAATGAAAATGTATTACTTCAAACTGGTGGGATGGGTAAGAGGAAGACAAGTGAACAAAGCAAACTGACAACTTTTTATAAATTAAAGGAATGTCAGATTTAGTGGAATTGTTCCTTCTTCTCCATAGCAAAATACTTACTGGGCCAACAGAAAACATGAATGGATCTCTTTGCCAAATAAATTAGAGCACCTTGCCAAAACATTTGTGTGATGTTTCAGAGAAGAACAACCCTACCATATTCATGATTTTGTTCACTCAATTGTCCTGTTTCCTATAGAGAGAAATTCATCATTAATCTGGCTGAATAAGCAGTTTTACAGATTGATACTTGGTATTGAATCTTCCTTAGGAAAGAAGGAACAAGGAACCCAAACATGGGTAAGCAGAAACCGCTGAACTCAAAAATCACAGCGGCAGATAAGAACGGGCTCTTGTTTAGTCACCTGGTGCGGGTTACAAATTTCACCCGAGACAGTGTCGATGTGTAAGCTTGGAAGTTTCTGGGGCAGACAGAGTGAGCACAAGCCTCCTGTGATTAATAGAAGGGCCACAATCTCCTATAAACACCATGGGAGAAAAAGGAAAGGAGTTTATGCAAGCAAAATGAAACAAAAATAAATAGCTGAGCTGCCTAAATAAGGCTGCGTTTATATATGACAAGGAGGGCTCAGCTGAGAACATTCTGCTCTTTTATTTGCTTTCATACCAGGCGCGGTACATAAACACAGGCTGACATGACCAAGTGCTCCCGCAAGAGGAGTAACTTTCCTTTGACAGAAAGGGATTAGTGTTTGCTGACTTTGTCAAAAGGAAATCAAGATGACCTCTGCCTCCCCCCTACCACTCCTGCCATCCCAGTAGCAGCAGGGCTTACACTGTAGTTTTCAGTGTTTACATTGCTGGCCCCAAATCTTTTTCTGTGTCTGGAGAGTTACAGGGAAGTCAGAAACTGAGCCTAATTCCCTCGCAGCAAATGACAGTCCTCTCATCTTCACAGCCTGGCATTTAGTATTTCACATTCTCGTTTACTGAAAGCAGAGCCTGACCCTGTGTTCACGAAGGTGAGAGCAAAAAGCCTCCTGCCATAGACACAACGGAAGAGCAGATTTAAGGAAGTAACACTGAGAATGGGGAAAATCACTTTTCAGTGAGAAAGCCAATTTAAGAAAAAAATGGAGGGCACTATTTTAAAGCCCGACTTCAATTCATGTGGGATGGGATTCATGTGACCTAGCATTAGCAGAGACAAGCATCCAGCATAACTCAGCTGTCAACCAGAGAAGAGAAACAGCAACCTCGAGAGAGCAACCACTCCCGTTCTCACCCATCCTTGACTGAAAACAGTAATTTTCAACCCATGGCCCACACTGACCAATTTCTGAAGGATTTGTGACCAATAACATGGACAGGTTACTAACAGCACATGTGCTTTAAAATATGTTTTGTATGTATCTGCAAAAGCTTTTTTTTCTTTTTTGAAAGTTCAATAACTGAAGATATTGAAAAACCACCATAGAAGTCTACACGATTAGCCGAAGACACCCGACCTTCAGACAACTAGGAATTAAGTGAGATAAATGCCACCCATTAAGCCAAAACTGTAGAGAGAGTCATGGGAGTTTTACGAGACAGGACAGCTAGGTTCAGGAACCACATCTGGTCACTGAAAAGTGCCACAACTTGAGACCCTTGTCATTAAAAGTTGTAGCTATGAGAAACTCACAGCTTTAATGAGGACTACATCAACACAAGAGATCTTACAGGCATGTAATGCAAGCAGTTACAGTGACTACAGATACGAGTAGCCTGTACTTTCTTCAAGAAAATGTTTGCAGAAATAGTTTCCTAGCTAGCAGTCCAAACTACCTTCCTACCATTTACACTGAAGTTTTCCCAATTGTGGATCTTTCTTTAGTAAATTGAATTGTGCTTTAGTAAATGAAAGCACATTTCCACTTTGACTGCTCTACTAGTCTTCACAAGAGCGGAAAAGGTGAATTCAATGCTGCAGTTGCTCCTGGGAACATAGGATCCTGTAACAAAGTCAACAGCCTGGCCAGGGCTTGCGAAACCTTCACCTCAAAGATGTCTCAGCCTTCACTCATCCTGACTCCATGCAATACTCTTCAAGTATATCTTTTTCATGCATAAATAAGCTAAGGTAGGAAGAACTTCAAATAGGCCTCACCCTACGCAGTCAAATGAGCTAGGGAAAATGCTTGTATGATTCATATTATTTACATCTCAAGCAATAAAACCTCTTGTTTTGCTATATTATACACACTTGAATTACCAACAAGACTGCAAAATGTATAGGCACATTTTATATGTTGCTGTTGTATCATAAAACACTTCTGTGTGACTTTGTTCGGGGACCAGGCAGAACCCAGAAAACTCAGATTATGGCAGCACTCAATGTTTTCCTGCCTACAATTTTAGTTTAATCCATCCATTTGCTACCTACCAAGGACAAAATTTCAGTTTGCAACTGCATTGGTTTTAGTAGTCAGGCTAGCCCCTGACTGTGCCTTTTGCTTATGTGTCATTCTCAGTCAGTCACTGCCGTAATCTTATTTATGTGAAGCCATGCTATTGAAGCAATGGTGTATTTTCAAGAGATTACCATGTATGAATGAAAGAACATAAATCATTTTTATAGTAAATGGCTACAAATTAAAGAACAAAACCAACATATACAAGGCAATAAATAATCTGGATTTATACAAATTAACCTTGAATTTGTTTGTTTCATAGTTTACAGTCTCTGGAAACATAATCACTTGCACTAGGCTGACTTCATTGATTTCTATTATTTAAATAAGCATGCCACAAATGAAAGTCAGAGGTGAGGTAATAGCTTTTATTACGCCAGCAAACAGTAGTTGGAAAAACAACAAAGCCACTTATCAATCAGTCTAATAAAAGACATTACCTCTCCCTACAAATCTTGCCTTGCTTATATCATGGCAACAACTTCACTGCTCAAATATTTATCATCCTAACAGTTAAGTTTTACATTTACTGGAAGTTGTACAGCAGCCTCAGTGTATAACTGATGTTTGCAACAAAACAAGATTTTCAGTGCAAAGAAGTACCACAACATTGGTACTGAAGATAAAGCTTGTACAATTTGGCCAACATGGGCATTGGTTCTGCAAGCTCCTCCACCCCCACATGCTTCAAACCCGGCATCCGTGGAGAATCCCTAGCAGCAAAACGATGGCCCTTGGGACCAAATTACCTCCCAGCTGACATTGCTCAGAATTAACATCGCTCATGTAGGTGGGTTTGTATAGCAGATAACCGATCTCAGGAACTAGCAGGCTCCCTCACAGGCGCACAGGAGTCCTCTGGGACCCCTATGAGGCTGCAGCAACAATTTTCCTAAGTGGTGAAAGCCATTTTTCACTCCACATTCACTCTCATGGCATTAAATTAGGAAAGCATTTCCTGAGAGGCTGGAGGAATAACTGTATCCCGTGGATCACCAGACGAACAGGTAGGGTATAGCTACAGGGCTAGGTAGAGATACCCCTAAGAGTTTAGGGAAGCAGAAGGTTCCCTGGAGCACCCAGAGAGGACTAACAAACTGCTTCCAGGAAACAAGCACATTAAGATATATAACTCTACCTTGTCAGCTGCACAGTAAACATACCCAACACACACTGAGATGTGGCCCTTTTTAAGCATCCTTGTTATTAAGAAGAGCTCAGGCATCCACAGCAAGTTTCTTGCTGAAACAGAAATATCCATGCATTTCTTTCCTAGCCTATTTTTGTTTAAGGCAACCACATAACTCCTCCTCACTGCCTAAAGGCAATGACAAAAGCAGAAGCAAGAACTACAGACAAATTAGCCTCACTTCCATCACTCCAGCAGGACAGGGCTCTGTGTTCAGCTTTTCCAGCTAAACCACTTCTCTGCCTACGTCTCCCCTGGCACAGCTTCCAGCTGCTGTGTCTGTGACTTAGACCAGCTTCAAATACATTAATCCTGGTAAAAAACACATGCTTGGTCCATCAATCCAAAAGCAGCCTCCTTGCAGTTGTGCCTCCTGCATCCCTCACCCCATCAGCCAGCCTCTCTGGCTGGTGCTGAGTCCCCTGGCGCACTGGGCAGGGTTAACGACACTGGCCATCCCCAGGGGTTTGGTTAATCCACTTTCAGGAAAGTTAATTTGGATTAATTTTTGAGTGTAGTCATGTAGATGCATTCTAGCACATTCCTTAGCTAGATGATATCAAAGTGACGGTGGCTGGTAATTTTGGCCAGGCTCATTGCTCCATAGTACAGTAAATGAACGCTTAATCTGTGTTTTAATAGTATCAGGCAGGCAGCAGCTGTTGTTGCTGAATGCCCAGCAGATTGCTGCTAGCTCTCAGGACCCTCATCAGTGGAGGTACTGAATAGCCTTAAGATGTTATGGTTTGGCAACAAACTTTTTCTAACATGACTTTAAAAAAGGAAGTTTTATGTTGTGAAGAGATGACTAAAAGGCGTTCCTATTCCCCTGCTCTGGGCACTAGGCTGTCTTCAGAAACAGTGTGCTAGAGAAATGGAATGTAGGATACAGAATTAAATGTATAATTCATGGCTTGTGAGAGCCTTGAGGCAAGACCTTTCGGACTTGCTAATTGTTTTTCTGAGAAGTAGGCCAGAAGCTGTAATAATGCCTCCTACATCTAGGCAAATACAGACATAAAGCAGTATTAATATCCATGTAAGGGCTTCCACATCACTACTGTTGCACAGATGTGCTGCTGGCATACCTGACCATATGCCAACCAAACACAAGTACATGGGATATCAGCCTGATCACAGCATCTGTACTTAAAGGCAAGCACCACAAATGCAAAACACTACAACTGTTTGTTTACCACCTGAACCTATGCTGGTATATGTTTCTGAATATTCAGGTTCTTGGGCTGCAGGCAGAAATATTTGTATAAATTGGCTGCAGTCATGTTATGGCCCACTGAGGACCTTCATTATATGCTCAGTGCCATTAGCATGTAACTCTGCACATGCGAGACCACCAGAACTGAGTGGTTCTTCAACTGCAGCAGCCTGATTTAGCACCACTGAGCTCAATGGCAAAAAATTCAGTGGGTGTAAGATCAGATCCCAATTGAAGGCAAGGATATTAATAAGACGAGAAGGGAGGATGAAGGCATGCATAACAACTTACACAGTTACAGAAGTTTGTTCATCTGCATAATTTAGAGAATCTAAGCCATGAACAAAGCATCAAACTCTTTTTTAGTTTCCTCTGCCATAACCACCTCCTTCTTCCAGTCCCCAGCTAACGCCCTTGGATTTTCTCATCTCAGCAGGCAAAAGCATAGGCTTTTATCTACCTACTTCTTCACGCCTCTCCTATCCAGATTCTCTAGTTTCAGAATACGCTATTCCAGCCAATCCTCTGGTAATAGCCCGCCGACTGCCACTAGCCACTGCTGCTTCTACTTTGTTAGACCCCTCCAGAAGTTAGCCTCAAGGATCTTCAAGTGCTTTTTCTATTGCTGTTTTCAATTTGTTACAGAATCCAGTTAGGGTCATTCCCAGTGTCTTAAGAGAGATGGACATGTGTTTAAAGCAGAAGGATCTGCTGTCTTCCCGCTCCTTCAGCTTCTCTCTTTCCTGTGCTTTCTGAGACACTGAAGCAACCCTCCTCTTGCTGCCCTGGTGCAACCACCTTCCCCTGCAGCCTCCTTGGACAAGCCTAATCCCTACGCTGATACTCTGCACCTCTTTTCAGAACACTACAGAATCTCTCTTTAACCACTTTTCTTCTCCCTGTCTTATTATTTACCATTTATCAAAATTAACTTAAAAACTCATTAATAAAATGAAGATCATGATCTTCCATAAAGTGACTCAAGAGGGTTACAGAGGTAAAACTACCATAAAAAAACAGAATCTGTCCCCCAAATGTATGGTCCTAAATCATATTATGTTCAAGAAGCTATTAAGGGAGGTAAGACGATTAGAATGGTTACATTTTTACTGCAAATTTACAAATGTATTTTCTTAAAGATGTTCTGTCTATTTCTCAGGGTCAAGAATATGAAAAAGTAGAAGGACCCAGGAGAGGTGAGAAAAAAAAAAGGTGGTCCCTGGTTTAGACGGTTCATCTGGAAACCATCAGCATTGGCTCATGAAACTTGGTAGTACAAATGAAGCTATCGATTATATGATAGTGAAATAAAGTTTCACAGCAAGTAAAACATCCTGGGAATATATTTCAAATGATGTTACAGTGAACAGACAAACTGCTTTGCAACATATTCTGCATAAAAATCTTAACTGCTAATCTGTAAATATTACAGGCCTCACAATGAAGGCAAAATAATTTAAAGACTAGTTCAGAGGTCCGTATAGAAGTAGAATGAAGCTGAGGATCCCAAGACTTAGACTAGGCTCAAAATACTAATTCCTAGGTCTGAAAGTAAATAACCTCTAAGCTACTTTCTAACTGAGGAGTAACACAACCCAAACCAAGCTGTAACCCGTTTAATGTGCGAGTCTCATCTATACCATTTTAACTCTATTAGTAGTGTCACTGTCCTTTACATATTTTCAGAATAAGGTTTTGATATCTGTAATGAGCACACAAGGAGTTTACAGTTTCCCCATTACCAGGCTTTACAGCCCAAATAAGCAAATTAAAGGTAAAGCATGGGAAAAGGAAAGTGAGAGGAATAGCAAAATGTCACTTAATCTTGTGAGTTCCACCTTTAATAACTTTAGATAGCTTCCACATTGGAAGTAAAGTAAATAAACATTAGTAGTAAGTGGTTTGGGGTAAAACTGAAAACCCCTATTTAGTTTTATTTTGTTTTGTGACCTACCCATCTGATCAAGTATAGACAAAAGTTATAAAAAGAGAATAGGTGTGTTGCATTTGTAACACAAAGGGCATTCTTTAATATCATACAAAGAATACTAGCAGAGATGGTGAATCAACATTTTGCAGGAAGATCCATGCACTTCCACATGAATGAGACATGGGCTAGGAGAAGACAGTATTATGCACTGCCATCACTATGTCAGAAGTGATTTGTTGTCCAAGCTTACCATTCAGATGGTACCAAAAATACTCCAAACTTTCTATGTGCACAAAGGTCTTACTTTAATTAAAAAGATGGTTTAATTGTTCAGAAAACATACTGGTTTCTTTGAGTACTCCCAGTTCATTTTCCACTGCTGAACCTGCTCTGTATTTTGCTTGCAGTGGCTTAACAAGGATGATGTACATTAATTAGAAAACCTCAAAAGGTAGAGTTGGGGAGCAACAGCACAAGAAGGGTAGCTGTACCAAATGGTCATATTCCAAAAGGGGAGAGAAGAAGGAACTGGGAAAAAAAGAGCTACATTATGCTTCCCTGGCTGATATACCAGCAAGGTCTTCAGAAAAGAAATGGTCTCTGGAAGGCATGTCCATAGACCTGCATGCAGGACAGCACTGACGCACAGCTGAGGAGAAACTATGTGATCCATGTTCATATGAAATATGAAATAGTTCAAACACACCACAGGAGTGGTGGCTGCTTCTGTTTTAGATCAGTTTTAACTCTGTGAGGGGSGTTACCCATAAAGGAGCCAGAGCAACAGGACTTTATGCCAGTTAGCAAACTCCCATTTTTATAACACTTTTACTTTTGATGGGAACCTGAAAATCTTCATAAAAAGCTCCCAGTGAAGTAATTGCTTTCTTTTCACTTCAACCCAGTAGACTCCCACAGGTTTCAGTGTATTTTATCTCTTTTAAGTGAATTGTACAGCTTCTCTTAAAAGGCTCACCTTTAAAAAAGCAGCCTAGAAAATACTAGTCTAAATTTGACATAATTTCCTCTATGTTTCAAAGCCAGGGAAGGGCTTTTCTGGAAGAAAGATAACCAAGTAGATTGAAAATCTGCTGCAGAAAAAAAAAAAAAAAAGCAGACAAAAAAGAAAGAAAGAAAAAAGAAAGGAATAAACTGCTGGGAAAGTGTGTGGGTGGTATGATTCTGTCTTTAATCTGACAGGTGTATGTCAGCACTTCTCCACACACATACCTATAAGGGATCTATTTGTTTTCCTCCTTTCACTGATATAGCTTTCTACTGTTTTCTAATTATATTCCTTATTTTTGGGTTAGCTTCCTGCCAGTCTCTTCATGACATCCAAAAAGCTAACAATTAAAACAGAAGAAAAGCTTAACCTTTTTTCATCAATGCTTTTGTCTTTCTAAGTTCCCCAAACAAATTCCTCTTGAAATTAAAAAAAATAATATCGTCAACCATGCAATAGACTACGTGGTCCAAAAAGAGATTTACACACTGGTAACTAGGGAGCAGGCAGAGGAGGCGGCTGCTCAGCTGATGGATATAAATAGTAAAATCCTAGTCAACAGGATATTATTGTTCTTTGGGGTTCCCAAAGAAGACTTAAGCAATGGATCAGCTCCTACGCACATGCAGAGCTCAAGGCAGGGCCAGCGTGTAGCGGGGAGGTAGGACCAGCCCTGCCTATGAAGGACTCAAGGCTATTTCTAAAGTTACCAGGTCTGAGTGCTTCTGATGTTCCAGTGGGATGAAAGACTGAAAAGGTGGGGGGAAAGGGCTCGGCAAAACACCTGTCATCTATTCCCTTACCTATCAATAACTCATCTCTGAAAAACATGAGGCTAAATAGCAGTGCTTTCCCCTATTCATGTCTTGAAGGCAAGCTTAGATAGGGATCCACAGACTGATACCAAAGAGTTTGACAAACTGAGAAAAGAAAAAGAACATAAAAAGAAGTCTTCCAGAAGCAGGTCAGAATGACTTATTTATCAAGATGTGGTTCCACAAGACTCCGGCTTCAACAGTGAAGGCAACTTACAGTCTCAGGTATTGCAAAGGTTTCACTATAAACTACCTTTCAAGGTGAGGCAATTAATTAATTAGCCTCATCCCTCTATGGCCTTTACAGAAAAGAAAAAAGAATCTGAGTGCTGTCCTATTTCTAATTTTGTTTCTGTTAACTCTCGGACTTCCTTCTCTCGCAGAACGTCACCTTATATCACTATAATTGTCCTGAGCAGACAGACATCTTTAGATGATCTCTCAGCATTTGGGCAGGATTAATATGTTTCATCCATGCCCTAAGCAAGTTCTCCCTTGGTCTTCCTCTCTACCTCCCCCTGAGCTCTTTCACACATTTCAGACAAAGGAGACATGGTTTCGGGCCACTCTGTTAAAATAACATTTGGATGATTCTGTGAACTGAACTTAAGAGTATGATTTGACAGCAAGTTTGGCTTTTTTTGTGTGTGTGTGTGTGAAAGTAGAACAAACAGTGGGATGGCATCACCCTTTTGTCTTCTACTTTTCCCTACTGGCGAAGAAGTATTTTCTGAAGTCTCATGGTGATCATCTGTATGAGTTACTATTTTATCATCTTCAGGTAAAACCTGGATCGAAAGGTGGGTTGGGAGGTTAATGTAAATTAACAAGTTCTAAAAGTTTAAGATAGACCAGGCAGTATATATGTATTACAATTCATATAAATTATGTGTGTGGATAGATATCACTGTTAGAAGGTGAAGGGGAGAAAAAAGGCATGAAGAGAGGAAATAGGTCAGGTAGCTAGAATGGTCACTTTGAAATTAGAAGATCAAGGTTCAAAGCCTGCCCCACCAAAACTTTCCATGTTCACACACAAAAACTATGTGATTAGGCTATCCAAATAACTTTAAAATGAGTCCTCTGACTTTCATGTGCTTTTGTTACCCAACTTGAAAATAGGGATGTCATCTAGATAAACACATCAAAACCACAAGACATTGAAACACTACAGAAATAGAAATAATTCTCTGTTAGAAGGTATTAAGAACACATTTGAATTTTAGTCAAGACAAACCCAAAGCAGTGGGAAAGAAAGCCTGCAGGCATCAATATTACTATCTGAGTACTAGAACTCAAGCTTGGACCCTCTCTGTAAAACCACAATTATTAAATGCTCCTTCCACCTCCCTAACAATCCTATCATTCTGTAAGAATGCAATATGTGCAAGAACATACACGCATAACAGCATCTGCAAGCCAAAATGAAGTGGGCAGCCCACATGAATCTTTTTGTCACGTGGAAATCATGTTAGCACATTATGCTGTGTTTTTCACGCAGTTCCTGAGAGGAGGCCTGTGTTTAGGCTCCAAATCTGATCGTTAGTGTGATAAATGAAATGAGCAGAAACTCTGGCTTGTACAGCCTGAACTGCAGCAGCTCTGCGGTCAGTCATTGCTCTAAGTTTTGGTTCATCAGTGAAATGAGAATACGAGAGGTCAAGTGAACATTAAGTTTATAATTAAGGGTCTGAAAGACAAAGCTGTCTACCGGCTTGAGCAGCACGAAGTAGTGGTCTCATGTGAGCTTGCTGCAGGTGTCTAGACCACCTCTGCAACTGGCTTTCATCCTCAGCATCTGCATAAAAGTGAAGGGCTGAGCATGCCTGAAAAAAATCTGCTTTAGAGCCAGCTGTGGGAGAGCCAACAACATGTTGTTTAGACCACCCCCAAAATTAAAGGAAGAGTCAAGGGCTTCAAAGGTCCCCACGATCTGACGAGCTAAAGCAAAACCTAAATATAACTGCCTGTGTTCATTAGTTTCAAAAGAGTCTTGAGAGAAACAGGGATATCAGCTTTCCAGACCTCAAGGTTATATCTCCCAGCACCTGAGTTCCTGGTCCTATTCAGTACAAGACAGAAAGCATGTGTTGTCCTTCTTCTGTAGATACAGGCTACCATCTCCAGGGTCACAACTGTTTCCTGACTTAAGAGTAGTCAAACTGGTGCAACCTCAAGGTTCTTAAATTAAAATAAACTCATGATGAGTGATACTGCCAATTGCAGCACTATTGACGAAGGATTTTATAGYGTTGCTTAGTTGTATTGGCAACCAAAACACGGTGCTTCCTTTCGATATGCACAGTTTTTGAAGACAATTAGGTCTCCTACCCTTTTTGATCCTTCCAATAAACATATTATGTTTTAAAGTTTTGAAAGGCCAACAGTAAATACATCAAACAGACTGTCTACCTTCAAAAGAAGAAATGTAGCTTACCCAGCAAAAATTCACACACAGTCTTCTTTCAGCCAAGGTCAATAATTGTATTAACTTCTGTAAGAAGGCTGAGAAAAAGTTCCTTTTAACTAACATGAAATCCTTTTAAAACTTTATAACAGGGAGAAAAGGAAGAACACACTCAAGGGTCCCTGTAACTTTAAATCACTCCTTGTCCTGTCTCCAGAGAGATCTTTAAAGAAAAAAAAATAATCAGAGAGCAACAGGAACTAAATGTTGTTTAATGGCATTCATCGCCAAGGACAGGAAGGCCCCTGCCCAGCCGTGGGATTTTAAGAACAAGGACAGGGACCAAAAGCTTCACCAACTACACTGAAAAATAACTGCTGAAATCACACAGGATTTGTGACAGAATTAGGCTTACTAAGCACGTTGTCGAAAAGATAGAATTGATGGGGTGAAATCTATCTTACCACATGGTTGCCAGAAGCTATGCCCAGTTAACAGAGGATATTCTACTAAATAAACCTAAAAGGCTATATTCCACCCTGCTTACTCACTAAACACTCAAGCAAGGACACTTAAGAGCTCTGCTTGCATCTCCACATCATTATAAAAATGTATTACATAATCTTCACAGGGCCTCTATGAGCATGAAAACATCATCTTCAAATGCTACTTTCAATGACCAAAGCACCACAACAAATAGAGCTGGAGTCTGGATAAGGATCAGACAAGTTTCCTCATTTCTTGGCCTAAGATTAGTCAAAAGATAATGCTATATTTTAGGAAAGCAAATATTATTCTGGATATATACCCTAAACTAGAGGTGCTTAAAAAGACTGTTTATAAAAGTACCTTTATCTCTAAAAGCCAATGAGACTAGTAGGCGCTCTCTGCCCTCTGAGGCCTTGTTCTCGTTTGGGCAGGATTTTTATGATTCACTGATTTTAAGTATTACATAAAGGCATTAGCTGCAGTCCCTCCGGAGCTCTCCCTAGGTCTGGGAGCTCCGTGCTACCGGGATTAGCACAGACAGATCTGGTCTTCTGCTTCTCAGTGGCTCTTCCCCATTTGCCCACTTTTGTTTGCCTTGTTACTCTCCCTGGGCAAAAAGCCCAGACCAATTTATGTTTCCTTCCTTATATATATCCCAGACACTGCTTCTGAAGTGGGCATTTCATACTATGTTATTTATAAATATGTTATATATTTATTAACTTATAATTGGAGTTCATGTTTATAATGAACATCAGCAAGAGCTAGAAAGCTTTAAGCCTGTGTCCAGAAGCAGTCAAATGAAGGATCAGTTTTTAACAAAGTTATCCTCATTGACATTGCTTTTATTTGCAACCAGTGCCTGGACTCTCCTGCCCTTCCCATTTTTCACTGAGCCAAGGGAAGGATAATCAGCCCTTGGTTGTGAACTAGATGAACTATGTATATAAAAAAAATACTGATATACATTAGGGGTTTCTTTGCAAAGACTAAAATGAAACAGCAATGTACTTATATCTAACCAGTAGCGCACAACAAAAAGGCAGGCTGTGCACGTAACTCATCGCTGTACCACAATCCAGAGCTTCAGCTGAAGTTCGGTCGAAGAATAACTTCAACAGAAGTTGAGGCTGTGATAGAGGCTCTCATAAAGTAGGAATATTATATGGGGGCCTGGTCATCAAGGTGTTTATTGTAGTGTTATTTGGCTTTTTGAAGAAAAGGTTGGAAAAACAGGCTGGAAGAATAAAAATGTGGCTCGACATAAACACTTGAGAGTTATGAGACGGGTAACCTGTCACGTGACCATTAACAGCAACCGTAAAGCTGGGTGGGGAGGAAACAAATGCATGTAGGCAGTTTATTTGATGTTCATTCTCCCCTGTAAATACTCTCTTCTTGGTGCAACATACAAAATACCTTCTTTTAAGGGCTTCTTGTTAACCAGAGACTGCAACAGCTTCTCCACAGTGAACAACAGCCCCTTAAGAGAGTCCCAGCGCCCCCAAGGCAGGATCCCAGGTGCCAGACCCAAATCTCAGCTCCAGGTAAGCATGGCTGAAACAGGAGCCCCCACTCTGTGGCTCCCCGCTCTGGTGGCATCCGATTTACCACCACCAGGCAAGATTTAGTTTTGTACTTAAAATCCTGGTGCATTTTAAGGCTGTGATGCTGCAATTGGATCTAGCTGGGCAAGCTGCTGGGTACAGGCAGAGCATCACGGACAGATTTCAGCAGGCCTCCAGAGGGACTCATATGCCACAAGCGGTACCAGAGTGAGCGAGGATTTGCACTGTGGGACTCGGTCCGGATCACATGTAAATCCAACCAACTGTGCTTTCTTTAATGGACATTGAGTAGTACAGGAGACTCACGTGCCCAGCTTGGTACACAAAATGTCCTCATTCCCAGTGTTAATTAGGATAGGATTAAGATCCAAAGGGATCCATCCTTTAAAGATACAAGGACTGGGATATAAATATTTCTATCTGAAATCAATCTTGTGGCACATATTTTGTGAGCGGGTCTTTTTTAAAAACAACTAGAATTATACTATCAAAATAGAAAAACACAAAAATTGCCATAATGAAGCAAATCAACAATACTGATCTAGAAGGATCTTTTTTCTGACCATGGACAGTAAAAGATGCTAAGTTAAGAAGTATAAAAACAAGGTAACTCATTGTTCATAGATTCACTGGGTTTGAATTATACAGATATATATCAAGAGTAACTTTCAAGATACTGCAGTACAAAATACATTTTTACATATGTCAGAATTAGTCAAAAATAATTAACAGCATCCCTCTATGTACTATATTATTTTAACAATGATGTCTTGAATCATGCCATCAAATTAAGTAGTAGGTATAGAGATCACAGTTATCTTTTAAGTGTTACTGATAACATCTTTTCAGATTCAATGGGTGGCAGAACCAGAAATCCTCTCTGCCCGTAGGTTACACGTCCACAGGCTTTCGTTCTGCTGGCATCAGGCTGTTGCTATGCTGAGCCTCCTTGGAAGATGCAGATTTAAAGTTGTGATTGTGGCTACAGAATCTCAAACTACAGCTAAAATGTAGCTCAGCTGTTTGCATGGAAATAGGCACCAATTATAGTGAAGTAAAATCTATCCTGCAATTCCACTGATCATTACAGTAACCTACCGCCCCTGTACTTAAGTGGGGAGAGATAAAAATAGAATAGCAGGTAGAGAGAAATGTAGAAAAAGACTGTTATTTCTCAAAATGTTCTGTGATGCCATTTACCACACTAGCATTGACACAGATGCAACTAATTATCTGGTAATTTCTTCTCCTGAATACATAATTTTGAGACTCTTTTTGACTTCTATATGACAGATAATATTTGGCTCTTCCCCTTTAAACATCTGTCCTTAACAATTATTCTGCAACAACAGTAAGTTTAAACAGCACAGGACATAACCAAATCAGCGTTTAAATGGACACTGACAAGCCACAAGGCCCAAGGTTGTTTCTTCTTTCCCCATAGGAAGCTGTCTTTAAAAAGAAGAAAGGAAGCAAAGTCATTCCTTTGTAGTATTTTCAAAGCAAACACCACAAATATTGAGGATGCAAGCGAAATAACCTTCAAATCTCTTTAGGAGAAAACAAATGGATTGTATTTCTGTCCAAACTGAGTGGAAATATAATAAATAAACAGGAGAAACTATTAGAAGTACATTATATTTTTAATTGGCATTAGTTTTAATACTGTGTTTTGAAGATTTTCATTTTTTAACTAATGCTCTCCAGTTAATTTCAGGAAAGTGATAAAAGTCTGAGATCTCACCAGCTCTCGTAAGTAATGCTGAGGCTGCTCAGCACTTGAATGGCAACTTGCCAGGAAAAGAAACAAAATGGGATGTTGGTGAGTGACAGCAGCAGATTAATCCCAGGCCTCAAGTTACCTCCATGCTTGGAGAATCACAGGCTAAACCAGAACAGTCTCTCTTATGAAGAAGTGTAAATGTAACCTGTGTTAGAGTTCATTTGACTATGGAGCTATTGGGCATGATTTGAATTTGGTGTAATTTCATTCATGCAATGGGACAGAGAGCCCAGACTTCTAATTTGTTAGAGAAATTAGGCATTGACCTTGTTAAAATTGCATGCTGCAACATGCATTCAGTACTTTCTCTTACCTCCCACTGCTTCTTTATTTCGTTGCCAGTGTTTCCTACTTTTGGGGCAGGTAAGTCTTCCTTTACTGTCATTGCTGACAAATACCATAAGTCATAAAATTGCCATTACAGAGACTAGCCACACCAGAAGAATTACATTTCCAGCATTATCTTTGGTTTCTTATCCCTGGATCTGAATCTTTATTTTTGGGTTTCACATTTATAACTCCTAGGCCTATTTAACTTCATTTTTATATGGAATAATATTACTTTGCGGTTCTACAGCACTCCATCTAAGGTTCTCCAGGCAATTTAATCTTTCCAAATGTCACCTTACTCTAGAAGGAGCTCCACTGAAATTAACATGTCTACGGGCAGAATAAATATGGGAACAAGTTACAGAAGAATTAAAACTGTGAACAGTTATAGCACCTTACTTTTGTCAGAATGAATGGATGTATTAAAAAAAAGTTTCCTTCCATTTATAAAATTTCCATGTGCTTGAAAGGCTTGTCAAACTATACCAAAAAAGTTGAATGCTGCTGTATCCTGTAATTAAAAAAAAAAAAAAATCACTCCCTATAGTTAAGTGCAAGTCGTCAGTATTATGCTTCATACATAAACGGATAAATAAAGATAAACAGAGAGAAATGTTTTGAAGAGTTGCTGACTGACTTTGAACATCTGCCTTTAGCTGTCCAGTCAGAGATGTGTAAGCCCCTAAAAGTAAAGATATTTAGATATTTAACTCTCACTGAAACTATTAGGAGTTAGGCACCTGTATTACCTCTAAAAACATAGGCTTTGGGACTGGTTATTTCAAAGTCCTGCAAAGCTGAGGTTCATACCAGTAACAGCTACAGTTATTAGTGTCCAAAACTTATAAAAGTCTTGATCCTAAGAATCCAAATGGGAAGACAATCAAATCAGAGGGCACTGAGAGTTTGTGACTGATTCATCCAAAGTTACACATTAGGGCAACAATGGGGAGCCTATGGGGCTGGTACTGATCTTTTTCTTTCAGCTTGTGATCACTTTTTTGCATTATTTCTGACACCACTACAGTATGTTCATGTGTAGCCCTCCAAATGTTTGCAGGCCATGCAACCCTCAGCAAAGAAAGCCTGAGACTCAGGAAACTATTTAAATCTACCGAAATCAAGAAAAATGCACCTATGGATTTCTGTGGGTTCTGGATAAAAGAGTAGCAAAATGAGATAAAGAGTACAGGACTTTTGACTCCTTGCCTAGTCCTCCGATCAATGAATCAGACTTTTACCATCCCAGTCCATATTCTTATAAATAGAAGAAATGAAAATTCAAATCAAAATTACTTTAAAATGGTGGTGATAGCAGTCATTTTCCAGAGATGAACAAAACTTCTGGCTATAAAAGTATTCATCTCTGCATATATCATTCCAAGGAATGGAAGGAAAGATATGTACTACTAAATATACATTCAGACTATTGCAAAGTACCGAATTCAGGACAAAAATATCATCTAAAAAAGAATAATTCCTGCTGGGGATGTTGCCTCTTTCCAGTGAGTGCAATTCACCACATAAGGAAGTGTATTTTTGATGATCCTAAATCAAGCTTCCAGGAGGGAAGATTTTAAAATATTCTTGTGTTGTAACAAAATGTTCCTGCTGGTGTTATAATGAAGGAAAGAAAGAAAGAAAAAAAAAAACTCTTCCTGGCAGGAAATTAATTATTGAACATTCCAGTGCTTGATGATGCGCTCCTACATTCTGTGCAGTCTTTCCATTTTTCTCTCTCAAAATGTAGCAAAATGCATTATGGAGAATATGGAAAAACAACAAAGAGCTCCAGAAAACCAGCTTATCAAATGCATTTAGAAACCAAACAGAACTGGAGTGAGGAATGTGGTTTGTGTGTCACCACACCTGCTGCCTATTCCCTCTTTGCTTCCCCCTCTCCTCTTCTTCATCACGTTGCCACTTCTGCTTCTGTGCCCTGAAATTACTTCTGTCTAAGAGGGAAGCTGTTCTCCAGGCTTTTAGCATCACTTACCTGCAACAGCTTTGAACTATCACTTCCTTCACTGGAAAAATAAAATGGAAAATCTCAGTTCTTAATGAAAAGGCAAAATAAAAGCCAATCATCATGTGCCTGTGTCTAAACATCCAGCTGCAGTTCCATTTTTAAAACCATCTTTTTTTTTTTTCCTTATGTCCAGTCAGTTTAGCAAACTTCACCAATGGCTGTCAGTTTTAGTCTTCCTGTGAAAAAGCTGAAAAAAAAGTGCATGCCATAACTTCACCAATCGGTTCTATGACAGAATATATAGTTACTGAACCTACATATGCATCTAGAAATATACTGAATTCAGCGAGCTTATCCTGCTGCCAGAAGCACACCCATGAAAGCAGACGCTTTCCAGTAACTGGCATCCTGGATCCTCAAGTGGTGCTTTTTCGAACTACCAAACTACAGAGGGAACGTAACAGACTGAAACCACAGATGCCAACTGCAGATAGTGTTTTACGTGATCAGTACTCCATAGCTTAGTTAGGACATGATGAAGAACTTTTCATGATAAATGAATAATTTTGGTTTTTTAAAAAAGGCAGCGAGAGTATGGGAAACTACTACAGCAAATGGCTGTATGATGCCCACAGAAACTTTCACACCAGGTAGGCTGCTGAGGCAGTAGCGGTACCGTTTCTCATGGGCATCACTACTGTCTCATGGGGCTTATTGACCTCACRCGCTTCCCTCAGCTGCCAGGCAGGATGTCTTGGACACAGCATGACAGTAATACTGCTCTGGCTTCCAGACCAGAAATAGCTCGTACTTGGCTAGTTCAGTGCACCAGCAGAGCAAGATGGTCAGTCTCCATCCCTACACGCAGACGTGCCAGTGTTTTCATGTGTTGTTCATATCTGCAAATGTTTAGCTGCTGCCTACCACCCTCCCCTTAGAACATACTCCTGTGCATCTGAGACACCTCTTGGTTCCTTATTCACACAAGGGGTCCCAGCAACTGGGACTGGTAATTCAAGGATGCATCTTCACAGATGCAAAATCTTCCCTTGAAAGAAAGCACTCTGGAATAAGACAAAACATCAACTTCATAGCATCTCCCTAAACACAGAGGTACTTGCAAGTGTGACAGCAGCAGTGCAGGAGCAGGAGCCGCAGCAGCAGACCAGCAGTTGCCCTCACCACCGGGGCCCTCTGCGAGGCCCAGAGAGGAGCAGGGACCTGCAGGAGCTCTGTTGGTGCTGGTGGAAACCCAGCATCATCCTGAGCTATTTTTTCATCCTAGCCTCATGGCTTTCCAGCACAGCAAAGCTGCTATTGATTCTGCAACTGATACACAACGATACTAGTGGTGACTCAGATCACATTGTTCTGAGAAAAAAAATTTTGAATTATAAAACAGAAGCAAGTTTCATTTCTTTGCTACATATGAACATAAAAGCATATGCTGGCATTTAATAAGAAACTATACTGAAGAGAAGCGCCATGCTTTGCCACTGAGCCCTTGCATCACAAAATCGCACTCGCCTGAATATCACTCACCATCTGTAAAATGTTTTTCACTTCTAGAAGATAATGTGAGATCTATGTGTTAAAAATAATATATATTGTAAGCAATAGCTATTATCACTTACTTTGGAGCGGCACCTTAGAACAAATGTCTTTTTCTCCCCTGAAATAGCCCACGCAAGGCATAAAACTTCTTAAAACCCTAGTTAGCAGCACAAACAAGGTGACAACTAATATACCTCTTAAAAATTTCTCTTGTATTTTAAGAAGGCAGGGGAAGGTTTTTCCTGAACATAATGTTATTCAGAGGAATTTGCCCTGTAGGACGACATTCTCCTGCAGGACTATAGGAATTCTGGAGAAGGCTGTGTGCATCTGTATAAATGTATCTTAAGTTCCAGAGAGGGAAAAGAGTTTAACTCCTTCTTACACAAATGATTGAAGGCAAAGGGAAAACCAGATTATTTTTTCGAAAAATACATTTTTTTTCTATTCCTTCTCAAAACAAATGCCTATGAATTTAAGATTAACCCTTTTTAATCACTACAATGTTGAGCAATAGGAGATTAGATGCAGGCCATCCATCCAAACACAGAACCAAAAGAGATGGGGCCAGGAGTCAGAGAAATGTAGACTTATGTATAACAAGAGACTGTCAAAACAAGAGGGGAGTCCAATCCAAACTCGCCAGCGCTGACTCCAATCAGACTCTGAATTTTGGACATTACGAAGATGCAGGTCAAAATGTTGTGGAATAAGTCCATCTGCATTAACTGCATTAACATGACATCAGAGCTGAAAGACTGGCTAATTTGGGTCTCTTTTCAGATAAATTATACATGTTGTATAAACAAAACAAACCAAAACTAATTTCCAGTGACTGCACTGTCTCTTCCAGTAGACAGTGCTTTAATATCATTATGCATAAACAGGAAGAGATGATGATCTGTAATTCAAGTCCATTATTTTTATGGGACATGGAGATACATGGCAGTATTATGCAAATTGTTGATTAAGAAGATTGGTATGCTACATTAAACAAATAGCTTTTCCATGCCTACGAACCAAGGCTGCTTTTTATTGTTACATTTGTTCTTGCTGTCCTTGCCAATCACGACGAGTTAGTTGGAGGGGGCAAACACAACTTCAGAGCAACTATTATATTGATGCTGAACTACATTCAGACCTAGATTTTGTGCCAACGCAGCCTGTGGCAGAACAGGAAAGTATCTTGTAGATGATTTATCCAAAAACTCTC
This sequence comes from Apteryx rowi, assembly GCF_003343035.1. Taxonomy (NCBI): domain Eukaryota; kingdom Metazoa; phylum Chordata; class Aves; order Apterygiformes; family Apterygidae; genus Apteryx; species Apteryx rowi. The sequence continues at coordinate 5,894,784 of NW_020450760.1, read as the reverse complement.
CCCATGTTTATTCTACTGTAGCATATGAGAAGGTACATTAAATTAAGTACTGGGATAGCCCTCAGCTTCCTTTCAAACTGCCTGGATACAGACCTGGAGCCCTGTACTGGCTTCAGCCGAATATCTCCACACCTCTACGTCGGAGCGATGGGGCAGACGCTGGCTCAGAGTCTGTGGGCACCTTCGCCGGGCTCCAAAACAGACAGGAGCCCCAGGTGCCGTTACCCCGGGGAGGCAGGGGAGGCCCTGCACTGCTTTCTCTGCGCATCGCAACCAGTGACCAAAAAGTGCCTGACCTGAACGTCGGTTCAGACCCCCCACCACGGTCCCAGGCACGGCCCGGGAGGCGGCAGACCCTCCTCGGGCTCCCGGGGGCAGCGGGGCCGGCGCCGCGCCCCGCCGGCTCCCCGCACCCGGGGCAGC
>NW_020450760.1:5882562-5893688 GCF_003343035.1 Apteryx rowi | reverse complement strand
GGTGGCCGCGAGCACCCGGCTCTTCCCCCGTCGCCCCCTCCTGCCTCAGGGCGGCCCGTCGGCACTCGGAATAAATAATTACGTCTTCTCGCCGCGGCAGCAGGGGGGCGGCGAGCAAGGGGAAGCTCTTGTCCGTTTTCTGCGGCGGGGCGCGGGGACGGGAGAGGGGGCGTCCCCGGAGCGAGGGGCGCGCGTTTGCGGCAGAAACGGGAGAAGAAAGGATGAAGTGCAGAGGGATTTTCCTCGTGGAAATTAAGTACGCGCCGCTATAAATTAAAAGCACTAATGTGCAGTTTACATGCTCATTTAGTCTGCTCTCTCCTGTCTGTTCAGTCCAGCAGATTTCCTTTGTGGTGCATCTTCACATTGCATGTCTTCATTTATGCCATATTTTCATCAAAATTGGACAGTAATTATCAAGGCTCTTCAGCATTCGTAAGATCTGTGCTCTGAAAACTTAGTGAACAGCAGGAGCTGTTTATGTACCTTTATGTACAAGGCATTTCATTACAGTATATCGCTATTCGTACTTTCATGCCTGTTTTCTTTTCAAACCATGAAGATTATATAATGTAAGCAGAAATTTTTGACACAATCCAGTCAGGCTAGTATAGTATCGTTACTGAGACTAGCAAAACACACAAGCTGAGATCTACAAAGTTAAATATAAACAAACTGGGATTTAGAGATTGTGGCTCTTTCAAGTTGGAAGTGCTTATGTGATCCCAAGCACACGCTTTCTCCACACAGCCGGTTGTTTCACCCTGCTCTGGAATGCAGCACCCTTCCCACAGCCGGTCAGGTGATTTTTCTATCACAAGTCAAAATCAGATGGAGATGGTAAAAAGGCCAAGTCAGCTGTAGAGCATCTATTAGGTGATCTGTGTGTCACTGCTATAACAAGTACCGATTGATGTTCCTACAATCCAGTCTGCAAGAGTCTGGGGCTGTCTGCAGCTTTATTACTGTTTACTGTATGTATCAGGGCTCAAAGGTTTTACACAGATGTAGGCAGACAAATGCCATGCCAAAAAGTTTATGAGCCTGAACGCAAAGAACAGAAGAAACATCCCATGAAAAGGAAAATGCATCAGACTGAGTCCTGTTTGCATAGATCATGATACCCGTCTTTGACTTCCTTTTGCACTGGGAAGACCTGTTTTTTTTTTTTTTTTTCCAGGAGATATCTGAGTGGGCTGAAGACATCAGTAACATGTTCAGAGGTGGAGCTGAGAACTGAGCCAGGGTGGCTGTGGGAAAAGCGGGAGAATGACTTCACATCACAGAGTCATTGCACTGTTGTCTCAAAGGGACCGCTGGATGTCTCTGGTGCTAGCTCCTGAGCGAAGTAGGACTACCGCCAATGCTGGATCAGCTGAGCTTTGCAACCTGCAGGGACAGGGGTTTCATGACCTCTCCAGACGACCTGTTCCCGTCCGCACTAGCCTCCTGGTGAAATCTCCTCATGACCTACAGTCAGTTTGACCAGTTGGAGAAAGGGAATTAATATAAGACACAGTTTTCAATAAATCAGGAACAACCTGCAACCTTCTGCAGTGAAAGGTGTACACTGGGGTTGAGTGATAGGAGCGAAGGTCAGAGGCAGTAACACAGTAACCACCATCTGCCAGCCCTGGCGTGGGATGTTACTGCTCTGATTCACTGCCCTTTGCACATTCATTCTGGGGCTGTTTAATATTTTAAAACTCCTATAAGATATTAAAACTCCTATTTAGGAGGAAGAGAAAGGGGATTAACCCATTCTGTGTAGGAAAACATTTGCTCTCTGCATCCTTGTCCTCTGAAGGAGAACAGCCCGGCAGAATGGCACCGTGCGGAGCAGGCAGCACTGGCTGGGCTCCTTGCTCTTCCCACACCCAGGGGAGGCAAGCGCCCCACAGCCCGGCCTGCCCTTTCCAGTACTGCGCCAGGCAGGACCTCTGCTTCGGCCCACCGGGGGTCCAGGCCCAGCTGGCCGGTTTGGCCACTCTGGTTTCTAGCCCAGTATATTGGCTCCAGGCACCTTCCCCAAACCAAACCTTGTTAACAGAAGCCCTCATAGGTAGACCTTCCACTGAGGTGGCTGAAAAAAATGCAATATATCCAGAACCAAGTGCTCCAAACTGAAAAGCTAAGACTCTAAAATTATAAGGACACTAAAAAAATGTGAGAAAAAAAGGGGATCCTTGATACGCATTCTTCTTCAAGTTTTCACTTTCTTCTCTGCAACTACGTAGTCTTATGAATTAGCTCTAGAAGCAAGTATGAAAACTGAGATCCTCACATAAAGCYGGCACTCCAAACGTTATGTTACTTGTCATAAAATCTGTAAATGCTTGTGGGAAATTATCTGTGAAAATAATACTATATACCTACTAAGGAGTAACTGATTATATACAGTGAAGAGTAAAGAACTTCTCTTAAACAGAAAGTGATTTAAGATTTTATTATTAAAGTTTGTTTGCCTTTTGATGTTTAAGGACAATTCTATAACTGAAAAAGCAGGTTACATTTAATTAAGTCCCTTGGCTCAGACTTGTTACTCAGGGCAACACTGTAAACACTTGGCAAAGACTATAATAACAGGTTTATTAAAAAAAGATTTTGGTCACATATGAGAAGGCAGGGAGTCTGACAGGAAGTTCATGGGGAACTTACCACTGTTCTGCATCACCTTTTTTTTTTTTCTTTTTAGTGTAAGCTGAATAAAGATGGTTAAAAGCTTTTACTGTACCACCTCTATTTGTTTCCTTTGTGTATCTTCCTGTGAATGAGTTAAAGAGTTGAATTCTCAGTTTGAGAGGAAAATATATACTCAGCCTCGTCCTAGCATGTTCCTTCACCAGTGCTCGTACCTTTTTTGGCGCTTTCATGAGCCGTGACTCCCTACAGCAGGGCTCAGGACTGTCCTTCCCACGGGTGCATCCAAGTCCCTGAGATGGTGCCACCGCTCTGGTGAGCTCCTCACTCCTGCGGCAGGCACCTCTGCCAAGGAAAAAGGTGATCCCAAGAGGATGGAGGATGTCTGGGTCTCACTGGTCTCCTCACCTGAGGACACACCTGCCCCCCACTGCTACAGGGGCTACAGAGAAGACAAGGATCTCACTCAATTTTTAATATCTGTTTAGTTTTGCTGAAGTCTTATTGGGTAAAGCCTGAAAAACAGAGGCTTTCTTACCCTCTAGCTGAATGAGGAAAAGGGAGGAAAGTTGAAGTCTGTAACACACAGAAAGCAATTCAAATTATTATTTAACTCATATTGTACAGATACAGTAAACCTGACCTGAATGGTGACTCCATTTTAAGGCAATAAATATGCCACTGTAGGCCTCATCAGCACCTCATTTTCCCTGTTTAGTCCATATCTGAACCACCCAGGAGTGCCAACCATGAGAAAAGACTCATTAACTGTGCTGGATGAATAAGTAAGTGAAGATTTTGTTTCTGTTACCCTGTCCTACAGCAACCGCCCCTTAGCCTGGCTCTTCTGCCCACCCACATGTAAACAATGGGAGGTGTACCATGTAAAACAGACTTGCAAAGTAAAACTCAAGAAAAGTAGTTTGTGTCAGGAGAAAAATAGCCATGCACAAAAATAAATAAGCTGTAAAACATGAGTGCTTTATGACTTTTTCTTTAAAGGCAAGGAAGAGTGGATTGAAATAAACATTTTAGTTCTCCAGTGAAAGTCCAGTGAGAGCAATCAACTAACTGATAAAATTGATATCAGTAAAATGAATGCCAGTTTTCAAAGATGTGTGACCCGTTAAACCAGTCCTAATCTGGGTGCCTTTTAGATGCTAACAGAGCAAGATGTGTGATGCCTGTTGGTCTGCCTCACATGGATGTACTGCTGGGAATAGGTACAAACGCTGCATGTTGACAGGGCTCCCTTCTTCTGCTCTGCTGTGTCTCCTCCTTCCTCAACTCCCAGAAATCCAACATTCAGGCAGCACTGATGAGCCACACCGGTTCATAACAACTGTTGCAACCTAATGGCAATAAATAATTTTTGTGGGATTCCCTAAAGGTTTCTATATGCTTTAACAGTTTCTTCACAGGCTCTCAAAAAAGTGCTAGGAGTTACTGCTAACTGGGATAGGTTCAGCTGAATTAGCTTTATTTGCTTGCTACAAAGGTGACACTTTTTTGTAATAACTTAATAGCAAAATGCATTTTCCAGTGAGCTGTGGTGATTTCAGGACTGAGTCTTTTCGGGCAACAGTGTCACAAGAGGAAGAGAGTTTCCATGCAAGGGAGTTGCATCCATGAGGTCCTTGTGCTTCTGCATGAATGCAGCTAGTGCAGTGGGATCAGGGTCATGTGGGTTGGCCCTGGTCCTTCCGCTGATGTCACTGTTGTGTTTGCTTTGGTGAGGGCGGTTTATTTTAAGGTGTGATTATTTGAAAACATCCATGCTTTATTTCATGGAGGCAATGGGAAAGGTCCTTCCCTGGCCTGAAGGCTGGTTTTCTTATGTCAAAAACCAAGTCAGCTTGGGTTGTGCCATTCTTTTAGGCAGTCTGGAGGTTGGAAGGAAAATGGGGTAGTTATGTAAAACTCATCTGAATATTACATACTTTTGGAGCTGATTTAGTATTGTTGCCATGGGCCTTTCTTTTGAAATCTCCCCCTTTACTAGGGAAAAACCCTTCACTGATTCAAAGAGGACTTGACACAGTAAAAACTCCTTGTAGTTTTGGGGAATTTGTTCATTTTTCTCTTTTGTGTGTCTGTTACTGGTGGATGCAGGATGCAGTTGGCCTCCTCCCTGTGAAGTACTGTGTAATTCTTTCCATTTGGGCCTGACTTGTCCTCAGCCATGTGTGACCAACTGATTTCATGACCTTCAGACTCCATTTCTGCATGTTACAGTGTGTTATGAAGCTTTGCTGCTCCAGTAGATGCCGAGCAAAGATTGTGATGTGTAGCAATAAGGGGAGCATTTTTCTAGGTATAAATGTTGCACACTACCCCTAAAAGCCAAGAAGAAGTCCTGTGAAGTAGGGCTTTCACTTTGAGAGGATCAGAGAGTCTCCTAGGAGTTTTCAACTCTTCCACAACCTGCTCCCATAACATAAGTTTTGTTGTCTTCATCCCATTTGAATCGGTGGGGTGGATATTTTGGTAGATGGTAAATGTTGACTATGAGATCCTGTAGGGATACGTAAACTGGTGAAGTGGTGTGGGAAGAGGCGATCCAGCCACAGCAGTGGGGAGCTGTGTACAGACTAACTCCCTTTGCTGCACAATCTCAGCTCAGGCTCCCCGGCTAGATTTTTTCTTCTGCCTGAATTATCCTGATTGGAGCAATTTGGGGTATTTCTCCAGTATACACAATAGCTATAAGTCAAGGTCTCTGGAATACCTTTCACTGGCAAATACTGTTTCTGGACATAACTGCAAATATTTAACACTGTTGTCAATTATAAAACCAGATGAGTTGTGCTGCTCAGAGGAATCAGCTGTCTCCAACACCAATTAAAAGTTAATGCTTCAAGTTGAAATGGAGAATGTGTGGTCTATTTTCCACCTCATGAATACTAGACTGTGAAGTACAGCAGCAGTGTTTAAGCACTGTAGCTGCAGATGCTATAAAAATAATAACATTGCTGGCTTTTATATAGAGCTTTCCATCTGTAGATCTCAAATCTTTTGTATATTGCAATTTTGTGTAGTTTCCTGACTTAATCAGTCTGAAACAAAATCTACCAGTCCTGAAATAGTATTTTATGATGTAGAAGACAACCTGCATATTTTTGCAATAAAATATTTGTGGAGGACTGAATTACGTGTGATCTGTTCTGGGTAATTCATCATAATAACAAAATAAAGTAGTTTCTTATAAGCAAGCAAGCAAGAAGATTCCTCTTAAACTGCCTGACCTCTTTCACAACACTGAAGATGTCAAATATTTTCCAAATGCAACACTCAGCTAAACTGCCTGCTGATGCAACTCCCTTCAGAAGAAATTCAACCTTTCTTCTATTTGTTTATTTTTATTAGAATAAGTGTTTCAATTTTACATTCAAGGTCAAGTCAGCTTGTTTATGAAAGAGAGGTGAGAAGCGACTCTTTCCCTGGCCTTGCCAAACAACATTAGCTTTGCAAGTAACAGAAAAATATAGATGCTTTGGATTGAGCGACAGTCCCCTATAACTGATAAACTAGCCGTCTTGCACTAAAAATTTTTTTGAGGTAAGAGGTGGGTGACTCTGATACCTAACCTGTCAGGCTGAGGATTTTGTTGAATTAGATGCACTAATGGCTCCAAGCACTTTAAGAGCAGGCATTTTCAAACTTTACTTGTATTTCACTGAATATTTAATGCCAGAAGCTAGCCTCTGAAAAGAGGTAGAATTAAAATCCAGTAGTCATTCCTTAGCTGAAGGAGGTTGATAATTTCAAAAGTTTGCCTTTACCATGTTTCAAAGCATGACCTTGAGGAGCATTACCACCTGGCACAATAGCAGGCATGTCTTTGTTGTTACTGTAAACGGCAGTTAGAAGTCATGGCTGGCGATACTTTACCAGTTAACTTGAAGTGTCTATCAGGGTTCATCAACCTCTAGTCAATATGACATTAAAGACTAATCACTTTTAAAATGATGTTAAAGAACACACAGTCAAGACCTTACTTGAGCTAATTTTGACATTCTTGCTTTGCTGAGGTCAGCAGGACCTTCGCTCTTGAGTCGGATGGAGGCAGCCCGGGAAGGATGTGCTTCTAGCAAGAGGTCGCTGCCTGCTCCGTATCACTGTGCATTCAGTAAAGGGGGGATGAGGGCAGATGAGAAAAGGTGTGAGAGAAAACAAACAGTGGTATTTTTAAGTGTTGAGCACCAAAAAGAACTTCCCATGCTCTGTTTGTAGGTATTTATGTTGCCGATATTTCAGGATGGAGATTTCATTAAAGTTGCCTTTCCCCACTCCCAACCTTCCTCTGTATTGCCCAGTGCCTGGATTGTAGAGATGAGAGTTGAGGGGCTGAGATATTCGTTGATGTTTATATACTTATGCATTGTTTTCCCTGGTTTAATAATTTCTTTAAAAAAATGAACAGCAGTTAAGGAGGAAGATAACAGTATGAGGCTTTACCGCTTGGCAAATATTCCTAAGTTGCCTCTGATGGAAATGTTGGTACTTTGCTCCCAAGAAAGGCTCACGAATACATCCATTTATGTTATAACTCCATTGACTTAAACTGGCAGATGATATCATGCCACAAAATTCAACTGCTGTAAATGAAAAAGAAAGTTTGAGGATGGAAGATGCCCTGTAACTCTCCTCTTGGAATAACTGGCAAGAAGAACATGTATTTGGTGCAATCTTGTAGCTGCCAAAACCAACACAGTAATGATGGATTTGAATGGAAGTTCCCTCTAGAAAATAACTCTTTCCAGGACTATAGAATTGTCCATGCAAAAATCTGCCAAGAAAAACTCCCAGATTTGATAAGATCTGGCAGGCTTCCCAAATGTCCAGAGCTTGAAGATTCACAGATTTTCTTCATTATACCTCACATGTTCATACAAGTCTATGACGTACCATGTTTAATTCAAACACACATTTTACGGGAGCTTGTCGAGATTCCAGGATGAGGTGAAAGCATGACCACATGCCATCACACTAGAGACTTTTGCCTCTTGTCTTCAGTGCTTTTTACCTGCTTTTACACATCCTGTTGCATTTTATTTCACAATTGATTGCAAATATGTTTAGCTGTCCAGGAGATCTTACTTATGATGATTGCTGAAATACCATTGAACTGTTTAATGAAGAGGCAAAAGTGTTCTGGTTCCTCATGATTATAGTTCATTTTCTTCTCAAGATGAAAGTACAAAGTATCAAAGAGCTTTTAAATACAGTAGGGACAAGAAAGACAAAAACCAATGGCCAGAAGCTGAAGCCAGACAAATCCAAATTAGGAGAGTTTAGTAGTGAGGCAGTCATCCAGAGAAGTGATGATTTGCCAACTCTCAGTCTTCAGAGAGACAGCATGCCTTTCTAGAAGACGGGCCATAGTTAAGCACAGCACAGCTTATTCAAAAGTGGGTTAATTGGGGGAAGTGTAATGGTCTGTAATATAAAAGCCAGATCACAGGATCTGTCTAATGGTCCTTTGCCTTTAGTTCTGTGAGGCTGATCTTAAAAGGGTATTGTTTTTCTTTCCATTTTTTAGCTCTTACCGAGACAAGGTCAAAGAGTTTTAATTCCATTCCCTAAAGATTTCTACCTTGGAAAATGAAGCCATTGAGAAAAGCAATAGTAGTAACAGCAATTGCTAAGTGATAACACAGTTTGCAGTTAGTGCCCAGCCACTAGGAACTAATTAACTCATTCACAAAGCTACAAAGCTGCCGCCAGACAGTAGAGTGTTCCCTGAGGAACGCAAATGTGTGAACACATCCGTGTTTGTTCAGCGCCACCTCTAGAAGTCTGCTGTATTCGTGCACAAGGAGCCACTGACTCGTGCTCATCTCTCAAACAACTTCACAAATATTCATAACATCCACATAACATTTACAGAGAGAGCCTCAGCAATGCAAAGAGCTAGCAGGTGCCATGCTACTGTGCAACACTTTTAGAAAGCTCATTTCCTCCATTTAGGCACGTTCTGAGAGAAAAAACACAAATAACTATACACCAATAGGAAGTCATGGTCATTTATTCAGAGCACTGGAATTCAGAAGATCTGCACCCTAGTTCAGCTTTGGCTCTGGCTTCGGGCACACATGATCATATGCAAGTCACTTAACTTCTCTAAACTTGTATTTTCTCATTTATAAGACTGGATGCTGTTGCTTGCATTGTCCTACTTCTCCCAGCTCTTGTGAGCTGACATACTCACATGTCTTCACGTGGAGGACATTACAGAGAACCATGTGTTTTTATTATTATCTGTGTAAACAGAAAGCAATGGCTGTATTTTGACTAGTAAAAGTGAAGAGACAGTTGATGAGGGTTTCTTTTCATGCACTTTTTAAAACAGAATATCAGATACGTCCTTGTGCAACTCTTCTTTATATACTCTCTAGAGAAATCCAGCTGGCATGGCATGTGCTTAACCCCTCTACTCTCATTAGAAATGTTTACAAGGGCCATCAATGCAGGGAGATCTTGTAACCTCCATGGATTATGGAAGGGGGTTGCAAATCCAGTGTCAGAAATTCCCGCTATTTTCTTCCCACTGTTGTTGCAGATGATGTTCTCTTAAAAGTCCAGTTCCTGAAGGGAAGAGAATTCCAAATATACTCAATGTTTGGGTGTTTTAAGTATGTTTTTGGCTTCAGCAGTAGTGGAGAAAACCTAAGAAAACATGCTTCAGCCTAAAGGTGATAAGGCCAGAAAACAAAGATAAAGAAAGCAGTTTGTATTGTTTTGTGAAATCTCATGATTTCTGAGCTGATTTCAATGATTTTTGAGCAGCTGCAAGAGCTCTGCCTTTCTTGCCTGGCTGAAGAGAAGTCAGCTCTCAGCTGATAGAAAAAGGATTACATCCTGTTTAATGGTGACTTTGACTTTGACTGCAGATGAGTAGATGTTATTTCTGAAGGAAATATGTGGGGTAGTTAGCTATATTCCTGACAATAGAGAAGGCATACCTGCAACCAGCAGTTATGTCAGGGAGCGCGATTTTGTGAGCGGGGATTAGCCCCCACCGCAGTGACCTTCCATGTATAACCACAGCCAGCGTCAAATCTCTCACAAAGTGTGTTTTAGGCACTGTAAAAGCCACAGCTTTATTCAGGCCCTGATCCTCAACCTCTGACATTTCAGTCCTGTTCAAAGAGTTGGAGTAGCAGCTAACAATGCACAATATAACATGTCTCACGCTGTGTTTCTTCCTACAAAACAGCCATTGAGCACTGGTCAGGAGCCATTAGTAGCCAGTTCAAATGCAATGTAAATTATATGAGAACTCATTGTTTTTATAAAGATCACATGCAATTTGTTGCCAAGCAGCCTACACAAATATTTAAAGCCTGCCTCTTTCTTGACACAATTAAAAAACAAAAATAAAAAAAACAAAAATAACAGGAGCTTTTACTTTGTGCCATAACGGCTGAGAGAAAATTAACCTCTTCCCGTACAGATCCTGGACATGAGGATGATGGAATTATTGTGACATGCAAGCATTGCATGGGGATGATGCTGAAGAGGACTTGGCTTAGAGGCTGGCTATTTCTTCATGGCTTGGTTTTACATTGTCATACATTTTCTTAATGACACATGGCCTTGCTGATTACCTCTCCTCTTGAGACTAATCTTTTCAGGCAAACCCTGAGGTAACTACTACTGCCCGTCATCCCAAGACCGGCCCACCTTGGAAGAACTACTACTACTTCTGGTCATTGCTTTATCCCTCCCTCCATCTCTGCCTTCATTCAAATCTAAGCATGTGCTTAGCTGTTCTGCAGAATCATCAGACAAGAATAATGTCCAGTCTGTTAAAATGGGATCCGAGTGCCAACTCTAGATTTTTGTGTAGAAACTTGGGAGTAGAGACTTTTTTTTTAAATACTTGCAATTATTTTTACTCCTACCAGACTATGGTTTCACCAACATGAGTTACCAGTCTAAGCTTTTCTGTCTGTGGCAGCAGTCTCTAGGCACGAGCTGTCTAGTCACTCAAGCGTTACCATCCATACCACACAGGAGAGACCTCTTAAGAAAAAGTAGACTAAGTGTAAAAATAAACAATGGCTGTAATCCCAGCTGCATTTTTCCATAGGATCAGGCCTTCACTTRGTATGCACATGTGTGTGTGTAATGGCAATACTCAGAGTGAGTCATTTCCTACCCCAACGACAGCTTGCTGCCCTGGATCAGGGAACCCAGGGTCTGATCCCATGGAGACATTTATGATCTGCATGGGGCGACAATTACGAAGCCCCACGAGCGCTGCGGCATGGAAACAAGGGAAGCGGCACTGGGCAGTGCCTGCAGAGCTCCTACGTCCTGCTCTGCGGTGACCTGCGTTACAGAGAGAAGCCGTGGGCCAATCACAGAGCAGCTTTGGGGGAGCTTGGTGACGTCACAGAGCAGCCGTGCTGCACGCAGGCTGATGATTCGCAGAGCAGCTTTGGGGGAGCTCAGTGACATCACAGAGCAGCCGTGCTGCA
>NW_020450760.1:5787047-5881807 GCF_003343035.1 Apteryx rowi | reverse complement strand
CAGGCTGATGATTCGCAGAGCAGCTTCGGGGGAGCTCAGTGACATCACAGAGCAGCCGTGCTGCACGCAGACTAACGCCCCATGCGCGTAAAGGGCAACCCCAAGAACCAGTTCTAAGGGCCAGGAGTGGTTTCTCCTGCAGACCCCATGCACCATCAGACTGCTTTTGGCACCTGGTCAGACCGCCTCCCTATCCCGCTTCATTTGTCAGGCTCAGGCATTGTTCTGCTCCTTGAAACCAGAGGGATGCTCGGACCAGAATCCCGTAGATACAATCCGATTCCCCAAGGCTGTACTATATACGATACATCTCAAATCAGTTTTAAACCAGTTCATCTGAATTGATTTTAAAACTGCCTGCAACCATACTGTAAATGCCTTTTAAGGTGGCTGACCTAATTTTGCTAAACAAATTTTAAAACTGTTTGGAGAGTATCCCGATTTCAGAAATGACCTCATTATTCATAACAGGCTTCTGATCATATAATATCTATTAATTATGATCAGTTTCCTCAAAATATCATTTATTCACATGTTCATAATGATGTAATATCCTGCTGCTTGCATGACTGAGGTAGAACTGAATCACTGAATCACAGAATCACAGAATCGCTGAGGTTGGAAGGGACCTCTGGAGATCATCTAGTCCAACCCCCCTGCTCAAGCAGGGTCACCTAGAGCATGTTGCACAGGATTGCGTCCAGGCATGTTTTGAACATCTCCAGAGAAGGAGACTCCACCACCTCTCGGGGCAACCTGTTCCAGTGCTCTGTCGCCCTCACAGTGACAAAGTACTTCCTCCTGTTCAGATGGAAGTGTCTGTGTTTCAGTTTGTGCCCGTTGCCTCGCGTCCTGTCGCTCGGCACCACTGAAAAGAGTCTGGTCCCATCCTCTCGACACCCTCCCTTCAGATACTTGTACACATTAATAACATCTCCTCTCAGCCTTCTCTTCTCCAAGCTAAACAGGCCCAGCTCTCTCAGTCTTTCCTCATAAGAGAGATGTTCCAGTCCCCTAATCATCTTTGTAGCCCTTCGCTGGACTTGCTGCAGTAGTGCCACATCCCTCTTGTACTGGGGAGCCCAGAACTGGACGCAGTACTCCAGATGTGGCCTCACCAGGGCTGAGTAGAGGGGGAGGATCACCTCCCTCGACCTGCTGGCAACACTCTTCCTGATGCACCCCAGCATACCATTGGCCTTCTTGGCCACAAGGGCACATTGCTGCCTCATGCTTAACTTGGTGTCCACCAGCACTCCCAGGTCCTTCTCGGCAGAGCTGCTTTCCAGCAGGTCAACCCCCAACCTGTACTGGTGCCTGGGGTTATTCCTCCCTAGGTGCAGGACCCTGCACTTGCCTTTGTTGAACTTCATGAGGTTCCTCTCTGCCCACCTCTCCAGCCTGTCCAGGTCTCTCTGAATGGCAGCACAGCCCTCTGGCGTATCGGCCACTCCTCCCAGTTTTGTATCATCAGCAAACTTGCTGAGGGTGCACTCTGTGCCTTCATCCAGGTCATTGATGAAGAAGTTGAACAAGACTGGACCCAGTACTGACCCCTGGGGGACACCGCTAGCTACAGGCCTCCAACTAGACTCTGCACCGCTGATCACAACTCTCTGAGCTCTGCCATTCAGCCAGTTCTCAATCCACCTCACTGTCCACTCATCTAACCTGCACTTCCTGAGCTTGTCTATGAGGATGTTATGGGAGACAGTGTCAAAATCCTTACTGAAGTCAAAGGGAGACAACATCCACTGCTCTCCCCTCATCTCCCCAGCCAGTCATTCCATCAGAGAAGGCTATCAGATTGGTTARGCATGATTTCCCCTTGGTGAAGCCATGCTGACTACTCCTGATCACCTTCTTGTCCTCCACATGCTTGGAGATGGCCTCCAGGAYGAGCTGCTCCATCACCTTTCCAGGGATGGAGGTGAGGCTGACTGGCCTGTAGTTCCCTGGGACCTCCTTCTTGCCCTTTTTGAAGACTGGGGTGACATTGGCTTTCTTCCAGTCTTCAGGCACCTCTCCTGTTCTCCATAATCTTTCAAAGATGATGGAGAGTGGCTTAGCAATGACATCCGCCAGCTCCCTCAGTACTCGTGGGTGCATCCCATCGGGGCCCATGGATTTGTGGGTGTCAATGTATGATCTTACCTTAGCCTCTGGTCCTATAAAAATGCAAATGCCTGCAATAAATGTGCCATGATGGGATTCTCATGGTGGTAAAGTTAATTACATGCATAACTGTTTTCAGAATCAAGATATTAGTTTGCAAAAATATAAACAACTTCAGAGATTTATCTTACTTTATATTTTTTGGCTTTGATTTTCTGTATTTCTTTCAATGAGATCAGAAAGCATAGACTAATAGAAAAATTCTTCTTTTGTTTCCAGTTTGTTTCATCTTGGGTGTCTCATGCAATGAGATTCTGCAGTACCTCCAAGTGAAAGGGATCATTTAAACTCACAAGAAGCAACTGAAAGTAACAAATTGAAAGTAACATTATTGAATGAAAACATACATGAGTAGCTCTTTTTCAGTATGGAAAATGGAGTACAGGATTTGCTAGCCTGGATCAGCCATGAGGGCCATCCAGGCCGGTACTCTGTCTTGGGAGCATGAGGTGACCTGTGCTAAGGGCACCAAAGGAGGCAAGAGCCTCCAGAGCTGGAATAATCCATTCCCTGTATTGGGAGCCCTCCTAATTCCTTAAAGAGACTGGCATAAAACTTGACACATTATGTTTAACACTGCTTATTTTCTGGGCAAAGTTAATTAATAAAGCTCTGGATATTATTGTTACCTGTGCACAGATCTGATAACACTTCAGATTTGGCAATGGGAACTTTTGAATTTGTCCTAGGAGCAGTTTTTGTGCTAAGGCTAGCTGTGTGAAAAGGAATGACATTGATTTGATTTCACCACCTTCACCTTTCAGGTAAGGTCCCCTTTTCTTGGGTTACAAGTCAGGGAAAAGCAGAGCTCCTGATGTATTACTACAGCAGTACGCTCTGTACATAGTTTTGTCATGTCTGTCCTGTAGCCCTTTGGATCTCAGCCTGGTAGCTTTTCTGGGTGGGCAGTCTCCATGCTGGTTGGAGACCACTTTTTCTTCTCCTCTGGCGCTCCTTTCCTGACTATGCATGTACATGCAACCCCAAGATAGGAAGGGCCAGATCAATCAAGTGGGAGGGCAGTGTGACCCTTGCCAGCCCTATGGGGACTGGAGGAGAGGGTAGGAGTGAGGAGGTCCCCTTCTTTCCCACCACACATCTGCCCTCTTCCACCAATCGCCATAACAAACACAAAGGGAAGTCTACAGATAAGCCTCCACACTGTGACTAGCCCAGTAGGCAGGGATCATGATGCAGACCCATTTCAGCCAGGAGACTGGACTATATCATTATAAAGGCCTGTTCTGGCCTTAAAACCTACAGCTCCTTAAGAAATTGCTTGTAGTATAGTAGGGTGATGGCAAGATGGTGTTCTATATGCTCAATGATTAATGCACCACCTGAACATCAAAGGGAACAAGGACTCTCTGCCAGCAAGCTGATTAAGTAAACTTGTAGTCACTGTGGTTGATGCAGAAAAAAAAATCCTTAACGTATATGTGTGTGCACCTTTTCTATTTTTTTTTAAGGGCAGCGCTGCTTTCATCTCAGCCAGAGGCAGAGCTGGCCCAACAGCCTCGTCCCAGCACCCGAGCCAGTCCCAGGAGCGGCCAGGATAGGCCACCACGAACTGCCTGAGCTTTGGGCACCACTGCCCTCTCCTGGCTCCTACGCGCATA
Organism: Apteryx rowi; assembly: GCF_003343035.1. Classification (NCBI taxonomy): domain Eukaryota; kingdom Metazoa; phylum Chordata; class Aves; order Apterygiformes; family Apterygidae; genus Apteryx; species Apteryx rowi. The sequence goes on along the minus strand of NW_020450760.1, from coordinate 5,878,013 downwards.
TCTGCACTGACCCAGTCTCGAGTTGCTTCAGGTGATCTTTGCAAACATTTAAATATAGCACTGTTGCATTTGATTATTAAAACAGCACCAAAGGGATATGCTAGGCACTTTACAGAAAAAGGTGCTCTGGTTATAATCCATGCTACTCATTTACAAATCACTAAAGGGATGATTAGAGGTTAAAAGAGAAAGACTAAGGTAGTTCTCAGACAGAGGCTTTTCCCGTGTTTCCTTACATTAGAAAGGGGCCAGGGCCACTCCTGCTTTGCTCCCCACACTCCTGCCTTCCCCATCGTGGCAGCCCTGATGCACGTCAAGGAGGGCCGAGGACATGCCGTCATGTCCAGAGCCTGCAGTCCTGCATACAGGGACACATTTAATGGAAGAGCTTTTTCACAAGTCAGAACCCTTAATTTGAGGACAGCGTAAAGCATTTTCTCATTCCTGTAGTTAACCTGAAACCTCTAACACGTGCACTGCCCGTCTCCTCTCTGTGGAAAACTAATCATACATTGAGAGTTGCAACACTCCCTGAGACCTTGGGGAGAACTTGTCAGCCCAGGACCATGGGGCTATCCAGGGCCTCTCCCTTATTTGTACCTTGAGCAGTCATTTGTGGCAGTGTCAAGAGAGCACAAAGCTCTGCCGCTTACATTTAATAGCTATGTTGCACTGGCATGTTCGACTGTACAAGGTGCAGCGAACTAGAGAGCAGAGCCCTGCAAATTGATTCCCTCTGTCCGTCCTGCTGAGGAGCAGGCCTTTGATATTAACCACATCTCTCCCTCTTCTCATCCCTCACAGTTTTCCAGGAACTCCTGAGGGTGGGAGAAAGCTTCATGCCTGCAAAATGCCAGCCAGCTTTCTCTCTTCAGCCAAGTCCTTCTTCAAGGCTCCTTGCTCTGCCACGGGCACCTTTCCCTTGCGGTATAAGGAATAAAACAAAAAGAGAAAAGGAAGTTCCTTACCCCTGCCCTGCCCTGCATGGGAGCCCAGCGGGAGGAGCAGGCAGCGGATGGTATCACCAAATAGCAACAGCCAGTGCAGCTGAGAGGGATCAGAGGAGAGTGGGAGAAAAGTCCCAATGYGATACATTGCTGTTTGAGGGCGTCTTACAGGTCTAACCTATTGAACAGTGAGAGAAATGTTCACTATTCCCTATATTTTTATTTTCCTTCTCAAGCAACTTCACAGGGCTGGAGGATGAAAAGAAAAATAACCTTCTTAGATATTATTTCAGTACTTTATTTTCTATTTCAAAGAATCCAATTTATTAAGCAGCAATACCTGAGATTACACTCACCAAGCAAATTCTCAAAGGAAACCTCACCATCTAGGTGTATTTTTCATTATACAATAAACTCTGAACTCCACCAAAGGTGTTTTCTCGTAATGTTAAACTCAGTGCCTGACAATTATTATCCAGCTCCATTTGGTGCCAGAAGTGCATTCAGTGGAGAAGTAATAAATCCTTTCATGCTGTTTAATAAAACAAGAAAATGTGTTGCTCACACTTGGATGCTAGACTTTATTACACAAACACAGCTAAAAAAATAAATGGAGTATTTCCTGTTTAGAAGTGCCTACAAGTCACATGATGTTGATTTTTTCCAGGTGTTGCAATTCTAAATGAAATTTGCACTGAAGTTATTCCTAAAGAAATTAGCGAGTTATTTTAAAACATCATAATCAACATGTTGTTAAAGGTGCAAAACCATTGTAAAAAAATAAAATAATAAAAAGCATTCAGCATACCATAATGAAATTAAGCGTGGAACATGGTGGTTGCCAAATGAGACAAGATTTTTGTGAGACACTTTGCCATCCACTTTAGTGGATGCTTTTCTGAGTTTCCACCCAGAAAAAAAAGCAAATAAAAATCCTATGAGATCCAAGAACCCCTTTCAACTCATCAGTTGATTTCATCTCTTTGTAGGGAGGTGGGGTTATTCTCTACTCTGGTGGCCTGGTCTTGGTTAGAGGTGTCACAGCTATTGTAAAATAAATGCCTGATAAAAATAGATGTCTTCAGTGAGGTGCTCAGTGCTAAAGGGAAATAGCTCTTTAAGCTGGACTGTTTCTTCCTTTCTCCTAGTTTAGATGAAGTAGAAAGTCAGCAGCACACTCCTTAAAAGATAAATTCTACATATTCTGTTCTGTACTGCCCATACTCTCATGGCCTTTGTGAACCTCATCCAGTGACACCATGAAGGACATGAATAATATCTGTCACACACGTTTTGTCCTCTCATCCACTCCCCATTGACAGATTTGTGCGGGCCGCCGTCTCCCTTTTGGGCACTCGGTGGGGGGCATTCAGAGGTGCCCAATAATTTGACTTTCTGTGGGAGACAAGAAGGTTAAATAAAAATGTGCCCCTTACATTTGGGCAAGAAGTACTGAGATTTAGGACAGGCCTTACATCTTTCTGGATTTCTCTCACAGCTCCTGAACAACCACCAGAGTTCAGTTTTCTGCCCAGAACAGCTTTATTCTCATGGAAGAAACTCCATATGCCCGGGCAGGATGGACCCCCCTCTAAGCTTTGGACAGGCCTAAAGGTGTCCTGGGCCACAAACATCCGTTATCACAATCTGTGGTAATTTTTAGGTATGTCATGCTATGAACTTCTTAGCATTGCCTCTTCTGCATTTAATGTGAGGTTGTATCTCTCTCCTGTTAACCTCTTGTTCTGATCTTTCCACGTTAACAACAGTTGAGCACATGTCCACCTTTGGGGTTAATGACTTCTATTGAAATTTCTCCCAGATAAAAATTAGAATTTCTCTACCATTGGGTGGCTCATACCTTTTCTGCAGAGACTATAAGCTGTGCAGCCACAGGAGGCACTGACACTGCACCTCTGTGAATCTCAAAGAAAGAACATTATTTCTGTTGATGACCCCTGAAAAACTCCTCTACTTGAAAGAACAACTCAAAGAGCCACTGATTTCACATACAGTACAACACATCAGAAATGACTATTGCAGTGAAGAGGCTTTCCAGATCACCTCAACTTTGTAACAGGCTATCAGAGCACATTAAGTTTCATTATCAGCTTGACTGATTGAAGACTGTATGGCTGCCAGAAGAGTTGGGGTCATCCCTGTCCCCTCACCTGTCCCAATGTGCCTCTGCTTCCTGGGCCAGCAGCAGCAATTGTGTGGCTGTGTAGTTAGAAGAATCAGAGAACACATCTGAAAATGATTGCTTTTTTTGTAGGGTTGCTTTTCAGCCAGATGAGTTTGCTGATTCAGTTGGCCAAACACCTGCATGATTGCTGAAATGAGAAAGCCTAGCAGGGGCAAGAGGTGGGACGCATCTTTTTAATAACAGCACAATCATCTAGTGGCTAAAACTGATTGCGGCCAAAACTGATTGTGAGCCCGTCTCAGAGACTTTTGCAAGCGCAGCGCTATGTGCATCTCCCTTCTTCCTTTTCTCCCAGAGCTCTCAGTTCAACTTTGCATTTAAATGACTTAATTTTAAACTCATAAGTAATTCCAAAGACAATTGATATTTAATTTTAAGTTAATCATATTCTTAACTTAAGTTTAATAATAAGCATAGCTTTACTCACATGTGCAGTGTTAGGTATGTGTTCATGTTCTTTGCTGAACTGAGAATATTTCTTATGAGAAATATCAGAATTGCATAGATAGAGATGAACTAATTTTTCCTAATGGGTGAATTTGTAAAAATGCATCCTCCAGTTATGAGTTCGTCTTACTAGTCAAGAATTGTTTTATTCTCTTTTTCTTTACTGACAATAACAGGTTTTCACTTGGGTGTAAATTTGGAATTCAGAACATCCCAGTTAAATTCATAAGCAGAATTAGTAAAACTCTCTCTTAACAGAGTTGGTTTTATAAAAGAGTTATCGTTGCGTAAAGTTTTCCCAACTCAGTGGACTTGAATTTAGGCTCTCAAATCTGTATTTGAGCACCCCAAGACACTTCAAAGGTTGTGAGCTCTGCAACTCACACGTCCAATGATACAGAAGGAAGAAAAGCCACAAGTACTCTCTCCATAACTGCGGGGCCAAGGAGGGCAGAGCTCTTTAGTCAGTGCGTGTTCCTCACCGTCAAACAACCAGGTCTCAGCACGACGCAGAGAACGCGTCCGTGTCCTACTGGGGGGCTTGATGATTGTAACTAAAGTAAGGAGTGGTGATAATAATAGAGAAAGAAAGGTGAAAATTCTTGGGATTTAAGAGGGATTTCAAAGACACTCCAGGAATACTAAATTTGGGGTATTACACAATTAAGTGAAACCTTCTGCTGGTATAAAATAGATTTTAAAAAATCAGTCTGAGCTGAAGTGTGATGCCATGCTGTTTACATTATATATGAGTAGTAATTGGAAACAGGACATCTGCAGAAATTAACCATTAACTGTTGGGCACTAAAATCTTTAATTGAGTTTGTAAGCCCTTAATGGCACAGTTAACCTTAAACACAGCTCAGTGCACGTCCTACCTGGTTAACACTGGTTAATAACTCTAACAGCTGATAATATTTCACACCCATGAGAGCTCCAGATTAGCAAGAGGCTTGCTGGAAAGAGCTCAGCTCACCGCTCTTTTGGACCACAGACAGAACTGCTGTAACTGGTCTTTGCAGGTTTTCTTCCCTCCAGGCCTGTATGTGATGAGAGCACCCCTACACGTACAGCTCTGTGAACTGCAAACACCCCTGTGTCCTCTGAGCACTTTATGGTATTGCAGCAGATGGAAACTAGCTGGATTATAACTGATAAATCCACATCAGGTGGCCTAAGAAGTAGAAAAAGCAGTTATAACTTGCAGTTTCCTTGGCAGGGAGTGATACTGTGAATAACCCAAAGAGGGCAAAATCTAGCCCAGGGTGTTGATAGCGGTTGGAGAGATCTAGGCTATAAGGAACAGCCTACTACCTGCTAGGCAGGAGTCATTCAGAAATCTTAAAAATACCACACTCTGCCATTAAACCATGTGCCAAGCAAATCCTTGGATCATTACAGTCCAGGCATAGTTCAGGAAGTTAAATTTTAGGAATGTAAGTAGTTTAGATGGATTGGTACAAGCAGTAGAACTAACAAACAGGTGAAAGTAGAATTTTTGCAAAAGCATATACTTATTTGCCAACAACATAATGTAAAAATTGAGAAGTGGATTCATGGGATCTAACTTAGCACTCTCAGTATTAGGTTTCCTAGTTCAGAGCCTTGTAAACAAAAAAATATGTTTTTTTCTGCCAGCTTCTAACATATTTCTAAGCTAATTAAATCTGAAGTTGTTCCAGAAGCATATAAGAAAAAAAAAGAGTAAAAACTCTGGACATAAATAGAATGACTTTTTTGAAGAGATTCAAAATCCAAATGTTTCCAGGAATATTTTTCATGCAATATTACATTTTCATCCAAAAAGCTCAACCATTAAAAAATTAAAATCATGCTTTCTCTTTCCCTTCCCACAATTTCTCAATCTATTCAAGGCACAAATACCAAACAACAAACTCTACTGCCAGGAGAGAATGATTCACTTCAAACAGAAAGTGCTTGTTAACTTGCCAGCTTCAGAGTTACATCCTTCACACCAAGAGTGAGTGTCACAGCTCCTCCAACCTTAGCCTTTCTGGAGAAAGTCAACTGATATCTGTGGTTTGGGTTTTTTTGAGGGCATCCTTGCTCAAACACAGGCAGAACTAGCATATGCTGCCCTTGGCTGATGATCATAAAATCAGGAGCAGCCATGAGAAACGCCTATGGCAGATCTACCTATATGCAAATATATTTCTGCAACAGGGAAGACTTTATCAGGCAGAAAAATGGGCCCATGGTCAGGAAAGTTCTGAAGCACACAAGGATTGATGCCAACAGACCTTTGTCCGAGACATCCCTATTTGTGTATTTTACAATTTGTTTCTATTAGCTCCTGGCAGCTAGTTTTAGTGTTGTTACTATTTGTAGGGAGTTCCCTGAATTACAGCCTGCAATCAGCCAGGAGGATGTGCTGGTGAAATGCCAGTCTAGGCTTGTCCTGTTCTTACATGCTTTCTGCTAGTGTTTGCTACCATCCACGGCTTGAGGCAAGGCCCCGGACCAGACAGACTCGGCTTGCCCAGTCTCAGCTTTTGTTTGCATCTGATTTTCCAGCAAGGGCAGAGGTTCAGGGAGCAGCGGAGCCAAAAAATTCTGATCTTTGCCTTGCGGCCAGGAACTGCTCTTTTATGGCCATGACCTGGAGCATGTGGCTGAAACCAGGAAATGAAAATCACCTTCTTTCTTAACCTATTCATTTTCCTTTTTAACACACCAAAAAATCTCGCTTATTCCTGAGTAGCCTTATTTGCTGTTTTCATTAACAATGTTAACATGACAATAAGTTTGATGATAAATAGTTGTCCATTTTTCTGGCTGCTTTTCCAGCATATGAAAATTCATAATATGCAGGTATGAATTCAACCCTTTGAGCCAACAGACTGCCTCTGAAATCAATTTTTCCTGTCTATTTATAATAGAAATTCTCTAATCTCTTTTAGTACTTATTAAAAAATTTTGCTGACCAATACAAATAAAACAAAAATCACAGCTCTGTGTAATGCAGGGGTTTGTATTTAATGTAAATCTCTCTCCAATGCACATATTTAGTCCCTCAGAGGCCTCTATTTTGTCACCTTTTACAGATTTGTCTCCTAGGTACCCTCAGAGTTTACTGCAGCTGACATTGCTTCCTGTGGACTTTCGCCTACATGCTGTCTTTAGGTACCTGCAGGGGTTGATCACTTTGCAACCATTATTCTTTTCCTATTTTCCCATGTGTTTTTATGGCAACTTGTGCTGCATTTCTAGCCTAGATGGGGTATCTGGGGCTTCTCTGTGCTTTTGTTAGATGTTTTGTTTTTCTTTCTTTTTCCCTAATGGCAGTTACTTTATTACATCTCAGCCTGTGTCTCCAGGCCTCATGCTCTGGGATTCTTGTTTGGTTTTCTCATGGAGCAGCCCTTTTCCCTTACCATTTCCCTGATGCCTTGTATTGCATTTTTATTACAGCAGAGGCTGTGTCTACAGGTCCTTCAGGCTATTTGTTCTGAGACTTTTATTGGATTCTCAATAAATATGTTTGCCATTGGGGGTCCTTAGCTGGTTTCCTTACCTATTTTATTGAAGCTGTGCTTCCAGACAAAACGTTAACCAGCTATTTCAACAGCAATCTGGTTTCTCTTCTGAGCCCTTGCACAGTTTCTTGCATGTTTGCATTGGCTGAGCTACATCTCCTGCCTTTTTTGATGTTTCACTCACTTTTAGGGCCTTTTGTTGAGGCAGTCTAGGTGCTTTTCTCCAGTCGTCTCCATTTTGCTTGGTAACACAACTAAACCTTTGTGGCATGTGGCAGGTGGAATGGAAACAGTTCAGGATCCTCTGCAAAACTGAAAAATTCCAGATTTTGGGTAGGCAAAGAAAAGCAGATAGTATGCTTGCAAAAAGCCACTCTTTGATTAACTGATCAGATGATTCTTGTTTGGGTTATGCCATGCTCCGCAGGGGGCATGTATAGGAATGAAGACAGATGAATTTACTGTCTTACAGGCTGATGGATTTATTGTCCTGTGGGGAAACAGTGGAGTAGCCTAGCAGGCACTTCAGCATGGCAGTGATGCTGAACATTTTCAGTGCCTCTGTGGCCCAGCCATGAGGATGTTGATCTGGATTTCAATATCCCAGTTTATTATATATTTATTTATATCTGCGTTTTGGGTTAATTCTATTTCCATGGTTATTTGTGGTATCAAAATATGTAAATTAGAGGGTGGTGGCAAACTCATTCCCTGGACAGGCACATGTAGAAGTGATGCTTGGCAACCTAATTAAGCAGGGTAGAAGCAGAAGCTTTTCGTGCCCAAAACCTAACAATTACACCTGCATATTAGTTGTGCAGGTAATAAGGTAGTGGTATCAGTCCAGGCTGTAACAGCCAGCTGTTCACATCACAGAAATCACTGTTGGAGTCAGTATGTTACTTGGCACCCCATAGGCACTCTTGAGGACAGACAGCAAAATAGCGGTGGGTAATATTGAAGATGAAAAAAATCCATCTCAAGCCTAGGCATGATCTTTTAAAGTATTTTTTACTGGTTTTCTTTTTTTAGATGGGATAAAAACACTTATGTAATCACATTCTGTGGCTGTATTTGTGCCTCCCCATCTGCCCTTCCCACCATAACTTTTGAACTCATGGACGAATTTCAAACAGATCGGACAGAAGAGTAGAAATCACAAAAATATGAAGCTCCTGCAATGCCCATGTTAAATAAGCTGCCAAGTAGAGGAGAAAGACACTATTAACAGCCCTGAAAAGGAAAATCACAAGTCATTAGCTTTTCTCTTTAACATCAGAGAATCCACACAGTAAAGCGCCATTTTAAATACTTTAACTGCAAGAAAAGTTCAGATCACAGTTCATGCTCTATTAGACATAAAAATACACTCATCATTCAAGTTGTCTTTCCCAGATGAGATACATATCTTGTGCCTAATAAAAGGTAATTCTGACTGAGCTTTTTCCAGTGATAAGGGCATTCATAAAGTCCTCTCTCCTCTCACAAACACATGCTGCAGCTTTAGTATAATTCAGTTTAAAAGCATCAGTCAACTACAAGATGCAAATTCATTTGAAACCAGGTTCTACTTCTTCTGATGCTGACAGACATGGATATTTGCTTAGAGCTAGTTAAAAGCTATTGTATGGCATTTATTTCATTAGTAGCCTCACAAATACTAATAGATTTCTACATTTAACATGCCACATATGTTAATATCCTTGTTTCTGAGGGGGAAAACTTACATTCCGGGACCAGGATAATTGTGCTAGATCACATAAGAAACCAGCAGCAGAGTGTGAAGATAGTCTATATCAAACAAGTCTACTGCCTTACCTGGAAGACCATCTCTTCTTCAGCATGAAGCTGCTCAGCAGGGATCGAGAAAGGTGAAACTATCTGATACTGTACTATAGTCTATCTCAAAAAGGGAAAAAAAACCCCACAGCCCAGTAAGACTGACAGCCCTTAATTTGCCTGGAGTCTGCAGGTGATCTGACTGAACCATACCCAGGTTAAAAGCTAGACTGAAAGGACTCACAGGAGCCACATAGATCCAGACAAAGCCACTGGGACACTACCACTAGTGAAAAATCTCATTTCAAAAGAGGTTATTTGTCTATTTTGCCAATAATACTCAAATGCAGACAAGAAGAAAAGTTTGAACTGATCTACAGAAATAAAAATGGAGGCAGTAAATACTTAATTTTTATCCACTCTATTCAGATTAGCACAGACAACTTTGTAATTAGCACTTAGAGACAGCTTGACCCAATAAATCAGTGATTCTTAAACATTTCACCACAAGCCCCATTCCTGCAGACTCAATGGAGGTTGCCCCTCACTTCCTTAAGTGAGCTAGAAACAACATTCACCTCACCCACTGTTAATGGAGTAGCAGGCTCCTGGAGCACCCAGATGCAGCAGAGCCCTCCTACAGCAGGTTTCAGCATCTGGGTGTCTGTGTTTCTGTCCCCAGCACACTCCCAGCAGGACCCAGAGTGCTAATTGCACATCTCCCCCAGGTGATGTTGGTTCAAGAGGGATGCTGGGCTCAGAGAAAGCTCTCCCACCCCCAAAACCTGGATTTCTTGTGAACAACCAGCCTGCTCTCCACAGCCTGGTCATCCTGAGGCTCTCATGCTACTGTTTTGCTGGGTAACTCTGGGCAAGCCATGAGACCCCCTCCTTGTCCCTCTCTAAGTGGGAACAGTGACACGAACCTTGAAGGGGATCTTCTCAGGGAAAAACAAGCTTTCATTATTATTTCCATGAACATAACAAGCCAGACATGGGTCACTTCAGATCCTGCAAGAATTTTCTGGCCCCATCTGCAATGAGAAGTTCAGAGCAGCCTTAATCATGCCAAAGTCGAAGTATTTGCTGATGAACTGGATTGCTGCACATCAAGCTTAATTTGTGTAGCTTGTTAAACAGCTTGGACTTGTACTAATGCAAGCTCAAAGCTTGTGCTGTTTACATGTGTAAAGAGGCTGGGTGGCAGGCAAGACTGGAGATGAGAAGATGCATGAACCTCAACCTCAGTGATGACACTGACCTTCTAGGCTGAGAAAGCCAGAAATATCTAACTTGAGTACATGCAGGACAGAGCAAGTTTATCCTTACTTTGTGTCAGAATTCAAGGAAACCACACAATGACAGAGATAACATGCCTTCCTCTAGGTTGCACAGAGCATGTGGGACAGCCTTTAATAATCTTGGTGTGAATGTTGGACACTGAACATTTCAACACAGTCAGGGAGGCTATCATAACTGACAGGTTTTAACAAGAAACATCTTTAGAAAAAAAAGCAAAACCACCTTCTGCTTTTCTGGAACTCTGCTGTCTTTAGTTGCAAATCTCCATTAGAAAATGCAAACCGTTACAGACGGACAGTTGGCATTTCATCTCTCTGTGGGACTGAAATGCTTGATTGCTTTATAATAACAATAAAAACATCAGTCTCATTATGGCTGGCTAGAATGTGGGACACACTAACAATAGTAATTTTAACTTTTCTTAAATGAAAGAGTGTAGCTACGTTCTTAAGGCCCCAACTCCCATTCATGAGTTATTTTGAGCAAACAAAAGACTCACTTTCTAAGCCAGAAATAGTGGATATTTTTCCTCTCTTAACATAACTATAATATATTATTTTTGTGCCACTTCATGTAACATAAAGCAAAGCATTCAAATCCAGGCTTAGGCACCAGAGGCCAATGTAAGTACCTGAACTAGAGACTCTAAAGCTATGCCTATACTACCAAATTTCCCAGTGACCATTCACACTGAGTGGTCATGTATGTAGTTAACCTGTTTGAATGGTCCAGGACACACTTGTGGCTGCCACCAACCAACACAACCCTAAACCATTCCTGGGTACAGTTCAGGAGTAAGCATTAGCCAGGACTGCTCCCTGCAGGCACTGGCCTACAGCCACCCTGTTTCAAGAGGTAGAGAGATTGATACTACAAATGTAGGCTGCTGTATGTCATTGACCTTGATGCCAGAAAGCTAGCTTGGCTGGAAACATTTCATTTACTGGTATAGGAATAGTCAAAATGCCTAGCATGCTTATCTTTGAAACATGGGTATAAGAACTTCTGGGAAAGATGGCTGCTAGTGTCTGGTGTCCTGCTTACCAAGAATAATTGTCATCTGACAGGGTTCTAAAGATATTCCCTACCCAAGACCTAGGTTTTGTAATATACAAGTTGTGTAGCTATACTATCAGCCAGGATGATTTTTGAACTATGATATATTTTAAAGTTCTGCAGACCCACTTTGATAGCTGTTTCTAACTTTTTGAAGTACTCTTCTCAAACTCCAATTTTCTTCTTTTTTACTGCTAATTTCTTGCACAAAAACACTTCAGATGGTGTGAATTAGCATAGCTCTGAGAAGACTTGGTCTTGAAAAGTATTGTTTTATGCCTTCATGGCCTCACTGAAATCAATAACAAACCTCAAATGCATTTTAGTGAGAGAAGGAGCAAGCCCAACACCTCCCTCACTGTGGAACAGGAAAGCAATTCTGAAAGAACTTTAAGTTTCGCTAACTGAAGTAAATTTGACATGAACTACTGAATAAGCAGAGTCCCATGACTAAAGGCATACTGAAATGTGATAAGGGAGTCAAAAAAGAACTTACTGCTTTTCAAAAGAGCACACTGAACCTATACAAGCAGAAAATGTATTACTTGATAATGGATATGCTTTTTGGCAGGAATATCTAGTGAGTCTACAAGGTCATTTATGTTCTGCAATAGTTGCTTTATAATGAAGGGGGAAAACAGTAATTAGATCCCCATGCTTCAGGAAGGCAACAGATCCCTCTTTACTGGCAGATTTCAGATTCCTTTATCCTCTTGTGAGTCTCTAAAATCCTCATATTTCTTTTATTTTAAGATTCTTCTCTTCATCCCTTCCTCCTTTTTTGTCTCAGGAAAACACACACACAATTTTTGTCTGCCTTTGTCTGAGCTGAGCAACTTGATTTCATTTATTGTAGCACCAACAGCTGTGCATGACACTCAGTGGTTTCAGAGTACATGGAAAATGTGGACTCCATCCCACAGATTATGTGTGACACTCTTAAAAATAAAAGTAAACATTGTTTTGTTTAGCTATTTCAAACAAAAGAAAAAATAGCAGCTGGTTTTGGACAGTAGAAACAGAAGAGATTTTGCATGATGTGACAGAATTTAAACACAAGTGTTACAGGCCTTGGCATAAAAGCAGCAAAGGAAGTGGGGTCTGCCCTATTCCCTTAAGAACTGTGCATGTCCTCACGTGTGCGAACACACATGCRTGCACAACAGAGCTTCCCACAGCAAAGGTGCAAACTGGAGATATAAACTAGGAACTTGATTCTACCCAAAGCCAACACTTGGGGTTCTCCAAGGAGGATCTTATCAGCCAAGTCCTCAAAAAACAAAAATCAGATGATCTCTCATTCTGCAGTTCTTTGTTCGGTCCCAGCCACTCGCATGTAGCACCTTTCTGCTGAGTGAACACCCAGCAATATGGAAATAAGCCTCTTTGTGAGGCTCCAAGCCACTTCAAAGGTGATTTGACTGATGTAGGTGGATTCCTGTGTCCCATAACAGAGGGCTTGGTGCTCTGGAAATTTCTTTTCCTTCTTATTCTTCCCCTCCTCTGTCTCAGACATCTTCAGAGAGAACAAAGGTACCTTCTATCCTTATGACTGAGTATGCTGAGGGGAGAGGTGGCAGAGGAAGAAAGAAAGAAACTCTTAAATTTAAAATGCCAGAAATACTGTGTTGTATTCTTGGAAATTTTTCCTCCTGTCTCGTATTCATGTTTACTTTGAAACCATTCAGATAAATTCAAAGGATGCTGGACAAATACAGATACCATTCCTACACAACAACAATTTCTCACATCTTCTTCAGCTTTGGGTGTAGACCCTGCAGCACCAAGGGAACGAGGTCTCTGGTGAGGACCAGTGGTGTCAGCTGGCTTTGAGTAACAGAATCCTAAATTCAAAAAACAAACCCAACAACAACAGCCCCAAACCAAAACATAATCTTCTTTCAAAACCTAGGAAAAATGAAAAAGTAAATAATTTCTTTAGAGCTGTATTCACTGATTTCAGTTGATTTTAGTTGATGGTTTCTTTGTTATTGACTGGCTTCATTAAAAGCATCATTTCTGGAGCTTTCAATCATTGTCTAGGAACACTTCCACCATGCTGTCGCCATCAGTATTTCACTTGCTGGCCTGGTCCAGATCAGAAATGCTTCCTCCTGGACATTCAAAAGCTGCTCACCCTTTGGCTTCCCCGCCGTGCTGCGAGGTGCTCCAAGACAGGCGCCTGCCTCGCCACAGCCCGCGGCCACGGACCAGCCTTGGCTCGCCGGCACTGCTCAGCCAGGCGGCGTGGGACCTTGTGCCTCTGACCGCCCGGACGAGGCTGCCTGCAAGGCTTTCCAGCTCTTCCTGTTTCCGCATGAGTGCTCAGTTTCCTCGCAGGTAAGATGTTGATACAAATGAATTTAAAAAATAGGTTTCTAGCATTTTCATTTCATCATTTTTCTGCCAGCTGCTGACAGTTTTGTCTCCCCTAATCCGAGCTGAGAGTCTGGTGGTGAGTAGCATGACATGCACTCCAGCATGTTATTTTTAGCTTGTTAGACACAGGTAAAAAAGTTCTGGCTTTCTCCCCTCCCTTGAACATCCCTGATATTAGTGCATTTGCACAAAATGCAAACAAGAGCTGCCTGCATCCTAGCACAACTAGTTTTGATTTTTAATGAACTCAGGTTTTTCCCTATGCTTAGGCAAAAAAGGCCAGAGCAATATGACTTCTAGCATGAGACACTGATAGCCCAAAACATATGTTCACAATGATACCTTGCATCACTAATTTGATCCAACACACCTTTCCAGAATATCAACTTCCATTTTCATTGGGAAGAAAGTAGCACTGAAGGGAAATACTTACATTTCTCCCTCTATCTTCTACTTAATAAAAGTCTTCTCTTGACCTAGTTTTCTGTCATAAGAAATTAATTGGGTTTTTGCTGTCTTGGAGGAAGCACCCAGCAACGCACATATTGGCCTTTCCATTTTACATTACCCACGGCTGAAATGCCATGCACTAAATGGAGTAGCTCCCAGAGTAACACACTCTCTACCGCATCCTAAACTGGTGGAGGACCTGGCTTCAAAGACAAGGGCAGCTTCCTCTTCAGGATATTTTAACTGTTCACTGTGAAACTACACCAGGAGGGGCTTCACTAGTCTGGAGTTGGTTCTCTCAAATGCCATCAGTGAAACCAAATCTAATGCTGCTAATGAGCAAATCACATTGCAAAGTACTATGGCAATTGCTACATTTAGCTCTTCCTGCAACAAAAACAAGGTGGCTCACTAGTAGTTAAAAATACTGTAAAAATAAGTCAGACAAAGCAAGGCTTTTACCATGCAAAAATATGAACCATTCATCCGAGTTAGAAGTTGCTCTGAGTGCAAGATCAGAAGCCACTCTTCTCAAAATGTGGCCCCAGATGACCAGCTTACCTCAGTCCCAATGGCAGCCAGCCATGCTCAGACTGGGGCCTCTGAAAGACATGAAATATTTTGCAAAAATGAAACCTCACATTTTGAGACTCCTTTGAACCAAAATAACTGCACATCCTGGCTGTCCGTATCCCAGAATCCCAGAATGGTTGATATTGGAAGGGACCTCTGGAGATCATCTAGTCCAACGCCCCTGCTCAAACAGGATCACCTAGAGCAGGTTGCCCAGGACCATGTCCAGACAGCTTTTGAATATCTCCAAGGATGGAGACTTAACAGCCTCTCTGGGCAAATCCCAGCCCCACAGACGAGCACTAGGAGAGGCTGCTTGTGTTAACACAGAAATTTAACCAACGCCTTTCTCTCCCACAAATTTTTCTCTCTGGCTTTTTTTGAGCTTTCCTTGGTGCTCAGAGGTGCACATGGAGGTGTGGAGGGCGGTAATGCTGTGCCTGCAGGCAGGCGAGCCACAGGGAGGGCTGGGACAACCCAACGCTGCCAGTGACGCCAGGGCAAGGACACAGCCTGTGGCTGGGCAGCGTGGGATGGGGCTGGGGGCAACGGGGCTGCCCGGCTCCTCCATGGGGAGATGGCTGCTGGGGAATGGGCCTCCCATGGGTGCCTGCGCTGGGCGTCATTTCTTCGGGAACTAGCTGCCAACAGAGGGCTGGAGCATCCCGCCGAGCAAGAGAGCGACAACCTCAGAAAAAAACAGCTTGGAATTGCTTGCTGCAAGCTGTGTGACTCCCGATTTGAAATGTTATTTAAAATATATAGTTGCAGTTTTTAGCAGCAGGGATTTTTCTTTTCCGCTCAGCTCAGCCCAGGCCCAAGGCACAAGCAGGCTAACGGGCTGGAGCTGTTGGAGCTGCTGGAGCGCTGCTGTGCCCCTCCAGGCCCCGGAGCGCTGCCCTCTGCCCTCCTCTGCCCCTGGGAACCCATCGCCGCTCCACAGCACGAGTTTCCTCAGGCGTGCGGGAAGCGCGGCTGAGCCCTGCCCGTCTCCTCTCCGCGGATCCCGGCTGCGGGGCTGGCACGAGGAGGCGCCGGCAGCCTCCGGAGGCACAAGGCACCAGTTCCCCCGCCACCCGGGGGTCCGGTTCAGACGTGCCCCGGTGCCACCCTCCCCCTGTGCCAGCCCTGCCCTGGGGCTGCCCCAGCTGCCTCCCTCCTGCCCAGCTCCCGAGCCCGCTCCCCCGGGGTCCCCTCAGCCCCCCGCCCGCCGAGGCAGCGCTCCCATCGGCAGCCGCTCCGGCTTTCCCCTTCCTTCTGTTGGAAAGCTGACACTTCATTTGTCATCTACCCTTTTTATTATCCATATGTAAATGCTGTTATTATTATTATTTTTAACCTAACTGCTGCATCTTTCATTTGTTTTTCCACTTCCTGATTTTTGCCTTGCACAGTTTGGGTGGTGAATGATTTTTGTTCCTCTTCGAATTTGATTTTAGTCATCTGGGGTCAAATTGCTCCCTTGTATAAATTAAATGATGATGCTGAAGCGGTCACATGTCTCATCATCTTCTGCAGTTTTTTGAAGAATGATGAGCAGAGCCGAGACAGGGAGAAGCAGGCCTAAATTGCTTTTATTTACTAACCTCTCACCTAGCGCCCATGTTCATTAAGGCAAGGCCAATGCTACAGACATTGTTGGTCAGGACTGTGATGGAATATGTTTTTTTTTAAATTAGCTAGTAACAAAAAGCCTGTTGTATAGATACAGCCGTACCAGTGAAAGCATATTTCAGCCAATATAACTTAGCTCTCCAGTGCAAAAATAAATACTCAGTGTTGTTAAAAAGATGCAGTTTTGTTGATATAAACGGTGTCCTGTCACTACATATTTTGCCAATATTGTATAATTTCAATCAAAAAGCTATATTCAGCAGTGTGGCACAGTATAAAGTAGTTTATCTGCTATATATTTGAAAGCATGACCAAAAAAGAAATACGATCTGCAACTACTTCATCCTTAATAGGCTGTGATGATCATGTTGAAAGCGGTAATGTAGTAATATTAGCAGTATTAGGCTAAATTTGGCCTCCAAGCAAGCACACTTGGCTCTGTTTGCACAAATAAAGAGCTATGAATCCTGCTCCAGGGGCTGGAGTTTGGACTGCTAAAACTCCGCTGCACCAGACGCCCCAAGCCGCTTCCCGATTTGGGCCCCTTGGCACCTGTGTGAGCGAGGCGGGATGCATGGAGGTTTGCAAGCCTTTGGAGAGGAGGGAAAGAGAGTGGCTGCACAGGCCTTCTTCACCTCTGCACTGAGTCAGAAGGGTGTTATTTCAGGTCCTGCCTCAGTAGGAGGAAAAGGTTGCCACTGGCGCTCACAAGAGCCAGGACTGTGGGTGAAAGGCTCAGTGCAGCGCCTTGAAGTGATTTCGCAGATTCATGGCGAGCTACAAGCCTGCTCGTGGTGGTTGTTCCTTCTCTCTCTCTTTCCTTTCCAGCTCTCCTCAGACACATTCCCTTACTGACTGCTTGGAAGGGAACGTTTTTCCTCCTTCAGACATAACTTCTGGTCAGATGTCTATAGAAAACAATTTTTAGAAGTTTGCATTATTTTCCTCTTCTGCATGATATCATTTTATGAAAGAACACAGGACCCTGGTGCAAAGCCTAAACCTCTTCAGTAGTCACCAACATTGCACGCAATATAAACACTAACCCTGCTGGCCACTGCAGGCTGAATTCATTCCTCCCATAACTTCAGTGACCTCCTTGGAATTACTCAGGGAGGAAATCTGACACTTAAAACCACATAACTAATTGGCTGTTCACGAGGATGTGTTACTAATTACAATTACTGAATGTTAACAGCACTACAGAAATACTGAGAGTGCCCTGTATACAAAAAAATTTTTGTAGCAGCTAAGGTCATAAATGAATGTACTAATTTCAATTTAAAAGCAAAAGCCAAGGATCTGTAAGTTTGCCTAGGGGCCTCGTCCGGTCTAATGCAAATCAGGTATGGGCTGCTGGCACTTGGAAAATAACAGATGACGAAGAAAGGTAATTGCTAGTCCTGACCTGTCAGAACCGCTCCACTGTGCACAGAGCACAACTTCCCCTTACACTTCCAAGTTATCTACAGCAAAAATTTTTCTAAGCTAAACAATATCAGAGGCTTTTAGGAACTTAGAAATGCCTGCTTAATTTCAACATCGATAAGCCCCTGCTCCAACTCATTCTTAATGTATCAAAATTAAATGTTTTAAACATATTTATCTAGTTGCTATGACTTCGCCGGGTGTGTCAGACACTTTATCCATCAAATATGACAATTGAATAATATTTTTATTTTTAGATATGGATCACAGATCCTTCTCATCATACTCTTCCCTCCCCCTCCCCAGATTTTTGAACTCACTGGAAAATCTGTTCCATAATATGGTGGGTAAATGAATTACAGTCACAGATGGCCTCTGGAGATTTCATACATGCTGCAATTCATTTGTTCAGGAATGGAAAAAAAAAAGACCCTTGTCTTGTGAGGGCATTATCGGAGACAGCAGATCAGACACTGTAATGCTGCCTTGCACTCTGGATTTTACCCGTTTCCTAAGCTTTTATGACTTGGCATTAACTATTCCTGGATTTGAAAATTTTTAAAAGGAATGTCAAATTTTACAATGAAAATGATTAAATACTAGAAACTGCAGCGTTTATAAGTTAGTTACAATTTATTTTTACAGTCCTGAGTGGAACTATTGGGTACTATTGTAGTAAGGTGCTTGAGGACTACTGTCTTTCCGCCTTAACTAGCAAAAAGGACTTAATTCACAGATGACTGTTGAATTCAAGATGTAGTTAAACTTTGCAGTGTGCCTTGACAGCCAGGAGGAAAATGCTAGAAAAATAAGAAACAAAGCAATAAATAATTTTACTGCATGGATGTCTTGCTCAGCATAGGTTATAGAGCATATTTGCAGACAAGCATTAGGCCAGTCCCTGCCACTCACTTTTGCCCCTGAGTGAATACGGGGGGGGGGGGGGGTGATTGATGCAGTCTCCATTGAGGAAAAATTTCATCTTGCAATGCAAGATGCAAACTACTACCATCACGCCCTTGCAGAGCCAGGTTGCAAAAGGCTGAGAGAGTGAATATTTTAATGTTTTATACCTTACATCCCATCCTGCGATGAGGCCTCATGGATAACACAGCCTAATGGGCAGCTGTGGGAAACCTAACGAAGTTATTTTTCCAAATGCCGGCTGAAACAGCTGATGCAGCCATTAAAGCAGAGAAGAAGTAGCCAAGGGGCCCCGGCTATTGCGGGGCCAGCTTGGGAGTCAAAGGAAACCACCTGAAACATTACTTTGGTCGACGTTTCTGCAGCCGGGTGCCTGAGGGGAGTCTGCGCATCCGAACGGGGCTCCTGACCCGTCTGTGAACTCTGTGCTGCGGCTTAATGTGTCTGCAGGGAGCAGCCCCCTCCCTGCCCGCCGCATCCTGCCCGCCGCATCCTGCCTGCGCACAACTCATTGCAGAAGTGGCACCCTTACTGCTCCAAAAATACAAGGTCCTGTAAAGCGTGCACAGGAACACCTTCACTGTGCACCTAGCTGGGAATTTAGGGAACCAGGAGGTTAAAATGCCGACCAAATCCTCCCAGGGCTACGGTTTCCCTCGCTGTAAAATGGTGGTGATTAAGCACGCTCAGCGCGCTGCGGTTTAATGGCTCGCTCGTGATACAGTGCTCGGAGATCCTCTGACAGGGCGCTGTGAAAGGGCAAAGGGGTACTAATAGCTGCCGTGTTTTCCAGCAGCCCCAGCCAGAGATAGTTCTGTGTAAGGCTGACAAGCAGTCACCGTCTGCTCCCTGTCTCTGTTTGCACTTCATCGAGTTATCTCCTCGCAAGCAAAGAAATCCCAGCTCACCGAACAGCACATTCATCATCTGCATTTCCCGCGTATCTTTTTCTGTATCAATGGTGCCATAAAAAGCCCACCAGAAAAGTTGACGGAGTTGATCTATCTTCCATTAAAAGCTTTTGCAGAGCCACATCAAGATCTGAAGTAAAAAACAAAACAAAACTTTTTTCCCACTCAAATGTCAATCAAGGAACATTAAACAAAAAGATTAGTTCTAGTCTTATTTGTTTGTAAAACAAAAAGCATGAAATATTTAGCAGTATTGTAATGCAAACCAGATGGGAATAATGCAGGCTTTCAAGGGCGCTGTTAACCACCTCTCTTTCATGCGGCTGCAGCAGCAGGACTACTCAAGCAGCCCATTAGGACAATTTATGAACTGGACTTCCACAGAGGGAGTTCTAGCAAGAGGTCCGCAGCGCGTACAGAGCAACCCTGATAACATCTGTTAGGGTTATTCATTGAAGAGGATTATATTACAATCCTTCTTAATGCCATGAATGCTACAGTAAAGCAGGATGAAACTTCAGTCTCATTTGCCCCAGCAATATGTGTTTATCAGAGTGTTTTTCTACAGTTGGAAGCCGAGGCTGTATTCATGGTATGTCAAAAAACGAAATTTAGAAAGCTTGAAATATTAGCCTAGAAAACCCCCCAACCACCGCTTTTAATCTCTCAGGGCTGGAACGCTCAGTGTCTATGCGCAGCATCAACCACACCATCAGCCCTTTTCCATGGAAAGCCGCTCCCCATTAACTCTCCGGGGCTGAGTTTGATTTTACTTAAATAGTTCTCACTCAGTAACCTTGCTCCATCCTTTTTTATTTAAGATTTTGCTAATGATTTTTTTCTTTTCTTAATTTTACCTAATCATATAATGAACGCTCACAACCGAAATGACTTCATTATACTAGCAAGGACTTTTCTGTGGATACGATTTAGTGCACAAACATAAGGGAGAAAAGAACTACAAACTGGAGAGGTTTTAAGCATTCTGTAAAATCCCAGTTGACTACGAGCCAGATCCTCACCACTGTAAATTGACTTAGTTCCAACAACTTCAATGAAGCTAACACTGATTTACTCCACTTGAGGGTCTTACCCTATTATTTTTATTTATTGAACTTGCCACCTTTTGTTGCTACAACCTAAAGAGATACTTTCATCCTCTCACAGCAGGGTTGCTATCTAAAACAGGTGTTTCTCCAGTACTGTATGACTTAGAGATTTACAACTGGCTGGAGTATTTCGGTGTCCTCTAAAAGCATTTATTCTCCTTGACCGTATCATCTCCCACAGATCAGCTGCAGAGTTGTTTGCAGCCTGAACCTGGTCAACAAAATATTCACTCACCATGTAATTGTGAGCTATTTTCTCTTTTCTGACACTTTTCTCTCCTCCCTGCTGGAAGAGAGTCTTCTGGGTCAGTCTACAGTATCTGAGACAAAACCAGTTCTTCCCAAGTTTCTTTAATGGTTCCAGAAGAATTGGCCTGATATACATAAAGATCATGAATACCCCAGAAGCCTTGTTTCTGGTGCCACAAAAAAATAAGCTGCAAGAAGGAAAATACTTTGCAAAAGGAAAATACTTTGCAAAGGAAAAAAGGAAATTAGTAAGAACAGAAATTTCTTTCATGCACTGATTATAGCACCCATGGCAACGTAACCATCACCATCGTAGTTTGCTGTTCCTAAAGCCCTGCACTCCAGTTTCCCCTGTCCTCTCCTGGGAGGGATCCAAGCTGCTGCCCTGATCTTCACACAGCTATGAGCAGCTAAAGTGTTTGTATTTGTATTTTTGGGGCTTAGCAGGAGACAGCTCATAGGACCACATGGTACAAAAAGCCTCAGAGAAGTCACAAAGACTCAATAAAAGTCAGTGCATTCATAAAAGCAACAGGCAATCTAGCCATAGATTATCTAAAAACATCTTAGTGGTTTTCTACTCCTCCAGAAGTAACTGCCCGTGGAGTCCTTTCATGTCAGAGATCCTGGCAGACACTATCTGTTAAAGATGCAAGAAAGAAACTGGCAATTACTTGGATGCTAACAAGAGCTGTGCATCCACACACACGGATGCTGCAGTGATTAGTCTTCAGAGAAGTCAGCAGTGGCTAAACTGCTCACTCACTGCATGTGATCAGAGTTAATGTCAAATCTGAGGTTGTGAAAAAAATCCTTTGTCTTAAAAGATTTGGGCTCCCCAGAGAAGGAGTCTCAAAGGATAGAGCCCTAAGAAATCATACAGAAATATAATATGATTTAGTAAACACACTTTTTCTATGGGCCCTGTAGAATTCTGTTCAAACAACAGCATGGTCTTACATCTTACAGGGTTAGATGAAGTAGGTATATTCAGCACAACCATCTTCCAGCAGTACATGCGCAAAGAGGGAGGCAGGCAGCAGCAAATGTTACCCTTGCTTCGCTTGTTCGGGGTGCTTCTAGGTCATCACAAATCTACTGATGGTAAGAAATCAGCACAGAGGAAATGTGAGACCACCCCCCAGAAAAATATATAAGCCCTTAAAAAGAAATACATATGTGTTTATTTACTGCATTGTAACTGCAATGTCAAATACAATTATTTTTTCATTACAAAAAAGGACACATGCAATAAAGTACTCTGATTTTATAATCTGATTCAGCATAGCTCAGTTGTAACAATAAAGCATCACAAAACAGTCACAAGGCTAGGGCTGGGGATGATGTATTTCCAGTCTCTTTATCCTACCTGCAAACAACAAAGCCACATCATATTTTATTTGTCATCAAGGGATAAACTTTCAGAATAATGTGGCCTGATCCCAGAAAGTCCCAATTGCCCTTAATTCCCAGAAGAGTTTTGCAGAATCTGATTCTTTTATTTGAGAAAATATTACTCTTTTCCAGGCAGAGAGCAAAAGTCCTTCCATATTACACCATGATCAAGGTACAAACCAACAGCCTCTATTTCAAATGTGCACAGAAGCCAAGGCTGCGAATGCCTTTAAATACAAACTATTGTTTTGAAGAAGGAAATCAGGCCATTTTCTGCAATATTTCACTGCAGATTTCTATTACATTCATCTGTGCATGAGACTTCAATCGATTTAATCTGGCATTCCAGTTATGGAATAAATCCAGAATATACAGGAGGAATCCACAGTGCAGAAGAGAAATAAAATGTTGTCCTAAAATATTCAAAACATAACCTCTTCTCTAGTTAAAAGGTTCTGTTCTTCATTAGAAATGGGTTTTATTCTGCCTGGCTATTCACACATCATAGGCTCTTACTTGTAACATTTCCAGTAAAATTTCATGGGAGTACTTGTGAAATAAGGTCCTAAACAGTGTGAATAAACTACAAAATCAGGCCCTGAAATGGCACCATTTCTTGGATAATTCTCATGACTTTCAGTCAAGACTTTTTAGGAAGTGTTACATAACGAGGTCCAGACTTCTGAAAAAATGACCTGATTTCTTTCTTTAAATATAGTGTAGAATAACACTAAGGATGACTTAGCTCCAGTACATTTAAATAAAAAATAAAGTCAGTCTTCTTATGCAGTTAAAT
Source organism: Apteryx rowi (assembly GCF_003343035.1). NCBI lineage: Eukaryota > Metazoa > Chordata > Aves > Apterygiformes > Apterygidae > Apteryx > Apteryx rowi. The sequence continues at coordinate 5,854,951 of NW_020450760.1, read as the reverse complement.
TTTTATACATTTTCATAGAGAGTCAGTATACAGAAGCTTACAGCATCTTTAGATAATTCTGGCATATAGGAGGATATACATGAAAACAAAGAGTTTCAAAACTACATGGAATTTTGTAGAATAAAATATATATCTATATATTATTTCCCAATGCAAAGCAAGAGGCAGTTTAGAAAAATATGATTGTTACAGTCTTTCTGCATCAATAGTTGTAAAAAGAAAGGATCTAAAAAATAAGTTTAGCTTTTCAAAAAACCACATTTTTAATAAGAAAATAGACTGGTCCACATTTCCCTGAATCAAGCCAGAAAGGTTAAGGAAAGGTCTAAGCAAGACAAGGAGTCTGACTTAGACTTGATATCAGCTGTGACAACATGCACATGTACAGAGACAGCTGTTTGGCTCCAGTATTGTTTACTTTAGAAATGAGCCTAATTTATCACAAATGTATTTAAAAAGCATAAATAACATGACAAAAGTGGAACTGGTCCCTGCAATGCAAATAATTATGCTCATACAAGCAAAAAGTGACATCAGTCCAGTTATTTTCTTGTGACACTAAAAAGTATTTTGTACCCAACTGTTACATTGAACAGCACATGTATAAACATAGATTATTATTACAGACTCTGCTATCAGCTACTACACATAAACAAGCAATGTTCATGCTGTAATTGCCACTAACATTTTTGTTCTACTTGAATATTAACATTTACAAGAAGCTGAGGTGGGGACCTGAATTCAAGCCAGGGTTTCAAACACACAGAATCCACAGGGTTCACGTGAAGTTTTCTGATCCTCCCCACTGCAAACATGTGTAAGGGGATAGGAGCTCTAGAGAATTTTAAAACCATTCTCAAGATGAGTTCCTGTTGTGAATGGCCTCAGATTTCCTTAGTGCTCAGAAGCAGTGATAGCATATAGGACATACTGGTGAAATTTAGATCCACATCGACAAACCTCTCATTCCGGAGTATTCACATTTTAGTTACCAGTTCATTTCTAACAGAAGGTGGCAAAATGTATCTTGATATTTGGTGATTTTTAAACTAAAAACAGACAACGGTTTGATTACAGAAAACTTCACTCCAGCCTGTTCCTATTAACTTTTTAATAAGTTAATTAGAACTTATTAATTCTGTTCAATGTAAGAGTTGATTTTGTTTTAATTTTTGTGACGTATATGGGATATTTATGTACCCTATAAGGGGCTCATAGCACAATTCCTTAAACTTTCTTCTAGCTTAAAACTAAACAAAAGTACAAAAACTGATGGAAGCAAGACTGATGGAGTGCTGGTGAAGTGAATCCAAGATTGTTTATAATCCAGCCTTGTTAATTAAGTTGGGCCCAACACAGCCAGCTGCTTTGAGAAGTGAGGACAGGTCCTCTGCAGAAGCACTGTACATTGCTTAAGTTGCTAGTAAAGAATAATGCAGCTTCTGGGTCTCCTACCACTTTTCAGTGTCAATGCAGTGCTACATCTCACAAAAGGTAATGACGGAAAAATGCAACACCCGCATTATTGCTTGTGTAACTGTTTCACAGTGGTCCAGTACCCCCAAGTAAACACGAGAAGAAAGTAAACTGCCAGAAAGGTAGCTCTGAGGCTGAGCAGGTGGAATATGCCCTTCTGCAATCACCTGATAAACTGAGTAAGCACAAATTAAAAGGAAGGGAAAAATGGAAAGAATGAGACTGATCAAAAGCAATACATCCATTGAGACAAAAAAGACAGTCAGGGCCTCAGAGCAAGACAAAGATGTGTCTTTTGACTTTCAGTCAAGTGTGTTCACAAAATGGAAGTTGGTACTTTGAGAACTGACATATATTTGGTACATGCAACATCCAGATACCTTCAGAAATAGCCAGTGCTCAATCTGTGATTATCAGGTTAAAAACTTTTACAGGGACTGGTCTGAGAAGCTGATGGGAAAATCATCTTGGGTGCTTTTCACCTCAGAGGATGAGGCCCTAACTCAAAGCTTATTAAAGCTCATTAAAGGTCATTAAAACACATACCTCTAAACTCTCCCAGCTTCCCTTCCAGACACACTTTCCTTTAAAAGCTGCACTTGAAAGTTACATTGATGTGGAATGTCACCTTTCTTTAAGTAGAATAATTACATTCCCCATTACATATGTATACATCTACATATATATATATATATATATATATATATATTTCATAGCAATGGAAAGTACCATACAGAGGCATTCATATCTGCAATGAAACCAAGTCTGTGGTGTTCAATGCGTATTTGACTTGACAAAAGAAACAGTTCGATTTTGAAGACGGGTTATGTTAGGAAAAAATAACAGATCCTAACCCTGAATTCTAGCTGGCGGACTCAAGGCAAAGAGCTGATAGCAGCGGGTGGCACCACAGCCTGCCTCCAGCTTCCAGCCTCTTGAAATTCACCTCTCCTTTTCTCTTTTTTTAACTTACAGCTTTTGAGTGAACAAAAAGGAGCTAAAATAAATGGTTTGCTAAAGTGCTTGATAAATGGGTTGTGAAATGAGTTGCTTAAAAGTGACCATTTTCTTTTCTTTCTTTTTTCCAGTTCCCCCCCAAAAAAAAGATCTTGGCTTATTATGATGTATAACAGTGATATTCAACCATTCCCAGCAGCTCAAGGGCATACGCCCCTCAGCGTACAGCCCAGGGCTGGGGAGCACATGGTAGTGCTTATGCAGGCAGCGACAATGAGAGGGTAATAGCACTGCAGCTGAAACACGGGCCCTCTCCCTGATTAAGGGGCAATTTTCTGTACATTGTAATTGGATTACCCATCAAAACCTGCTTAGAGGGAACAAGAGAAAAGAGTCTGGGCAGGTTATGAACAATGCTAATGGCAAGGCTTTCATTACTAATAACTGTTTGCTAAGTGACACCCTTGTGCTCTGATCTGCAGATGTGAATATTAAGAACAGGCCCTGAGCTGACGCAGAAGACAGATAAGGGCAAGCCACAGCCAGGAGACACGGGAGAGATGGCTGTCAAGGGCCAGAGTACCCTCGGACGACTACCAAGGTTGCTCTGACACGAGCACAGGGGAATGGGCCTTGAAGCAGAGTATCTGCAGGAGGAACTGCAACAGGGAATGGTTAGGGCTGGTCACGCTAAGACCAAGACTCTGCCCTATGTGTCGGGCTGGAGGAAAACAGAGGAAAGCAAGAGTGGGTGGAGGTATGGAAAGAAGGGGACGATTCTGCATGCAGGGCTCTGTTGTGAAGAGGCTAAGACACAAGACCGAAGGGGCAGGCTGAAACTGGACTGTGCTGGGTGAAGGCATGAGGATGAGACATCTAAACAACCCATGGCAGGAGGAACGGGAAAAGGGGAGCATTTGGCAGTCAAGATTGAGAAGTCCAATAGCTGCAGCAGGGATGGATGCCAGGGCAGAGACAGGGAAGCTGAAGGGGATGGAGAGATGGAGCTGTAATACCAAGGAGCAAAGTGGCTGGGCAGCCGATAGATGTTTCAATTTGTTGAAACAGGACCAGATTTTTCACTTTACTTGTGGAGGAAGAACTAGCATTGGAAACAGCTTAGAGAAAGGTGACAGGAATGATCAAGAACATGGAACAGTACTCATATGAAAAGAAGCAGAAAAGATTGGAATTGTTTCTCATAGGAAGAAGACAAAGCAGAGAAGACGTGGTAAAAGAAGGAAAGACAATGAATGGACTGAAGAGGTAATGCTGCTCTTTCTATTTCCTTGGATTCAATGAGCAGAGGCCCATAAAGCAAAACGAAACAACCCCCTCCCTCTCACCAAACAAAAGGTTTCTACTTCAAAAACAATTCAATGGAATAAGTTTTTCAGACAACTTACAGGTAGGATGTGGAACTTATTGCCATGAAAGGTACTGAAGCCAGAAACCTGCAAGTGTTCAATAAGGCACTGAATAGAATCACTCCCAAATATCCAGAAGGCTAATGGTCAAACCTAGCATTTACTTGGAAAGGAACTGAAAACCTCTTACTTCAGTTCTACAATGAGCTTCTAATTCCTAGGGATTAAACAGAGACCTTCATGATTATCTTTCCATCTACAATGGCATTTCCTGCATCTTTTCCTGAGGCACCAGCAGCTACTACCTGTGTTTAATCTGTCTCTGGAGGGTTTAATTTAGTGGTTTCCTCTATATTGATGGAGAGGAAAAAGCACCTCCAAGGTTCAAATCTCAGCTGGAGTGAATCACCCTGAAGAGAGCCTCTTTCCACAGTCAGATAGAGGTGAAACTGGACAATGCTGATGGTCACTGTCAAAATTTTGTCTGACAGAGCAGATTGGCAAGCCCTGTGTCCTGTGCCATTGACCCTGGGTTGCTCTCATCATGCCAGGATGGCTGCGCAAAGGATGATGGTCAAACCTACAGGTTCATCTCCTGCATCAAGAAACCAAGTTGCCATTTGAAGACTTAATTGTCTCCTGCTACCTCCACTGGGATGTTATACCTTCAGCAGTGCAGCTCAGTCTTGCTCGTGATTTAATAGGGGAATGGATAGCCGACAACTATAACTATTTAAACCCTGGCAAATGCTAAAGTTGTTAGGTAACAACGGTGCCATTTAGGCTACTGCTTTAATTGGTTTATTTCTGATACAATCTTTTTTTTTTTCCCCAGATCTACTGATAGCTCTCTGGTAGACACGTATTTTTTAAATTGGATAGACCAAAGATAATTAAAAAAAATCAGCTGTATGACAGATGATTCCGTTTCACTTTATACTCTTTTGGAAAATGCTATATTCAAAATTCTTAGCTTTGTTTTGTTTTACCATTGAGCAAGTCCAAAATGAACCCACAATTCTTAAAAATATTTGCAAGTCAAAAAGTCTTGTGACTAAAACATGCAACCCAGTTACCCAATACTTATGACTAATCTGATTATAACCCAGGATAACCCATTTATAATTATGTTTAAATATGACAAAGTAATAAGACTGGTTTCTGAATGAATCATGATGTCTGTACCGACAATGTTATCTTTAGTATTTTAATAAACTGGTTTCTGAGAGTTGCCAACAGCTGACAGCTAGATTAATGCAATAGACTTGTAATGGCTCCTAGCAGATCAATGATCTGAGAACTACTAAGAATATCCTTGACAGCCCTCTGGCGACTCTGGAAGAAGCTGATATAGTTCATTGGGCAAACGTGTTTTCAGCTGCAAGCTAGCAACTGATACTACAAATGGATAATAAAGTTTCTAAATCAGTTATTTTAGCCAGTTGGGTACATAATCTATGACCTGAAAAGACATGAATGATGCCCAGCAAAGATATGTTTATTGGGGTATTTATACCAGCATTTCTTGAAAGGCAAAACTACTTCTCCACTTTACTAGGGTGGATAATAAATAAATTTCAGTCTCTAATCTTTAGTTATTCCCAAAGGTTTTGTTTGCTCTGGGAATCTCTGCTATACAGATTTTTATTTTTGCTTGAGGAAAGAGAAAAATGTATTCTCTCATTGACAAAATTTAAAAGAATTCTTGTATATAAACTCACTCTTCAAATCTCATTAGTGCTAATGAGATCTGTATGCACACATCAAATAAAGTAAAACATTTCTTATTTAATATTGAAGAAGAGATCAGACTGAACAAACTCCTGAGGTCCTACAGCAGCTATACAGAACATACCACTCGTTCCCATATGTAGTGATTGCAATCTGCATATCTAATGATGGCCATTTTTAGAAGACATTTGTTCTTTCTGGGGTCTTTGACTATCCCAATGAATAGGATTAAGGAGAAATGGAAAGTGATTCTAAGAGCTCTGAAAATTATTCAGTTATCATTAAGTGTTTTTATCAGTTAGGTTAGTAGCTTTCTTTTCAGCCCCAAATGTTTGAGTTCAGTAAGTGTCTCTGCCAGGGTAAATAAGCTAGTGTTTATTATGATTGCTCTGAAGCTTCTGTGCTCAGGAAACTCTGATTTTTCTAATGTGTGTGCATATAACAGAATATGCTTTTCATACAGATTTTTGAAGAAGTCATATATAAATAGTATGTAATACAATCTTAATTGCTAGTTAAAATCAGAGAAAGGGCTATTAATGGACATGTGGCACAACAGCAAATTTCTACCTCGCTGTACTGCAGTCATAGAAAATTCTCTTGAAATACAAAATCAGTTACAATTTATAAGTTAGGCTTGCTTTCACTCCAAAGGCTGAGTCTGAAGTCTGCCCTTGGGGCTGTGCAGAGTTCTTACTTTAATGCATGGGCACTGGAGAGCAGGATTTTGCCTTCAACACTGGAGGGTCATTAATGTGGTCAGTCAAATACTGGGTCCAATTGCGCAGGCAAAAAAGCTTGGACAGATGCACAAGAGCTCTGCTCTGTAAACAGGCTGGGTATCTGCATGCAGTATAGGCTACACGGCCTGAGACAGATGCACAATTTACAAGCTCAAACATGTTCGGTCTATTTTAGGGTTTTAGCACTCTGACAGTGGTTGGATCTGGATTAGAGTAAGGTAGCATGAGTACTCAGTTGCAGACACTTATTCGTTTTGCACATCCTAGGCTTTCAGCAAGGAGTGTCTTAAGGCAGTGGCTCCAATATGAAGCTGAGCTATAAAACATCTGTTATGTATAGATGTCAGAGAGGTATGAACTGGGATTTTAGAGGTATAAAAGCTAGGGCATAACCCCCAAATCATGTGTGAGCAAAGATTCAGGCATGAAGAACAATGCTCAAGATTTTAATGACTGATTTGGAAATGGTTTAATGGTAAATGATTTAATATGCATTAAGGAATCTGAGCTTTGCTTACGTTCCGGGAAGTTGAACCGGGCATTCTGTTTTCATTGTTCAAACCACTGACTGGATTAGAATTTATGCTCCCAGAAATCAGTATCTCAAACTCTTCAGAAGTAAAATCAGAGAATTAAAAATACAGCAAGTTTTGGATTTACATTTCAAATTTACTTTTCTGATTTTTTTGCATTCTTTATTAGAAAAATAAAGGGCCTAATTTTCACCTCTCATCTGCATAAGACAGGAACAACCCTGGTGAGGTCAATGACATTTATAGAGGAATGAAAGTGTCCTAAGTGAGATGAAAACCAAGGCCCTGTGCTTTGGATAGTTTCCATTGCAAAAAGGTAGAAAGATTCATCACTTATGTGAGATATTTAAATTATTTGAAGTTTATGAGAATGGATTTGCTGAGATTTAAAGCAAAAAGACACCAAGATTACAAACAGGGGACTTACAGAATAAATTGAATGCAAACCCAGCAGCAAAAGTGTTTCTAATTTAGTTTTTTTTTAAAAAAAAACCTGCCACAACCCTGAAACATCAAGGTGATGATGCAGTTGTTCTCTTATGGTCCTTTCCATGGAAATTTTATTATCCAGTTGCATACTTCTGTGGTGTCCCGTGTATTTGTGAACCCACAGAAAATATCCAGATCAGAAAGGCTGGTCAAAAAGGAACCTGATGGGAGATTCTGTGCTTTCAGAGTAAGACTTGTCTATCTCTCTGCTGATTTTCTCTAGTGGTTATATTTTTTCCTCATTATTTTTTTCTTCCTCTCTCACTGGCATTTTACTTTCAGCACAAGGGAACAGCTAAGCAAAGCTCAGAGAAGTGCAGTGTAGCTATGCCACAGAAAACTGCATGCACAAGTACACCTATAAACAACCACATACAGCAGGCTTTGTTACTGCCCCTCTTCCCCCACACTTCTTTTCTACTGGAGCATTTAATTTGAAATGGAGATGTGTACGATGATTAGCTCCTTGCTGCGCAGCCACAGGGTTCTTCCCTCAGGGCTGGCAGCAATTTTTAGAGAAGCATTGTGAAAATGTGCATGGCTCTTGAACAGCTAATCGGGGGAGAGAAGGAGGTACATCCTTCGCCGCCAGAAAGAACAGTTGCAAAGAAGGAATTCATTTGCCCCATTCTCTGATGAATTATAGCTCCTTTCCATCTGGCTCCTTCATGAAAGAAAGCACAGACCATGCCTTCTTTCCCTCCCTGTTTAGCCGTGAATGTCTTATTTCTCTCTCTGTGTATGTTTTCTCTCCTCACCTTTCGGATTTCAGTTCCCCCTCTGCCTGCTCTCCAGATCTCTTCTCCTACCTCCTAACAGTCACGTTTTAATCTGTATGAGTTCAGATCCTCCTCACACTCCCCTTGAGCTCTACATGAATACCTTCACCCTCCCTGTTATCTTCTAATTTCCCAGCCTCCTTTTCGCTTTTAGTGGAAATTTGACATTTTTATCCAGGTCTTGCAAAGCCAGTATAACTGGAAACTTTATTAGGAACACAGTGATAGTCCCGACAGTGGAGAAGTCTCCTCAGAACATGGGCAGAGTCCCTGTTGCTTGCCCCATTTTAAATCTCACTGAATAAAGCTCTGTTTAACATACAATAGTGACAATGCCATAGCAGGGAGATGGGATCAACAGGACTGAAGACATTTATTTTCATAAGAGCCTATATTCTTGTCCTGTCTGTTCATCATGACTTCCTTTCTTAGGCTTTATACATTGTTTGACACCTCTCTATCGTTATTTAGTCCTCTTTTCACATCTGCCTGTTCTCCTCTGCTCTGTGCCTAAAACAAGCTCCTTGCTTCTGTGCCTTCCTGTCTTCTATCCAAGCTTTCTTGTTCTAGCAAAACTTTCATGTTTTTGCTACATAAAAATGACTTCTTCCTCTAGTCCCTCAGCTACTAAATAATTCACCTGCACAACAGATTTAATATTATTTTGGGACTTGTCTGGAAAACAACACTGAATACCACATGCTGCTACCCAGAAGAGAAGCTCCTCCCACAACACAGCTAGGATGGGGAAAGTGACTGCTTCTTCTACTAACATTTTTTTGGGATGATTACCACTGGGGCTAAAAAGAAGGTAAAATAGAGACAGCCCTCAGAAATGGCACAAAATTTTAGAAATTACCTTCTCTCTCAGCAGTCCAGTTAGGTGAAACACCAAAAAGAATGGTTTCATCACAGTAAAGCTGAGAATTGTGTTTACATTAAAAGGCAATGTTAAAATGTACACTCAAAAAATTGATAAACCAGGCATAAGGTTAGGTAAATAAATGACAAGTTGTCATCATCTTGGAGTTTATACTGTATAGAAATCTATGCTTGACTGTCTTTGATGCAATCAGTTTACATCAGTTTAACAAATCACTAATATAACAATGTCCTAGGAAGGAATCTTGTTTCCACGGTGGTATTATTAAAGTACTTCCGAGTTTTGCTTTGCTGATGCTGAGCAAGGCTGCATCAACTGTTTCGGCTTTATGATCTATTCACAAATGACTCTTCATAAAACAAAAAAATCACCATTGCTTTTTAAAGACAAGATCACTGATACAAGGTGTTGTTTAGTGGACCTCACAATTTGTTCAGAAAATTATTACCTGATTTTAAAAGTTACCCTATTATAGGTATGTATAAAAAAAATTTCTTTTTCCCAGCTTTCCTCCTACTGTATTCCTCTCCTGATTCAGGTGGGCTGGAGAATATGATAATTGGAAAAGAAACCTGTTAAAAAATGAGAACAAGAGGAGGCCCGCCCCCACTCCTACTGAAGTCAGTGGGAATTTTTCCATTGCCTTCTGCAATCCTTGCATTGAGCTACTGAAAAAATAGCTCAAGATTTTAAATAGAATCGTTCAAATTTTGCTTGGGCTGAATGTCGACCACTGTATTCAGACATGATTCAATTTTGCCTGCTCTCCAATTTTCGCTCTGGTGCATACCCACATCTTCTCATAATTACTTTGACTTCAGTTGTAAACAACAAGAATTTGATTAAAAAACAAAACAAAACAAAAAAAAACATCATTCAGTATTCCTTGCTGAAAGATGGCAGAAACAGAAACATTGCAGGATTATCCCCAAACAGTGGATGGTGGATATTAGTTTGACCACAGATATGCAATTTTATATATATATATATATATATATACACATACACACACATATATACGTATGTATGTATATGTACACACACATACATACACATACACAAGCTCTATATACACATTATAAATATAATCATAAAATATTGTAAAAATATTAAATTTGCTCAAATACCTGATTAATGTGGACTAATATTATGTTGCATTTATGTGGCAAATCCAGTTAATATGATGGCCTTGTTGGAAGCCCTAATATCTACAATACTTGCAATTGTTAAAAACCAAGAGAGGAGCAGTCTGTGTTTCTGAGACCATCACCTCTTGCCATGCGGAGAAGTTAGGTTGGAGGTGGGCCCTCATATCTCAGCATCAGGTTGAAGGACCGAGCAAAGTTGTTGGCCAGCTTGCAGCTGTGGGTCTCTTCTGCCAGGGGGAGGAGAAAGGCCAGAAGCAGGAGGAGCAGGAGGAGTAGTTGCAATGGCAGTGCTGCCCAGCACACTCGACGCAGGAAAGCGCACACACCTCCAGAGCGCTTCTGAAAGACACAAACCAAGCAGCAACTCAGCCAGAAAAATAACAAACCACTAAACAGGCACATTTCAGACACATCAGACCTCCGGACAGTGCGGCAGAACGAGTCGTTCAACTCTGCTGTCCAAAGCAGAACTGGCTTAGGATCCAGCCTGGCTGTTTGGTACGCTACAGCTGGCTGAAGTTGGTGCTTAAATCATTTCTCTTAGGAGATTATTTCACTCTTCTAAACAATTCACTGCTGTAAACTGTCTTCTTCCAGCAGGGAAACACTTCTGACCTAATAGCAGAAGAAAACAACTACCATCAAGTCCACTCCATGGTTATAAATGCTCACACCACAGCTGCCAATTGGTCTCCTCACAGTAAGCATAAGGCACAGAAGGTCTGCTTTAGCAACTCTTGTGTCAGTAAAAGGAGAGCGCTCATGCTCAAAAGACAGGAGCCAGCCTTTCTGTTAGCAGAAAAGAGCTTCATGTGCAGCTCATAGTCATCTACTCAATGCAACATGCTCTTTGGACCCTGACTTTGGGGCATATGAGGCTGGAGGCCAGAAAAAGGACCCTGCATTGAAGTCTGCGTCAATACCTCTGATATCTTACCTGGCATGTCTTAACAGTTCTACATGATGCAAGAGAATGAAGGAAAACACAACAGACAGTGGAGAGGACCTTAAAGTCACACTCACTGCTGAGCAGCCACAAAGTCACATATCACTTTTCTTTGCACTGGTGCAAATCTAGAGTATCTCAGTTAAACTTATGGGTTTAATCTGGATTGGCACCACCAAGAAAGAACAGATTTGGAGCTACGGAGTTCAGGAAATATTAATTAAGAAGTAAGATTTCCATTGGCAGGTTTCCTAGATATCTCCTGCCAATAAACTGAACAGTGTTTTTTCACAGAAAGGCCATATCCAACTATCTGTAAGGGAGTCCTAAAAAAGATGGGTCAACAATCCATCTATTTCATCAAACATGATTTATACTCAGAACATAGAAATAACACTTAATGCTGCTACCGCATTAGGTATCAACCTGCCTCACAAATATCATCTCAGAATATTCACTGAAGTGGGATCCACATTTTCCACAGGGGAAGTTAAGTCAGAGGTGCTTAGCATTGTATTTGAGCCACAGAGGATGTCAGTGCCAGGGCAAAACTATGGCTTCTGGCCTCTACTGGATGCCTTATTAGGCAATGCCCTCCTCCCACTAAAGCACCATCATGCATAGTCCATAGGAAACATCAGCAGAGAAGATAAGAAAGCAGAATGATGGCAGAGGAAAGGAATAGCTCTTTCCTATTTTTTAAAGGGTCTCTTCCCTTGCTGTGTAAACTTCTTAGTCTCTTGCAGCTCTGTGTAAGTGCTTGCACATCTAATTATGAAGGCAAACATATAGCTGCAGTTACAGAGCATGAGACAGTTGTGCTGTGAAATCTTCCTTCTGTTGTAGTTGGTACTTCCATTATATCAAAGGGCTGGTGAAATTTAATTATAGTATCAGGCAGATGTGGAGGCTGCAGAGCAATAACTACTTGCTCTATCTTTTCTGACCTGCACAGTGTCTGGGTTGCAATCTGCTCATGGAGGTCAGCAAAAACTCAGGCTCCTGAATGCTGGAACTGTGAGTGGTTAGTGGGCAATGGGTAAACATTAGGATGTAAGTGGGACTCTGACTTTAAACACCTCTGGGGAACTTCACTGGGTACAGCTTGCATTTACTGATCAAATCAAAGCTGCACTGCCCTGGCTGTATTACAGTAGTCATCTGTTTATACTGCAGTCTGTTCTCAAACACTAGCCAAAGTGCTTGGCATATGAGCTGTTTTAATGGGACTTTCCCTTTTCCTAGTCCTGGAGGCCAGTTCTGAAATCCTTCATCTCCTCTGGAATTCATCAGCCTGTGGTCTGAACAAAACCTGCAGAGGATGTGTTTATAGTCAATGCTAAAATCATTATGAGCAAGGGCAGCAGTTGCAACTCTTAGTCAGAGCTTTCTGAGCTTGACTCTGTAATTCCACGAAATGCTTACTCCTTGGTGTAATCAGTGTAAGCCAATGGACTGTCACTGACAACTTCTGCTATCATTGATCATTTCTCATTCTTCTAATGTGCAGCAACATGACAGGGACATTTATTATAGTGTCTTGTCTATAAGGAATAAGGCGTTTTCCAAGTTCCAGAAGCCATGGACAAATCTGTTTTTATTTATTAACAGCTGTAGTTCTGTTGGTGGTAGGTCAGGTTGGAGTTAAGTAAATAAATGTAAGCCACACTCTTTCTTCTACTTCTAAGATGTAGCAAGGTTTAATGTTTATGCTGTTGCAGAGGAGGATCCTATGACTACATGATTGCTCAATAGTTCATTATGGCTGGGAGTGTCAAAAAGGTCCTCACAAATTCAAACAGGGAGGTAGAAGCCCAACTCCCACTGACACACAATTGTGACAAAGGCTGCCAGCCTTCCTAGGAGCACCTCAAACTCCTGTGGTACAGCTGCCCATCCTTTAGGGTTGGTTTTGAAAGCCACCTCATTTTGAAACTGTTCTTCTATTGCCAGACCAGATGCTACACTCATCTTCTTCTTCTGCTTATGAACCAATGGGAGATACTGGGCCTTTCGAGTTGTGTCTCATCTCTACTTCTGCCACAGACCATGAAGCAGGTGCCTTAATGTCATTCACCTTTGTCTTTGGCTTGCTAGGATGATCACACTGCCAGTTAGACTAATCACTCCAATTGTTCCTATCCCAATTCTTTTATTGATGCAGCATTTGATTCAGAGCAGGTCACTGACAGTGGCGCTCTGTCCTGATCTCTAAAGCATAGACTATTATTGCAGCTCTCAGAAGTGTGATGAGATTGAAATGCTATTTGTCAAATGCCTTGCTTTCAGATCTACAGGAAGAAGCTGTAAAATAGGTCTGCCATGCAAAGCTTATCCTTCAGAAAGAATTCATCTGAAATGGCCTTATTTACAAGCTATCGTCTGCTCTGCTTGGAGCTTTCTGCCAGATGAGATATTCGGGCAAATTCTAGCATTAGATAAGTCAACGGAGGGACTTTCACCTGGGGGCAAAACTTCAGAGAAGGAGAAACAATTTTTCTTTATCTGCTGCTTCTCTCCCACCTCCTTGCTAGGGTTATAGGCGTTTGTGTTTGATGAACTTTTGTCTTTGCTGCCCAGCTTCTCTATTTTGTTTGATCACACAGCAAGGTCAGAATCTTGTATTTCTGACTCCATTTGTTGCCATGGAAATGACTCTGCTATCACAAACATGGTATTATGATGTCTCTGCAGGACTGAAGATGAGGCACATATGAGCTGTGAGGGTTTGGTGCTTTCAGCAAATTTGCAATGATAACCCCTTAATATATGAAGGCCTCAACTTGCACACACTGAAATCCATGGGAGATTTACCACTAACTTCAGTGTCTGCAGCAGGATTATGCACATAGACAACTAAATAAAATCAGGATTGGGAACTACTTATTCATGGAGTTTAACAGATACCCTTACAAATGGATTCATAACTTATATGCCCAGGTTCTGGTGTTCTTGTGCATATGAATCCTATATTAGTCCTGTTGCTTAGTGCTGGCTGGAACTACTTTAGTGATATGAAATTTTTCAGTGGTGGTACCACCAAAGGTGTTATAGTTTAAGGACAGAAATTTCGGGGGAGAGACAGTAACTTTTAATAGGTGAGATGATACCGTTGGAAAAAGCAGTCTCTTTTGGGAATAGACTCCATCTCCTGCGTGTGAAAAAAGCAGCACTTCAGTTTTACTAAGACTAAGTCAAGGTATTTTTTTAGGTCTGTGTTGTGGGAGAAAGATGTTTTCAGGCTGTGGTGACCTGAGACTATGGCACCAACAAGGAATTCAGGAGGCCAAGGTTCAGACCTCCTCTCTGCTGGACTCAAAGTGATGTAAAAGTCTACTTTCAGTCAGAATCACATTCACAACCTTTCAGAACATCTCTCTGGGTTAGAAAAGGACAGTCTGACACAGTTCCACCTTTGCAAAGGACAGATAGAACATTTCATTTACATATGAGATCAAAGGTGGGAACCACAAACCTTGCTATGCAGTGGAATTCCCCTTCTCCAGTCACTCCGGCTACTGGTGTCAGTAGAGCTACTACCCAGCACCCTCTGTGTATGCAATATGTGTGTCAGATCTAGGCTTCACAAAATATTCTGAAACTAAATCCTCCTCTAAGAAAAATTGGCAAAGCTCCAGGGAAGTCAACAGAACTTTAATTTCCACCATCTTAGAATAACAGCTGGAATACCTGGGTATTAAGCTAAAGTGTCAGAGACATTTTTGAAACACACATGGAAAAGAAATAGGTTGATAATAAAAATGAAAATATACTTTAAAAGTTCACCAACGAGGATGAACGTCTCCCTTTTCCCTCCAAATACAAGGACAAACATGGACTGTCAAGAGGTAGATAGCTGTGTTTTGTGTAATGCTAAATGCATGCTTGTTACCAAATGAGCTGTGCTGGCTGTGAACATTCACATTTGTACTTGATTCATGTTTGGGCATTTGAAGGACAAGCATTGGTTTAGATCTAGGGAGTCCTCAGCACTTAAATCTGTTTGCAGTTAATAACTCCTTACAAAATGCACCATGAAAAATCACTTGGATGGGAAACAGCAGAAAAGCACTTTAGAACTTGCTACATAATATTCTTGTGTAAATTGCTAAAGTGCTTTGCTATTGACCACATTCCAGAATATAGGAAAACACACAGTTAATCTAGCTATCTGAGGGAGCAGAGGGATACGGCCTCTTATACCAAGCTCATTAGTGGGGTTTTGCTGCTGCTTGCATGTCACCAGCATGCCTAACAAAGCCATACTTGCACCACTGAATCAGTGATTCAGTAGAGAAAAATGAAATAGCCTGGATTAATTCCTCTTCTCTTAGAGCATTTCACTGAGATGACAAAGCTAAGAGAAGAACTGCTGTCTGAAAACTCCTGTTGTCCATGGATAAAGGGACCAATGGTTAGTGTCCTAACATGGACATAAAAATACACAAACAGCCATGCTGGTTCATGCCGGTGCTCTATCCAGCCCCATATTCTCCATTTTGCAGCAATCATAGTAGACTGGCAGGCACCCAGGCAAGCATAAATAATATTTCCCCTTAACACTCAGCCTCCAACTGCTTTCAGCTCAGGTAGTTTCCTGAGCCTGATGTGGCTTGTCCAACTAGCAATACTCAGTTGACCTTTCTTCCAGGTACTTATCCAGTCTACCCTTGAACCTATGCAAACTTTTGAAGTCCTCAATATCCCTTAACAAGGAGTTCCACAGGTTGACTAACTATGGCATGAAAAACAACCCCCTTTTGTTAGCTTTGAACCTGGCTTCTAGTCCTTTTTGTGGAAGAGATGAAGGACAGTCAACCCCTATCCATATTCTGCACCATGCATGCTTTTGTAGACTTCTCAGGTTAAACAGGATGAATCCAGGCTTATATGTTCAAAGTGGGCAGACCACAACATAACTTTAACTGTAAGGGCTTAAACTGCAGCAATGGGGATTGAGGAAGAACATTTTAATGCGAAGAAGAGGTAGGTCTTGGCAGCAATTGCCTACATGGGTTTGAACTCTACCACTTCATTATTCCTCTGAGAATAAGCAAAGTTGCCAGAAGGGGAGTAAGAGCCTTCTAACATATTTCCCTTTTATTCTGAACAGGATCATGCCATGATTTTTTTGGTGAGCAGTTGCATTATCAGTGATATTTTGCCTCTGAGATGCACTGGGTTTCTGTCCCTTGATGCCACTAGGTACTAATTCAGTTGCTGCTTACAGAGACAGGATGCTGCTAACCAGGGAAAAGATCAGTTCCAGGGGGTGCAGGAGCTGCTCTCTCAGAACAAGGCAAATTGGACTATTACCTCTATGTGAGATAGTGGAGCTGTGCTTTTCACGAGCTCTCAACTTGGTGAGAGCCATGAACATCCATCTCTGAGAGGAGCAATATATTGCAAATCACAGCTGGTATTTTCAAGAAAGAACCCTTTTATCTTGCTGAGTTCATAATTTGGGGGAGTTGGGTGCCACTGGCCCATACACAGGTAAGTCCAATACGCTCTTGAGCAAAGCTGTGGCTCTTTCCCATGCAACACAGCAGAAACTAAGAGCTGGATATTCCAGATCTGAGATATCTGGCCTCTGCAAAAGGACAGTGAGCCACTGAGTTCAGAACTGGACCTTTCTACATACAAACACTGACCAGGTTAGACAACAAGCAGTGAGGAATGAGTAAGCATGGCTGGGACCCCTTGGAGTCCTGTGCTTATCATTTGCCATCTAATAAAGAGCTACCAGAATGTACATGTGCTGAAAGGAGGTTAACTGAGGTCACACAAGCAATTTTAGCTCTGACATCTTCTATCTTCGGATTGCTTGACTTTGCAACCTAAACGTTCTTATCAATTCTGAAGAGGATAAGTGTATGTATGTAATTAAGTAAGTATACAGGCAAATTACAGGCTTTGTTTTCCCCCTTGGGGAGATTCTGGAGCACCTTAACATGGCTGGATGATAAACTAGAATCTTTGATAACTGCTTGATTTAAAAGAAAAGAAAAAGAAGAAAAAGCCAGCAGTTTGTATCTGAAGTTTCAGCTGTAACATATGGCAGATATTTCAGAATTTTTGCTGCAAAGTTGCTTAGAACTAAGTACTCTGCCATATGCTACTGTGACACGAACAGATTTTCAAAGGCTAGCTTCTGCGTGTAGATACAACATGACATACTTTTAGGATAAAAATGCTAAAGGACAAGGGCCATGACCTGATCGGGCTATGGCCTGATCTGTTAAAGTAGCACAATGTGTAAGAAGGCA
The DNA here is from genome assembly GCF_003343035.1 of Apteryx rowi. NCBI lineage: Eukaryota > Metazoa > Chordata > Aves > Apterygiformes > Apterygidae > Apteryx > Apteryx rowi. The sequence goes on along the minus strand of NW_020450760.1, from coordinate 5,837,630 downwards.
CTGATTTCTGTAATTCTCCAGGCCTCAGCAAGCACAAGAAGTCTCTGGTTTGGGATTCTGCATCTCCAACACATAGGCAGTGAAAATTGCTTTCACATGTCAAATGCTGTCCAAATCAAAATAAAAAAGTTAGGAAGCCCTGTGGAAGATTAGTAAAGGGGTAGGTAGAAGGGGTCACTACAAAGATCTTAGTTCCATCTTATGAGAATACGGAAGGACAAACTTCCACTGGGATAATTTTGAAGCATGTTTCAGATCTAACAGCAGCCAGTGAGTTAGACTTAGTCTCCTAGGTATCACAAGTGAAGTATTTGCAAGTTTCAGATCAGCATAAGAGTACTATTTAAATAAGTACTCTGGAAATTTAGTCAGTATTAAAAGATAGTCACTCCTCACTTTGATTGCAATCCCCGAAAAAAGTTACTGCAGAAACTTTAAAATGGACAATTTAAACCCACACATTTTGCTTGCTGTTTAAAATCTCAGCTGTTTCCAAAAATCAGCTTGCAAGAGACTTTAGGTAAACAATTTAAATTTTTTACAGCAAGTTTTTCCTATTTTGCCAAATAACACCGATTCTCTCTCTCAGTGATTACTAACATTTAAGTTACATTTATTTGCAATGAAATAAAATCTTTGCAGTTTATTTGGACTTTCTATTTGCTAACCATGAGGATATACTCTATGCACATAGACACAACTTTATTGTTTAAAATACATTTAGTCAGAGTTTTAATTTTTATATAGTAAGATGTTAGATAATGGCAAACAGTAAGTCATCTTTGCTTAAATGATAAATATTTTACTCATGATTTGTGTCAAGCTGTAATTGGAAGGAAATTGGAATTCAATTAAAACCACAAAAATATGTCAACAGTTTTATATACAATCATAAGCAATACAATTTATCCAAATATATTTTATCCTTAAAAGCAAGGCTGTATTATTTTTAGAAGAAGGGTTGTCTGCAGCTAGTGAATTGAATGACTATTTTCAGTCAGTATATCTGACATTTTAGAAGTAGCTATATCAGTGTCCCACATTAATTCAGGAAGGCAGGTAAGTAAAGCAACAGCTCCCAATTTCCAGCTTCTAGTCAGCCTTGTAACTTTAAATACACTAATTAGAATTGGACATAAAAAGAATAAACCTGAAATGAAGGCAACATTTTCTCGCACGTGTAGAAGAGGCTACTGACATCAAAAGCTGGCTTATAACTTCAGTGATATGTTTCCTACTGCTTTACCAGTGACTTCCCTGAATTCAAGATTAAACTTTTTAAAAACAGCCAACCTACACAGTTTGAATATTATTTGCATTTTATTTAATCATTTAAAAATGTGAAGGCTTACTTAAAAAAAACCCTATAATGTCCTCACTTTAAATTAAAATATTGATTAAAATAGTTTTTTCTTATTGTGCTTTTTACAATAGTGTTAAAAATATGCTCAAGGTATCTACTGAGAATGGGTTTCATGCTGCTATTGGTCAATAAATCTTTCTCTTGTTACCTTTTGATTAGGAGGTAAAACAATATTCTCTGAAAACATCAATTTAAGATTGCTCCTCACTGAAAATCTGCAAAATGACAGGATACTTAAAGGAAGCATCATTCCAACAAGGAAGCAGGGGGCCACTAACTACATATACAGCTAACACCATGTTAACACTAACAGAAAGAAGTAGCCATCCTGAGAAGCAGATGTCTTCTCTATCGTGCAACAGCACTGCATTTGAAGTGAGAGCATCAGCAGAGCACAGAAGTGGCAGAACTGGATCTGAGACAAATAAAGAGTCCCTGCCTTCTAGTGTTTTTCTGGCATCCTGGGATGTAGACTGGTAAACAATGTTAAATTCACAGAAATAGGGCAGATGGGCAGAGGCAGTCTCACAGCTGCAGTAAGGTGAAGGGAAGCTCCCAGACCAGCCAGAGGACGAAGGGGATGATGCTGCCTGGCACAGTACAGCTTGCGGTGAAGCATCAGGAACAGGCACAATCAGAATTTTCAGCTTTTTTTTGCTTAGAAAGTTTCTGTTCCAAGCAAACATCACTGCTGAGGGGGAAATAAATCTTTCTGTTAATCTTAAGTGGTTAGATACCCTTCTTCCTGCGTTTGGGCCATGATACAATTCCTAAACCAGGTAGGCAGAGGTGAAGGGACACAGTGATGAAAAAACATGGACCAGGTCTTCTGAGAACAAGACTGTCCCTTGTCACAGTGAAATGCTCGTGCCTGACCTACAAAACAGGGCTCTAGCTCTCAAATTCCCTATGGTCCTGAAGCATTTGGGCTTCATCTCTGCTTACATCCAACATTTTTTATTCAGAAGAAAAAAATTTCCTTAGAGGTTTATAAAAGAAAAATTAAAAACCAAGAGAAAGATAGGTTTTCATAAGCATGTTTTCTGTTTTACTAAAACTGTAATGGTACAGAAGATTTCAAATGACTAACACCCAGCAGGACTTCAGGAAAACAAATGGACCACATATTTTCAATAGAAAGGCATCGTACAGTGACATGAACATGTCCATGTGATGCTTCTTTAAATGGACTTTGTGCCTTGTAAAATTCCTGTCATATCTTCAGTTGAAGAGAGAAGAACATATTACTGTTTTCTTCCTGGCAAACTGTGGCAGCTCTTGCTTTGCACGCAGTTTCCTGAATGGCTACATTAATTTGACTGACTCCAGATCAATGGTGTCTTGGTGTCTCTAAATAAGATTAAATTACACACTCCTTCTGTCTATGTGTTATAGGAGATACTCTTAGCACTATCTCAAAGGAAACAATTAGCTGACCACAAATGTAATGAATCCTAATTATTTTGTTTGTACAAACAATAAAGCCAGAATCATTTGTTTAGCAAGGAAGTGTAATTACACTGAGAACTCAAGAAAATAAATCAAACAGCACTACCTAGGCCTGTAAATAATGAGCTTTTGACTTCCTATTTATGCTAAGAATTCTCATGGAATATTTTCAGTTAGCTGGGAGCCAACCTTTGAAAGTAACATTCATCATAGTTATTATTTAGCATTTGTTTGATTACGTCCTTGAGTGTGCTAGGTGCTCTGCAGAAATATCTATCTACATTGCCCCGTCACTGGCACCTGCTAAAAATTCACTGCAGCCAGTGCAATTTCCTGCAACTGCTTTTTGTTAATCAACAAGAAGTCACTCACATCGCAATCATTATTAGACCATACTGTTCCATCTAGGGGCACCAGCAGCTAGAGACATGTCCTCAGCAAAGGATGAATGATCAGAAAAAAAGAACATTAATATACAAGGAACAGGCTCTATCCTGACCAACATTCAGCCACGCAGGCTAGGAATGGAATAAAAACTGAAGGTGGTGGAATGAGACTGGCTGCAGCTGGGTCTTTCTCTTCCCCAGACTGATCTATTGCTGCAGCAAAAAAATTCATTGTTCAAAAGTGAAAGATGAGCAGAGAGTCACTAGGGACTTCATACTGCAGAAGGCAAGATCAGTCCAAAATACCTGAAATTTTGCCTCCTCTGCTGATTCTGTGCGAGCCAAAAGTAAGGAAGAGCTGACAAATTAGACAATCTGATCCTCAAACAGGGATCCATGAACCGCCCATTGCATGCAAAGTCACTGGATGCAGCAAATACAGTGATGCAGCCCCCAATAATATATTCTTTCTGCAGATATTAACTGCTGAAATTAGCTGTTCTCTCAGGGCAGTTTCTTTCACCATGGTTTTGAAAGGATACTCAAAATACACAAAGATATTTTTCTAATCTTTCATTCATTTTCTAGCCACACTTTAAGCATTAAATCTGAATTTAAAATAAACTTCAAAGCCACCATTGGTTGGTTTGCTTCTCCCTTTCTCTCAGCCTGAATAGTGATGCACCCAAAGGGATCAACATTATCTTCTGGTTCTCTTAAGTGATGCTCAGTGGTCTTATGCCAAGGCAGGCTTACGTAATGATAAGAGCCTTAGATTGAATGGTGGGGGGGAGGCAGGGGGAGACACCTCAGCTTATAGCACTCAGACTGATTGCAGTGACACTGTTTAAATCCAGACTAAATGCTCTGAAGTCAGCAGAATCACACTGTTGTAAGCAAGGTGTAAATCAGGGCAACATTTGTCCTAGCTGGTGGGGGGACTGCAAATAACTTGTTGGTGCTAGGGGAGCCATTTCATTTATTCTTACGAGCTATTTCAGTTTTTCATTCCTTCCCACACTGAGCTGTTTCTGTTTTTGTTCAGTAGCTATTCAAATCTCAGAGAAGGCTTTTTTGTGCTGCCTGCTTTAGGCCTCACTGACAAACTTGTGCTGCCTGCCATTATGTTATTCCGTTCTCCTTGAAAATTATCAGAAGTCTTCAGTCTTCTTCAGAGAAGTCAAGGAAGAATGAATATCACCCACCCTGAGCTAGGTGGGACAGATGAATTCAGCAATAGCATCTAATTGCTCAGTGGAGATGCAATGATGCCCAAAGCCTGTCTATTTATCTATTTTTCTTTTTTGCTATGAACAGCTCTAGCCAACTGAATCATATGAAAGCAGAGAATTCCTTAGTAATTCTTCTGGACTATTCCTTTAGGTCTTTTCTAGAGGAAAGCAGCACTGCTTAAGGTCTGGCTGCCTCCACAACAAGAATTAAAATGTCACGTTGTTTTTCCAACCTGAAAAATTCTAGTGATCATACTGTATGACCAGCAGTACTGAATGATTAATGCTGAGCCAAACATGCAAAAATGGAAATGCTTTGGGGATTATCAGGAAGGCTGAGCTGGGGCCAAAATTATTCAGGAGATGCATGAAAGCTACTGTGAATAGGTCAGTATTTCACTAGGGAAAAATATGGTAGATGCTATTCCACCTTTGTGCACCAGAGGAGTAGCTCATCCGAATGAGGAAGTTGTGATCTCTGACCATACCAGAGGTGCACTGTACAGTACCTTTTAAATATTGGTCTCCTCTACAGAAATTTTGCAACAGGAAAAATCAAGGCTTTGATCTGGCTTAAGGTGATAATGTGATATGTTCATACAGCACATTATTCGTCCAATTTACTTTGTATTGGGCAAATAAAGCCCTATTCTGTTCCTTCTAAAAAACAAGGGAAAGTGAGTTAACAGTGCAAAGTGGAAGCCAACAGTGTCTATAAACAGAGCAAGTTCTGACACAGAGAAAGGTCTCAGTTCAATGCTACTGAGGTCAATGGAAACACTCACTGACTTCATAGGAATGGGATCAGAAATGCTCCTTGGGCTTAATAAGAAGCTGGCAGTATTTTGTTTTCTTCAAGCTTGTACTTATTGTCTCTTGTACTGCTTTTGTTTCTTATGTCATCACTTCCAAGAAAAATTCCTTCACGGAAGGAATTCTGCTGCATTAGAAAGAGGGTGGACTGAATGATCCAAAGTAATTTTTTAAGAAACACCGAAAGGAATTAGGAGTTCCATTTTCAAAATTATTTTAGGCACTTAGCCCCTGAATCCTTTGGACAGAGATTTGGGCTCTTCCTTAGACTTTTTTGAAAAATTATTTCAGTGCATATAGCATGTAGCTGTGTAAAAGATGAGTTCCACTAGTCAGCCATAAGATAGATATTTAGCTTCTAGAGATAGAGCAAGCATAGCTCAAGAGCAAAATTTTATAAGTAAAACAAGCTTAATATTTTTCCCTTTTAAAATGTGGAGAAGATAAATTTTATTGTTAAAGTATTTCAAAGAGAGGCTTTTAACCATCAAATTAGTCTCAAGAATCTTTTTAAAATCATAATTACCTGTGAAATGCCTGGTCAAACTTTTTTTTTAACTTAATGATAGGAAACTCTCATACCTTTCTGAATCTGTCTGGTCCTTCCAAAGATCTAGGAGTCTGTTAAAAAAACATATATAAAAAAAATGCATGAACTTCAGATCCTAATGGAGCCTATAAATGAATATTCACCTCACAATGGATGGTTCTTTCACATTCATGGTCATCTGGATAGAGTGAACCAGCAGGTGATTTTTATTTAATGAGCTTTTTAGCACGCATTAGGAAGCCAACTAAAATGGTTTCAGGTTCCTGACTATTTGAAACAGATGCAGAGTTCTAGTAGCAATAGCTTTGATTTTACTGACCCCTATTGATAATACTTATGCTTACACAAGGTGTTTGGTTAACAAAACATACCTCATTATAATCAATTACACAGTTCTTATAAATATGCTCTTTATTGATAGCGGTCGTGCTCATCTTCCATGCAATTTAAAGGATTTGTGTTCTAGGCAAACTTTGGATTTGAATCCAAGGTTTCTTAAAGTGGAAAAATCTTGATGCCTCAAATTTTAGGTTCTCAAGATCAGATATCATACAAAGTATATAGAAAGTATACACTTTATACAGTTCTATATACTTACAAAGTATGCAGAGACTGGCAAATGTACAACTGGGAAGTCTAATCCCCTGATTACGGTATTTTGAACTTGAACAGAGAAAATAAATTGTTATGCTAGAAAATCTTAGTTAATTATGTATACTTATGTTAAAAACCTGGAAATATCTTCCGCATGACTTGGAATATCTTATATATTGCAATAAACTCTGCCATCCTCAGTATGTCTTCTACGTATACTAGCTTGATAAGTTCTTTAATCTTTTGGTTCTCACATTAAAATACATTGCAGTTGTCCTTTAAAAATACCTCCTCTTTATTCGTTTCCAAATTCTTAGCCCATGAAGAAAGTTTCACAAAGGAAGTACATAGCAATAGGTCCTGCTCTGGTAACTTTGAGTCACTTCAGTCAGTCAGTGACTATCCTAATCACTATCTCTCACAGCAGGAGACAAATAATGAATGGTGAATATATTCTTACTGCAGGAACTGTTCAGAAGAATTCAGTGGAAGACGTTCTGTCGAGAAAGGGCCAAAAGCTAGAAATCTCAGAATAAGATTCCTTTATGTGCCCAAAATGAGTTGTAAAACAGGATTATTCATACATACAACCACACAGTCTCCAACTGTGTTCATCTTTGACACTGACCAATTGTTGTTTTGTTTTGAACTTTCCACTTTGAAAAATATTCTGAGCATTGCTTACATAAGGAAAAAGATGGTGCAGGACTTTTATTTTAACACAAGAATGCTTGTGCTTATGTTTATTGTACTGCCTTTAGTGGTAGTTATCAAGGGTTTTTTTAATTAAGCACACACATATGTGCTCTTGAAGTGGGACTAGCAACGTGTAGCAACCTAAAAGAGCAATGGCAGAGATCTACAGTGACTGCGAGTCAAGTGCTGTCACCTACCGGCGAACTCAAGGATTCTTTCAGTTTAGATTTGTAGAGCATCCATCGGTAACGCAAGTCCTCCAGATCTTCAGAGTTTCCGATGACATGATGAAGAAGGTCTTCAAAGAGACGCTGACCATTAGGAACACGAGACTGGAGCTCCTGCAAGAAAAGACAAGGTCACCAGCAACTTGGAATTTGAACAAGACCCCACTTTCATAATCTACCACTTAAAAGAACAGTGGCACTAAATCAAACTAATAAGTACTCTGGACTAGCATGTTTATCTTTGTGATTACTTTTTTGGACTGATATGGTACAGAATGGTCCACTAATCTGCAGAACCCATTTGTTCTATTCACTCTTACAGCTTCCATTGCTGTTGCATCTGACTGCATTCAACAGAAAGCAAAATACTGAGACCAAATACCAGACACTGGTTTTAATCAGCTTCTTCTAAGGAACACCTTTGCCATACCAGCTACAGGCCAGGCTGCTTCCTTCCCTTCTACCACTCTGGCTCTGACAGACCTTCCTTAGTAGAAGAAGTAAAATACTTGTGCTAAATTACTGAGCTTTCTAGTCCCTCTTCTCTCTGTGAGTCTTCTAAAGCAGGCAGTATAAGATGCTTCTTTAATTCTGAGAGAATTTTCACTGACTGCAACTTTCACCTCCACCTTCATCCTCTGAAAACTAACCTCCAGCTTATTGTGTCGAGCTATAATTTCTTCCACAGACGACGACTCCAGAGCAAGAATTTTGGTCAGTTTGGTGTTTTCTCCTCGTAACCACTCTTCAAAGTCATGTAGGAGCTTAAGGTGGCTGTTCTTATTTTGCCATTCTCCTATCCTCTCCTAGGTTACAGAAAAACAGGAATAAAAAAAAGTCCTTTTATGTCACACACATCTTCTGAATGCCCGATTGCAAGATCTTCACCTCCAAGCTTGTAACCCATAATATCAGATGAAGCCAATAAATTTGTTTTTGTAAAGCTGACAAGAAAGCAGAGTCCCTCTTTCACCTGCTTATGACTGGAATCTACATCTACAGGATGGAAGGCCGATCCAGACTTTTGCCTGCTGTCCACAAAAGCTATTTTCTTCTTCTTATCAGCCACTGGTCTATTTAACTGCCACCGTTTGAGAAGGCTTGAAAACACAAAACCAGAGATATTAGTGTAGTCACACAGTTAATGATGAGACATCCACATTTTGACTAGGGCTGTGGGGGACACCTCTAGAGAAATAACGTTGTTACTATTGCAGTTATTTCCAACTTCTTATTAACAAAATAAGACCAAGCCAGGAGTGTCCCAGAGCAGCACCAGTTCTCCAGTTCTAACATTTTCATTTTCATTGGACTGTTTGGTTTTGTTTTAGTGGGGTGGGGGGGGAGGGGGGAAGAGGGAGACAAAAAAACCCTACCTTGACAAGATACCTTCTGGTCTAAAAACAGCAAGCAGTACAATCAGGCTTGCCTCAATTTAATCAGTCCATTTTCATGCCTATTCTGTAACTATTTATGTATGAATACACACACGTTCACACATGTAGTATGGTATTAAATTTTAATACAGACTAGCAAATCTGAACAGCAGTTAGATACTGCACAGTGGGTCCAAAATAAATGAAGTCTACATCTGCCAGCTAAGGGAGAATTTTGGCTCTACTTAGACTTCTGCAGGTTAGCAAAAGGCACAAGCCCTAGTACAGAAGCAGCCTCCTTGGAGATATCCCCAGATGAGACAGAGAGGAGAACTGGCAGGTGAGGCACAACAGCAGAAGTCAGTGGGTCTCTGTCCTATTCTCTCTGCAATGTGGACCAGCTCTATGAGGGCAAGCCAGGCCCTAAGGACATACCACCTACTCCAAGTGTGATGAAGAGGTAGCTTCAGAGACTGCTCTGGTCCCTGGATTCCTCAAAGTGGTGTTGTTTCAAAATCATGGTTTCCAATTTACAAGTAGTTAAAAAAAATCTCAATTTCCTTCCCTACTGTTGTAACATAGTTGTTCACTTTCACAGCACAGAGCATAAAGTATCAAGTATGTCTGGTCATACAGTAGGAAAGAGCATCCCCTTGAAGTAATAGAAGGAAGATGTACATGACCACTTACTTGGTTGCCATGTCTYTGAGCGATCTCCAGGACTCCTTCAGTTGATTTAGCTCTGCCTGGACATGGGCAGTCTCCTCTGGGGAAGATTTTTCCATGACTAGCTGGCCATGAGCTTCCACAAGGTGCAGCTGGATCTCCTTATCTGGAAACTCAGCTAGCAATCTCTGAAACGTACAGCCCTTACAGTTACTTCTAGGTATCCTGGGTAAAGCAGTCTATGTCAGACTGAAGGCCATGTTCAGTCCAGGACTATGCTGGTTCTGTTGACACTAGCTAGAAAATACCTATCGGGGAAAAAAAATATGCTGTGGATTCTTGCAAAGAGCCGACACAGGTCAAAGAGCTGATGGCAAAATTTAAAGGGGGAATCTGCCAGTGCATCCCTGCTGTAGCCTCCCTATGAGATATCTTGGTTTCCTCTATGAAAACAAAAGCTGCCAGCCAAAGTTACCCATCAGAGTGATTCAAGCATGCAAAATACTGCTACACAGGGAAAAGTCAGCAGCTGTGGGAGAGCTTAGTTCAATACAGTATAAGGTTAACTAACAAGGTAATGTTCAATGTATTGATTCATACATACAGTCAAAGGTAGGTATTGTCCAGAGAGACCACCCTGGCAGGAAGAACTCCTTTTAAGACCACTTCTCCTTTAATAATACTTTAGCCATTTCAACAGAATCTCACTGTTCTTTTCTTTTACCTAGCTCCATACCCCATGGCACAAGGCAAAGCAGCAGGGAGGCAGCTGCAACCAACAGTTGTCTGAGGAGGAACAAACCCGTATCACTCTCCATAGCCAGGAGCTCCTTGCTATAAAACCCCTTCCCCTAATGTCTGAATGCTGCAAAGTGAATAATTAACGTCTTACACTAAGATGCTTTCCTCACCTCAAGGTCTGCCACCCTGCTCTCAATGCTCCACTCCCCATCAGCACACTGGTAAGAGTCCAGTTTCTCGGTGGTTACTGTGATCCACTGCTGGAGGTTGGAGAGTTTGTCATTAAATGCCCAGTGCTTCTGAATGTGCTCCTCACTCTGCTGTATCATCATCTACAAATGATAAAAATATGTCAGCAACATATGGTGGTTTCATTAGTGGATCCAGCACTGTGACTAATGGCACAGAATCTCATGAACAGAAGGGAAAAAAAAAACATTAATGAGACACAAAAATTTTAGCATCAATGACAAGGAAGACTTATCTACAGGCTCCTGCAGGCCTGAATTCAACCACATGGGGGGGCATTAAGCACTAGAATAACTCCCTTTCTTTTTAGTGGAAAAAACATAAAGAATGAGATTTTTTTAATACCTCAACCAATGTTACCTACATTTTACACTCTTTCAACCAGAGATAACTGTATAGACAAGAAGATTTCTTCTATGCTTTTTTCTTTTTGGCAGAAGTCCAGCGCAGCAATAAATGGAATTACTGAAACTCAAACTAGAATTCCACAATGCATATTAGGGTAACACTTTATTATAGGTAATTTTATGCTGACCTACATAACTAGAGGTCATTTGAGAGGCTCTTCTAAGATCGTTTTGGAAGGAAGTTTTATAGCTATGTTTACAAGCTACAGAAAGCCTCAGGTCAAAATGAGTACTTATGCAATAGCAACACTTTTTTCTCATTAACTTTTAGGTTACATAAAGCTATACAAGTTGGTATAGCTTTATATATACATACATATACATACATATATATATACACACACATACACCAATGAACATTGGTTCAGTGCTATAGCGTTATCCAGGAATCTGTGAACAAGTCCAAGGACCTCCATGTTAATACAACTATAAGCTCTTCTGATCAAAAACCTCAGGCCCTCTCCAGAAATAATTTATATAGATACAGAATCTGTGTGGATGGTATCTTGTCCCAGTGGGAAATCACATTACAGATAACTCTTCCAGGATTCTCCAGTTATGGAGAATGTCTTCTACATCTGAAATGAAAATATCAGCCATTCAAAGCATACACTCTCATAAGGTAAAAGATTTTTTTTTTTTTTTTTTTTTAACAGTGGCAACTGCTAACTCCACAGGCAGCTAAAAACCCTTCCTTATGTTACCTCCAATGATCTCTTCAGGGCCTGAGAGTCAGATGAAAGCTGGTTCATTTCATGCCTGTGTGTGGTATTTGACCGAATGAGCTTCTCTACCTCTTCCATTTGAATTGCAAGCTCGGCCAAATCATCTTGGAGCATCTGCAGAGGAAAAGACAGATTGCACATGGGTAATATGTTAGATGTAACATGACCCTCCAGATGGATACACAACCACATGCTAAATAAAGTTAGTTTTATTTGACAGCGTGAAGGTAAGCAAATTAATTGTTTTGATGTCTAGAAGTGAATGTTTCCGAAACATTCCGAGACATTCTTACATGTTACCAGTTGATAACAAAGACGACAAGCTACTAGGAAGCTGCCAGAGGACAGATGGTACTACACCTAAGTACTGCAAAAAGTTATGGTGACAACATCCCTGTGGTCACCATGGTGAGGTGACACAATATAGCTGAATCTCCACAGTACATCATGGCCAAAAGGAAGAATCACATTCCTCTTGTCTTCCTCACCTGCTCTTCTCTCCTCTCTCCCCTCTCCCAATAGCAAGTCCCACTGCATGCCTTAAGCAAGCTCTATTCCATGTTGGACTCTTTGCTGAGCTAATTCAAAACACTAACTAGGTAGAAAACTATCATCTTTTTGTTGATTAATTTTTTCCTATTTTGGCCAGTTGAATCAGCTCTTGGAGTAAATCTAGTGAGTGTCAAAGCTTTAGACAAGGTACACAGCAGGAACAGGGGATGTGGAAGGAGGTGGGACAGTGGGAGCTCCTGATTTTGGAGGAATTGAGTTGTTTGATTGGTTCAGTTTATCTTGTGCAGTTTCATCCCCAGCAGGTACTATGAGAATACGTTTTCTTTGGCAATAAAAGTAGCTCAAGATGTTGCGGCACCAATAGCTTTCAGTTGCTTGTTCTTTCCCTTGTACACCAATTTGCCAGTCCTTCAGCTGCATTGCTTCAATTTCTTCTAGTCCACGTTATAAACTGGACCAAATGAAATTATCTGACACACAATCAATTGAGGGGACAAGGTGTTGAATTTCTAATGCTAATAAAACACTAATTTTGTCTCAGATGAAATGATCTTGATTATGTGTACAAACATGAGCACAATTAACTGAGGATACGATGGACAGACATTCACTGTAATGTACCTGGAGTCTCTGGAGTTGTGTCTTTTTACCTAACAGGTCAGGCTGTGGTTCATTCTCTAGATCTACTTTGGCCTTGATTGCAGATAATTTCTTCTGCAAAGGTGCAAAACCAGCATCAAAGTCCTTATGTTGCAATATCAAATTCTGGAGAAAGAGGAAAAAAAATCCACCATTCAACATTATGCCCTTGGCATTATTTTTTGTTAATGTCCTTCTCATACTCAGAACAAAACTAAGCCCCACTGTTCAACAAGCCATACCTTCCTATGAATATTTGATCAATTTAGAAAAAGGTATTGGGCACAGCTGGTTAGTACTAAATTTATTGCTGTAAAACTGGCTTAATAAAAGATTAATTATTGTCTTTGACACAGAAAAAAACTGCAGATGGGTTGCAGCTTACCTGCAGTTTTCGCTTTCTTTGCAGCAGACTTTTATGTAGAATTTCTCTCTCCTTTGAAGCTTCAGCTACTTCCACCAGAAAAGACTTTGCTTTTTCCTCACCAAGGATATTGTTTAGCAAATCCTTCTTCAGCTGTAATGTCATCAGCTTCTCTTTGAACTGGGAGCTTTCAGCTAGAGCAGCCTGAAGGAGAAAAATTCTTCCAGTGAAATCATAACTAAAATAAAATAATCACATAACCATGTTATTCTCACATAAGTCACACAACCAAAGCAGTATGACAAAGCCAGGTAAAAACATCCTGCTGGGCCACCAAAGGGTAACAGGAGGTACCTGGATGGTGCCAGTTAAAGGAGAAGTCTTCCCAGTAATGTCAGAAACACCAGGCCTGCATTCATTTTGTGAACAGAAATAGAGGAAAACTGTACTATGGAGAGAGTTGTCTGTGCAGGGGAGAGGCCAGAAGAAAGGACAGCAGAATGTTTGGATGGAAAGGACAGCTTGAATGCTCATCCCAAGGATAAACTCTCTCCCTGTTCAGGGACATGTTTATTCCAGAGATCAGAGGGATGACAAAGTAACAAACACCTTTCAGGGCACACGCCGAAACCATACATTTTAATCTCTAACTGTATTACTGCATGCTCATTAACAGAGTTCACAGACTTACTGCCCAGGGAGATTTGGGGTTAATGCCTAAGCAATATTATAATCATTGCTAGTGACATCTGGCATTTTAATTCAGTTTAAGTTGACAACTCCAGCTCACCAAATGGAGGGCAGAAAATAGGATATTCTATTACAGCTAGAGGTAAGGACTGACCTCTGTACTGTGGGGTTTCCTATTATATTGCAAATGCCTTTCCAGCTGTTGCTGTCTGACAGCTGTATGCAGGCAGTCGCTGGCACAGCTTTGGCAAATACAAACCAAATATCAGCTTCTTAACTTAGTAATAGGTTTTCTACCTCAATCTGAGCCAGTGCTGGTTCTGGAGTGTCCAGGAGCATCTTGACTGAAGGCTTCCACTGTTCAAAATCTTGCAGGGGATTTTGAAAAAGCCTCCTCAGTTGACTTTCTGTATCAGCACTCATTTTAGATGTCTTCCCTCTAACACTGCAAGGATAAAGTGCAACAGAGAGAAGAATTACAAAGAAATCTGAGTCCAAACATCCTATTCATCAAGGAATGAATTAACACAATCCTTTTGTGTAAACCGTATCCTACACAAAAGGCCTCAGTCTTTTTTATTCTCTGAGTCTGGTGTTGCATGCTGACAGCTGTTCTGTCAGTCAGAGATGTCTGACAAAACTTTATTTGGACGCTGTGAGACACATTTGTCTCTTGTGCAACTACATATCAGGGATTACTCTGCACCCTAGCACTCAGCAATCTTGTCTTGTACGTGAGCATTGCTATCACCAGCATGATTTACCAAATAATATTATGGGAGCAGTCTCACTGACTGTTGGGAGAAACAAGCCAAGAGCATGTAGAATTTAACTGCAGTTGTCTGAATCATTTTACATATTACAGAGTATTTGCACCTTTAAAAATTAAATTAAAAATAAATTGTGATCATCCCAAGTTACCTATAAAAAGGGAGGAAAATACATAACCTTTTTTGTCTCTGATCTAATTTTTTTAAACTTTGCAGAGTCGCATATATATTTTTTATTTCTCTATATAAGTTTTTTTATATGTATATATACACACACATATATAAATCTATACATATCTATCTATATATAAATCAGAGGCTAAAAGAAAACAGCACACATTCACTAAATATCCAGGTTTTTCTTACACCGACTTAACCAAAATACAGCCGAGTAACCAGGCCTAGCAGTGACACACCCTGTGCAGCTGCCTCCTGTTTTTCTAAGCTTTCCTGACCTCCCAGTCTGCTGAATCCTATTTGAAATTGCAGCATGCAGCCCAAATTGTATGTTCATACGGGAACAGTATCCTGCAGACTCACAGGACAGGCAGGCAAGAGCAATGCCACAGGCTTCCAGGGCAATCATGATTAATTCTGCCTTTTTATAAAAGCAGAAACAATAATCTTACCTGTGTCACTAGGATGTTACTGAGCTAAACAAAGACAAGTTTGCGGAGGCCAAAAGCTCTGCAAATGGAAAGTTCTGATATTAAAGGTCCTTTGCCATTCACTCTGCTGCTTCTGCCAGACTCAGCGTAAAGCTGCCACACTTTGCAAAGAAGCTTCGGAGAGAAGCTGGCAAAAGAGCAGTTGCCATTTTCTACTGAGAGACAAGTTCTTTTGCCTTCTCTGCTTCTCTTTCAATATCATTTACTTGTTAGTTTTTAAAGCAAAATCCTTTTTCATAATGACCTATAACCCCTCCAGATGGGCAGCACGGTGTGCACTGGACAGAGAAAAATAAATCTGAATACAGTAAAAAAACTGACCTTTCCTTTTCCTCAAAAAAATGATCCTTTCTTCTAGTTTGCAAATTTTGCTGCAGCTTCTTTACTTCCTGATTCCAGGCAGCCTGGAAACGGAAACACTGAAGTCTGGGGAGAGGCTAAACTTTCAGCATTTCCAATCCAAGGCAAGTTGAAAACAGGAGTTATGCATATATGCCGTCAGGAGAAGGGGGAATGAACTCTGCCAAATAATTGCTAAGGCAGATGAGTCATCACAACAAACTCAAAAAGGAAGGGCCACAATTCTTCTGAACCGTTTACCGCTACAGCTCCTGACCTGATTTTCTAGTTGCTGTCATGAAAGGCAAGCAAAATTTATAAATTATTATACAACGCTAAGAAGTCTAAATTTCCTGCCAAAATATAATTTTCTTCAAACCATACACAACATGATCATTGATCATTTGATCATTACTTGAAAATGGCCAGCAGCCTGCAGCCCCAAACAAATGGCTAAAACTGCGATGTAACTGGTAAACACCCTTCTTTTCTAACCATGTCACCTACAGTCAGACAGCGTTTCATACTTTTTTCATAGTCCCTTGTCAATCCCTTCAGTGTCAGAGAAGATCAGACTTCCCAATACCTTTGATACTCCTGTATTGCAGAGACAACACTCTCAGCGTGTGGCTGCACATCTTGTGAAAAACGTAGCAGTTCCTTAAGCTGAGCTTTCAGCCTCTCAACCTTGGACTCTTCTGCAGCCAGAAACGCTCTTGTTGCCTAAAACATAGAAATAATGAACAGATCACACCTTATATAGTGCCTTGAATGTGAAATGGAGTGATAAGACCGTCTCTCAAGGTAGACACATTGCTAGCCACAAGTCCTCTTTCTGCTGCCTTTTTTCATGGTTGTAATGAATATGGACTTTGTTAGACAGACTACATTCTCAGGAACAGTTTTGCTCCTGCAGCCTCTCTCTACTCCCCTCATACTACCCAGTCTCTGCATCTGATCTGCAGGATCCACTGTTTGAACAGAGTGAATCACAAACAAGCCTGATTTCAGTTTATTGAATCTAATGTGAGATGCATGCTTGGCACAGTCTTAACTGCTTCTGTTTGCATGCACAGATCTTTCTCAAACACTCATACATACAAGAGATTAATTCTATGGTCATGTGGGGAAATAGGAGAAAAAAAAAGTACAAATGTAGCTGGACTGAACTAGTTTGCATTTTGTGGATCCTATTTACACATACTTTTCCCAGCTAGACCTGCCGAGTGCTAGCCATACGAATGGCAATGAAAGGTATTTTGAAAATTGATAATAAATGCAAAACCAACTCTCTAGAGGAAATGACTGTTAAAAATTCTTACCTACTTAATGTGTGGAGAACTTTTTCATTCTTATTTCTTCAACAGTTTTATTTTGGTTTAAATACTGGATTGTTACAAACTTCAGATTTCTTCTTAGGCATGAATATGTATCTCGTGATAGGGGAATACAGGTACCCACCATGCCCAGATGAAGGATATAATAGAGAAATGGTCCCACCAAATACCCCAAACTATATATATATGTATACACTCACATATATAGAGTGAGACATTATTTTTTCTACTTCTTTATAAGTAGAACAAATTGTTTGCTCTGTATTGTGCTTTTTTTGCATATGGTCCCTTTGAAGTCAAGACACAAACTTCATTACTTCCTTCACACCACCCCTTGTGCAGAGTAAGATAAAGATTAGAATAGTTAATTCCACTGTTGCTATTCACAGTTTTCTTTAATCTCTTTCATACACCCTCCTACTCTTTCCTTATCACCGTTCAACAACGGGACAGGCATCTGTTGGATGTGACTAGGTGTGTTCAATCTACAAAGAATAGGACTGCACTCAATACCTGCTGCTTTTAGGCTTACAAAGGGCAACAACTTACATTGCATTTTCTCCACAGAGCTACAAACTCTTCCTCAGTCTTCTGCCCCACCCCAGGGTCCAAGTCATTTTCTAGTCTCTGTAGATCTCTTCTGAATTCCTGGACGTCTGCTTCTAATTGTCTGGCTTGGGACTCATAGGCATCTTCTGATTGTAGGATCTTGAGCGATCTATCCTGCTCCTCATTACACAGCAGTTTCAACTTCTCCAAGGCTTTTCGCAGCTCTTCAAGTTCATCCTTCATTCTCTCAGCTCCCAGTGGGGAGGTATTCTGAATCACATCTGCACACTGATTTTCAAGATGCTTCCATTTCTTTCCACCACTCCTAACATTTTTGGCAATTTCCTGCAGAAAGAGGAAGTTAAATAAAAATAAGCTGGGGGAAGGGCAAATTAGGGGAAAAAGGTGAAAATGGTAGGAAAATGAAACCATCTCTCCTGGCTGTATATTTTTATTTCTTCACTTCTTATGTCAAAGTATGCCTCTTCTCAAGGCCAATCTATTGCTTTGCATTTGATAGCCTTCTGAGCAATGTTAACTGCCACAATACTGGCAAAAAGAAACTACTGAAAACATTGGCTCTCTGGAAATATTGGCTTGGTTTTCAGAAATACCTGCCACCTGAGGTCCACGATGAACAACGGGAGCTGCAGGCAGTAAGAAGAACTGATAATCAGACCTCTGAGAGATTTAAAGCTGAACAGTTTAAGCCATGGAATCAAAATGTTAGATATTGTTTTCAAAACAGGTGCTTTCATTGCCAGCTCTAAACTTTCAAAGTCTGTCAGCCTTCAGGCTCTATTTGGATCATTTAAAAAAGTTTAAAAGCATTTTAAAAAGTTTAAAGGCACAATTCTCAAAGACTCATGTAACTGTAGAAGATCAGGCTTTAAAAAAAAATCCTGACCAGCCTGTGACTCATGATCCAGTTGGGAGAATCATATGTACTAATGATCTTTCATACCTGGTATAACTCTCCCTTGCTAGCCCACGTTACAACTATCACCTGAATTTGCTTACATAATTCTTTTCTAAGAACATTCTTGTATGGCTTGGGAAATATATACAGACATGGAGAATGCACAGTCCTAGCCTCTTGGCAGAAGTATATCATATAAGGACCTGCAGCGCCTTTAACTTGTCCTCTGCTGAAGACTTGGTTGCTTCTCTAATGCAGCCGTTTAATCTTTCTGTCACACCATTCAGCCACAATTGAAACTGGTTGATGTTAGCACTGTACCGCTCGTGTTCTTTGGTTATCTTTTCCAGCAGTTTCACTCTGCTCTGTAACGAGAGACATCAGAAACAGTGAGGACAGTGCTTATCTGGCTCTTTTTCCTTTATGCTGTAACCCAGAAAATTCAAACAAGAGTCTCTTTCTGTGAGTCCCCACAGCACTTGGCTCTGCAGGAATTCACAGTTCGTCTCAAGTAAGAGGATACAAAAGTACATAAAGGCTTGTCCCAAGTCTTGGTCATGCTGCACTCTCTCATCAGTTAGTCTCTGAGCAGGCAAACTGCAAGATCCTCTCAGGTGAATTTCTAGCTTTCCCTTTCCAAAAATTCATATTCTCTCATTGGAAAAAGAAGAGACAGAAGTCTGTTTCTGGTTTTGGCTTCAGGGGGGCAAAAGCAGCTATGTTCCCTAGTAAAAAAAATAAAGATGAGCAATACAATAGATTTTCTTTGCCTACCTGTCAAAATGAGAAAGAGATAGACTGGGGTAGGTGCATGCCAGTTATTTCAAAGTATTCACTATTTAAACAGGCTGTGAAGAAAGTGACTGTAGCTTCAACTCAAAGTATCCCTCGAAATCATCCAACCCAGGAGCTTTTGTACTTTTTTGATTTGCAGATCACAAATGATCCTCTGGTGGTAGTACAGCCCCTGGAAGCAAATTTAAGCCTATGGGCAACAGACTTGATTTTCTGAGTTACTCTTTGTGCATCCTATATGAGGAATCACTGGACTTAGAGAGGCCAGCACACCATGAGTTGCTCACAGCTGATCTAGCCTGACAGCCCTTATAACAAGGCAGGGTACATTTGCCCAGACCAGCCCTGTTTGTCAGCTGAAGATTTGTCCTTTGCTGAAGAAGATTCTACATGAATCATGAAGAATCCTATTCTGTTGTTTCACTAATATAATATCCAACCTAAATATTATTTCCTGCAATTCAGACTGATTTTTTTTCTTGCCCTTCCCCAGTTGGCATGGAGAACAATTAAATTACACCGTAGTTACACTAGAAAAAGAAATTTGTCTCTTGTGCAATACATTTAGTGCTTGCAGCACCCTTCAAAGGCTTTGCTCTCACTGGCACAATGGGCACAACGGGACGAGTTTCATTTTGCGTAATATTGGATACATCCTGTGCCTCTGAGCAGAGCTTAATCCCAGCTGCACTCTACAAAGAGCAGGAGGATAGCTGCAACTGTGGGCGGAGGTTTGGGAGTCCCCTCCACACCTTCCTTGTCTCTGTGAGCCTCTGGGCAGAGCCCCCCACCCCCTTGTGCTAATGGGGGATGGACCATTGGGGGCTTTGCCCTTCACCTTTGGGACAGGTTATGCCCACGGTGCAATGCAAAGCCATCACTCTCCAGGTGCCACCATGTCTCACCATGCAAGCGTTTTCCACAATTACATTCTTATCTCTGCTGATATGTGCAAATCAAGAGTGACTCCCCTAAAGTTAGCTGAGTTGCTCTGGGACCAAAGAGCCGCAGTTAAGGGACAACCGGGCGCAGTACTGCTTCCCACGGTGGACGAAATGCTGCCCCGTTATTAGAGCAGCCCCTTTAAAAGCACCATCTGTGCAAACAGTGGTTTGGATAACAGATCAAAAGGCAGAATTATGGTAGCAAACTTCTGTGATCAAGATGCATCCAGCAACACCTCACTTGTGTGCTAGCCCCCCTTGCCTTGATTCTCAAGTCAGTAGAGGTGCATAACAGTTAAACAACTCTTGCTTTGACCTAAAGTCAAAGCTCTTAGAGGTGTAAATGGGCCAAACATTGAGCTGAAGCAAGTCAGTCAAAGCTTACTGATTCCCAGGAACTAGGCCAATTTATTGAACCAACAGAAATACAAGTGGCAAAATCAGAAGCTCCAAAGGGAGCAAGTCAGATTAACAAAGCAGAGCCATTACACTAATATCCAAAGGGTTAAAGAGGAAGTAGAAACGGCCTCCCCCAGGACAGGCTGTTCAGCCAAAACAAAGGAGTGCATGGTTGGGATACTTCTGCTGGTCAGGGAGGTCAAGGAGATGACGTGAATATGAACAGACTTTGTTAGCTGTCAAGCAAAAGGCTAACCAACTGCTGACTGAACCCCCACCACGAAGTTAGGCAGGGAATTTTTCTAATGATGCAAAAGATGCTGTCACTTGCTGTTAGGTTTGCTGTTTGGGGAACGGGACAGCATTGAATTCCTTCTGCCTCCACGTGCACTTGGAAAACCTGAGGAAACTTGCTCAGCAAGGATGTGGCCCTGGAAGAAATGAGAGCACTGACAGGAACAGAATGGTCCCTGTGGGCTGTAGAGGAAGAGACGTGTCAGGGCAGGATACACCCAGCCCTGGGTACTAACCGAGGGTAACGCAAGGCACAGGAAATCCTCTCCCTAAGTTCCCCCTATAGGCAGTGAAGGGATGCAGCCTCCTCTGGAAGGCAACTTAGAGCACATAAAGCAATTCCTGCTTTAAAGCCATCTGTGGGATCCTCTCTGCTGCTTGTGTTGGGAATGCAGCCTAAAGCCGACCTCTATAAATCAGCCCCTCCCTTCCCTGGCATGGCTCCAGGCGGCTGGGGGCACTGCTGTTGCTGTGAGCCCTGGGCTGAGCCCCGCGAAGGGTGCAGGCGGCTCGAGGGCTGCAGGAGGGAGGTGGGAGGCAGCCACAGCTCGCAAGGACGCAGCTATGAAGCGTGGCAGGGGCACGTTCGGGAAGGTTGGCCTGTTCTGGAGCACTCTCAGGAGCTGTCTCGGCCGTTTCAGGGCAAGTTCAGCTCCCAGCACGCAGGAAGGAGCAGCGCTGCCCCAGCTCTCTGTCCCCCGGGGCTGCGCTCTTCAGAGCTGCAGACCCTGCTAAAAAGCCCTGTGTGCGCTCCATGGACGGGAGGGACACCTCGGTGCTGCACGTGGGAAGGCTGGACCCAGCCTCCTCCTCCATGTGCAGGCAGAGGCAGCGGGTTGTGGAACAGGAATTTTTGCTCTGTGGTATTACAAGGACAGAAGGACCTGAAATGTTGAATGAACCTGCAGGACAGGATATCTCGTCCCTGTAGCCTTTCCTGGTGCTTACAGTCTTAGTAGCTCTGCAGTACATGAGGGATGGCATTATAAATATCTAGGTTTGAGTTAACAGAGACAACGTGCAGTGAAATTGATTTGACCTGCTAGGGCTTCAATTTGAATAAATCTGAATAAATATCAACATACCATAAATTGTAACTTTTCCTACCATCTTCAGTCACCATTTATGCTAAAAATCACAACCTCTACCTCCACATATCGTTATTTTATCAGGCAAGGGAATGTGGGAGGTGGCTGCCATACCTAAAAAAACCCACCCCAGTCAATGTAATTAAAAGAAAATGATGTTCTTTTAAAATTTGTCAATGACAAGGAAACATGATAGCATTAAGGGAGGAAAAAAAACAAATCAAACCCCCAGAAGCTCACATATGCTCATACCAGAGGAGCAAAGTCACAGGCAAACCATTTAAGAAACACTGTCCAAGAGCTTGTCTTCGGATAGAGCTGGACAACTGCACAGCATCTAAATATGCTCTTCAACCACAAGTGTAATCTGTGAACACCAGCAACCCTCCTCTGACAGGCAGCTCAGGCATTCAGCTGGCATCTGCAATTCACATTTAGCCTGGCCTCTCCTCATGAGAGGGGCCCCTTACAGCTCCTGTGCCTCTTTCATTCACTCCTCCCTCCTGGTGGAAGAGGTGGCAGGGTTTCTTTCAACTGCTGTTATGCTTTCCAGAGTGATTCCCAAGGTGCCAGTAAGCTTGGCATTAGCTAATGAACCCTGCATTTATTTCAGTTGCAAAATCTAAGGCTTCCCAACTCCCTTCTTTATTCCCTAACTCCTGAAAGAGGGATTTCTTAGCAGGATTTTCTTACTCCATCTGTCTGTGAAATGTGGTATTTATAACCAATGCCAAAGAAAAGGACCTTTTTCTAGTATCTCGGTTGGCTGGAGACATAAAGGTATATTTTAACTGAGTACTATGAGCCACTTCCTGATCTTGTTTACACCAGCATCTATCCAAGTCAATTAGAGAAATTACTCTATGTAAAACCAGTCTCAAAAGAGGTCAGATTCAGGTTCTGTGTATTCAAATGTCTTGTTTAAAAGAACTATTTATTAGAATATCTAATGACTGTCTCTTGCTTACAAACCAAGACAAATTTTGGTTAGAAGGGAGTGAGTGACAATTTTAAATGGCAATCCAGAGACACAACACCCTGAATTCCCAGGAACCTTCTTATTCTGAAAACCAGTTGCCTTGTAATGAATACATCTACCTTTGAAGAAAAAAAAAAAGTCAAAGTTCAGGTGCTAGTCTATCAGAGGCTTTACAGTTCTCTGCAGCAGCTGTAGATATAGAATTTCCAAATACTCTTTTTTTTTTGGAGAGAGTTATTACAGCAGTTGTGACTATTTTATGACTAAAAAAATACGAGTTTCACATTTCTGAAAGCTGCCAGTTCCTGTATTTTACAGAACTAGTATCTGCAGAGCAAGCAGAGTGATGGCATGAACATCCCCACGTTGTTCTTCCAGTGTGATCTAAAGTTAACCTTGTCTGACGACACCCAAGGAGGGAGAACATACATCTCCATGAACGAACAGAAGGTGACAAAGTGACAGAGGCAGATGGTAGAGCCAATGTAATGAAAATTATTTATATTTGCATCAGGTAATTCCAGCTTACAGAATTCTTGGCAGCCATTATGAGACAGCTCTTTATGCTTGGGATAGATGTATCTCAATATTCCTTTGAGTATTTCTATTAATTTAGGCTAGTGAGGAACTGAATGCAACTTTTCTGCCCATCTGCAAGTCTCTGCCCTTTAGCTATGGCACACAATCTAATTCTACCTTTACCTCAGTTTTTTAGTGAAAAGTATGAGTCTTATCTAAAATCTGTACCCAGGAATAGCGTGAAAGGAAACCACTGGCACTGAAAGATGAACTAGAATGTCTTACACCAGCCTATCTAACAGCTGCTTGAACTGGGACATTAGAGTCAGGCAAAAAATTATGTGTGTCCAGTAAAAATCCTTCAGGTAGCAGAACTGGTCATTTGTGTTCAGTGTTGGAGCAGCACCCGATTCCCATCTCAATGTTTGCCAGTTCTGCAGGTGAGGAGTGTAGATCTGGATCTGGATTAATGCTACATCCTCCAACAAGCGTGCACACATGCAATATTCACTGATGCTGTGGACAGGTACTTTGCATCTGGTTATACAAGGATCACTGATGCATCAAAAGATGATGCATCAGACTTTACACAGAGAGGACCTAAACCAATATTCACTAGATCACAGTAAGCAGCTTGCAGTTAGTCTACAAAAACATATTATAAAGTACAGTGGAGAGCATGACAATTGTTGCAAACAGTCCACTGAATAAAAGAACAGGGGTCCTCAGCCCTGCTTCCCTTTGCAGTTGCTACCAGGAAAGCCCCATCATTCAAGAAACATGAATAGTAAATACTATTCACAACTATGTACAATACTGTACACTGGTGAAAATTTAACATCTCCCACTCTTTATAGGTGTACCTGAGCTTCTTCCTTGATTCCTTCATATTCCACCCTCATCTTCTTCTGAGCATCTTCATCAACGCTGGGGTCACCTATCCTGTTGAACAAGGAAACAGCTTCCTCTAGCAGCCTTTCCAGCAGGACTGACTGATTTAAGACGTCATTCAGCAGAACCTGAGCGTGGCTCAGCTGCCACTGCTTCTCCTTTAAGCCAAGCTGCAACTCAATGTCAGGCTCCAAGGTCACTCTCATGTTGTGAATCCATGCATAAAACTCATCTTGGGCTTTAAGGTACTCACTCCAGTGCAGCCAGACCCACTCAATACGGCTGTTGGAGAGAGTAAGAGAGATGAAATTATGATGGGATCAGTGGAGACTGGCAAGTTCAAAATGCCCTCAAAGCAAAGGACCAGGTTCTCAGCAATTTTGAGCTGTTCTCTCTGACTTCAGAAGTTTAGGATTAACTTACCAGGTTCTCCCCGCTCTGTGGAGGAAACATCCTGTACAAGGCACTATGCCCAGCAAAACTCATCATTTAAGTCCCTGAGCTACACTGGCTATGAAGGGAGGGAGCGCTGAGGTCCCATGGACTGTCTCTTTCCATAGTCACCACCTGGTCCTGGGACTGGGATAAGCAGTGACTGCTACCTACAGTCCAGGCAGCACAGAGAGGCAGGAAGCACTTTATGAAAGCACTGGATGAGACAACTGTCCCAACACACCAAATAGTCTTGTGCAAAGAGTACATTTGCCTTACCTGTGGCAGTGAGTAATGTAGATGGCTGTCTCTTCCCACAAGGCCTTAATGTCTTTCAGTTTAGATAGTACCTCATGTTTCTTATCCTCACTGATGCTGCGGAGCGCAGCATCTGCCTTCACAAGAATCAAGTCCATTTTCAAGCTGCCTTCTGGCTCCAGCTCACGTATTTTCTATTAGAAAAACAAATGAGACTGAAAGCATGAGAAGAAAGCAGGCAGAATTAATGACATTCAAACTTTGTTTTTACCCAGGAATTATGAAGTCCCTGCTGCAAAGCTTCTCCTGAATAGAAAATAAGAACTTTCCTCAGATTTGTTTATTCTAAATTATCCTAAAGGACTGAACTGACTTGAAAACAAGTAGCAGTTAAAAAACAGTTTAAATCAGCTACAAAAACAAATCATGCCCTATCAAATGCTTGTGGCTGTGTTTCTGTTACTGTTATAAAGTTATTCCACTATGTCGCAACATGACAGTCATTAATCTTTTTTTTTTCCAAAGAGCATAGAGGCAATCTCCACAGAGAACATTGTGACGTCTCAATTTTAAGCTGTACTGTAAGAAATCCTGATATATATTCAAAAGACTTCCTATTATAAAAAAAGGTTGGATCAGAAAACAAGCCAAAAGAAGTTAACTAGCAGAATTTTCTGTCTGTTATCAACTTTTGCTTTAACCCTAAATTGCAAAGTTATGAGTTGGTGAAGATGTGTATCTTACACGAACCTGAATGCAAGGAACTCAAATTTAAGCCATACGATTTTATGTAAACTCTCTTCTTGTACCCAGAGATGAAAAACTAGCACAACTTCTATAAAATGTTACAGAATAAATTATGTCCCAATCTGGATGTCACCTTTCAGCATCACTTTATCCAAATTCACGATACCATCATAATGGCTTTTCTTGCTGTTCCTTTCACTAAGTCCTGGAAAACTGCAGGCTTTCAAGTTTGAAGGAAAAGGCTTCTTTTATGAAAACACTGAGAGGTTCAAAATTAACAACTACTTTTGGAAAGATTAGGCCCATGGGATTTTCTCAAAAAAATCCAAGTAAGTTATTGCAAAGATGAGACCAAATCACAGGCCTTTGAACTTCCAGTTTCACATTTTGGGAAGAGACCAATATTTTTTGGCATCTACATGGCACATCTGCATATTACATATAAACAGGTGTTTGGACAACTATCTACTATGAAATGAGTGATTAAAAGAAAAGCAGAGCAAAGGGTATGGCAGGGAAAGAAAATAAAAGCCACAGCTACCAGCCAACAGAAAAAATTCAAAAGTAAATCTATATTCTAAGCCTGAAATTTTTCCAGCACTTGAAGTGAAAGTAAGCAACAGCCAGAGAGAAAGCTGTGGCTATACAGTCATTTTTCTATTCCAAAGACTGCTTTTTAAATGATTGTTGTCCTTGGCTGGCATTTTCATTAACAAATTAACAAAAAATAAACCACAGAAAGGAAGCATGAAAAAAATGCAAGCCAGATGCAAAAAAAGGAACTGAAGAACGATCACTGGATTTGAAAACAGCCAATGAGTGAAGCAGCGAGCACATCATGAGGAAGCCAGGCCCACAAGGCAAGCAGGATGAGGGAGCAGGAGGTGGATAAGATACACATAGAAAGAGAGAACTAGACACTTTGGAAATTTATATTTCCAAAGAAAAACAAAATCCAGAATGAAAAAAAAACACCCTTCTAACATGATTTTTGGCATGTTATGGACCTCCTCCAGAGCCCAAAGAAGTCAACGGGTTTTGGTTCAGGTCATATAAATCACCGCAAACCCCTCTATCTTAACTCTTGCCATCTCTGCCATGAACACACACCTTTTGCCAAACTATCACTCTTCCTACTCAAGTTCCTATATTTCCTGCGTGTCTTTGGATACAGTACATATCATAATTTCCCAGACAAAAAGGAAAGGACACAGATAATTTAAGAGTAGAAACAAATCCACACTCCAAGAGGAAACACTTCAGATTTTCATGACTGATATCCAAGTCTATCCATCATCCATCCCTCCATGAATAGTCTCTATATTAGGCCAGTGACATGATCCACCCTTCAAAGAATCCCAGTTAAGAAAAAAAAGCTGAAGACATCACCGTATTGTCCTGCAAGCCACCTCCTCCCTCCATGTAAGCCTGCAATATATTTTAGAGCTGGTTAAACATGCTCAGAAGAGGGAGTCCAAACAAGAGCAGATTCACAAAAAAAAAACTTTGCGGTAAAGAATGACTGAAAAGATTTGGCTGTTTTATTTAGAGAACAGACCAGTTAGAATTAAAGGTAACTATAAAAATAGTTTCAATGTTAATCATAGAAATATCACCACTCCCTCTAATCATGGATAGTACAGATGGTATAAACAGTAATGTTTCAGTTTCTGAGATTATAAAACCAAGATAACATCTAATGAAACTGAAGTTAATGAATGTGAAATCACAACAAGAGAGCAGACATAACCTGCAAAGGGATCTCTGTGAGAATAGTTATATAAGGGATTAAGTAAGAACAGAATAAATTAAAACATTTGCATTTTCATTAGACAGAATATAAAGGGGAGCTGTAAATCCACTTTATCAATTGGTCTTATGGGAAAGGTCCAGCGGGTTACTCTAGAATGCCCATTACTTGGACCTATAATCTTTTTCGATCACTGTCAGGGCCAGGGTCCTGGAGGATATGGAACATTAAGATGATCTGATTCTCTGCTACTGTACACTGGACTTTTGCAAACCACCATCTGGTAATTGCAAGCAGCAACTCAACCATCATTTCAGCTCCTAAACATGCTCATCTGAGAGAGTAAACTTTTTATCTGATAAATCAGGACTGCTGCTAGACTTTCAAACCAAACTGAAAAGTTTGGAAGCCTGTGATATACAATTGCCTTCCTCTTTTTCTACAATGTCTGTAAACATTTTGCAGATGGAAAAATTAGAAAGGATACTGATGCAAGTCCATCCACACAGGACCAGTACTCTAGCAAGAGGGGATAGCTGACAGTTTCCTAATGAAAAACTCCAGGGCTCACAGCAATAACTGCAATTCTTTCCAGTGATACCTAGCTCTGAACTGCTACATCGTGCTTCCCTTACCTCAGTCTCTCTCAGTCTGGCTTCTAAGGCAGATCGAGGTCCCTTGGTGTTGTCATTGATCCTCAGCCTCTCTTGGATGGCCTTCATCCAAGCTTCTGCATTCTCCACGCTACTGTCAAATTCATCCTGTGGCTGCTGAGTCATTGCATTTGAAGAAACTGAAAGGATAAGAAGCAGGGAAGTAAGAAGTTTTTGCTTAAGACCTAAACAGGAAAGCATCCAAGGAAATCTAAAGGAGCAAGGAGGAGAAACAACTGATGTTGTGGCTTTCCTTTTTAATAGTAGTACCAAAAAAGCTCATCCATACAGCAGTACCATGATTCAGCAGAGCACAGAGTAGACATTCACATTCCAGCTTTCTCAAATAAAAATCTATCAGTAAATAAAAAGTAGGTGGGGAATTGTGGGAGGCTCCATTACAATAAACGGATTTAATTCAAAGCCTTCAAATGAGGTTAATTTGGTGTTCATGGTACCTTCAGATTGGCTATACCAGTTAGAAACATACCGTCTCTTTCTAGAGCCTAGTCAGCACAAGACTCTCTCTAAGTCCTTTCAGGCTCATGTACTGAACATCTGACCCCAGACTTGCACAGCATTTAAGCACATGCTTAACCTGGAGGTATATAAACCCCTTAAAGCTGGTGAGATCAGGATCAGATGCTTAGACCTTTAGTTAGCTTGTTCTGCTGAGGCTGTGCAGAGGTTATCTGAATGTGTGTGCAGTGAGTCTGGGATACACAAACACAACGGGAATTGGCCAGCAACTGCCAAGACAAACCACTAATAAGCCATCGCATGGAAATATCTATAAACACTTATGAATTTTTTCTTTTGCCATCTCTTTTATTCCATATCAGGCTCTTCTCCGCTGCATGGAAGTTTTGGTTTTCCCCTTCCTTCACTTTCCTCTCATTGCTGCTGCCCCACTGCAAGGAGCAGACACGATAGTTGCTTGCACTGTTCACTCTGTTAATGCACTCTTGTGTCCTGTCTGTTTAGAGTGTGTGCTCCTGGCAGCCCAGACGGCATCCTCTGTGCCTGTTCAAAAAAAAGGAAAGCCACCCTATGCTAGGCCTTAGGCACTGCCATACTAAAGCCAAGCAACCAGTGTTTCTTGTAAATTAAAATATTTTTCCTCTTTGTTATTCATCATGGAAATCTTTTTCAACACAAAGTTTTAGAGTTAATTACTGAACCCAAGTCTGTTGTACAGAATTCGACCCTGTAACAGCCCCCTCACTTTCCCTGAGACAATTCACATGGAAGGAACTGCTCAGTGCAAGAGGTAAAGGATGGCCCTTGAAGCTGGGCCAGTGGTGTTTTGTAACCACTTGAAATTCTAGGTCACCAAGCTGTCACCACAAGAGGACAGCATCCTGCTCTTGCCCACTGGCAGAAAGCTTCCCACCATCCTGCTGATGTTCCTCTCCACATGATGGAGGACACAAGACATTTGCATTCACAACATTAATGTTTGGCAACAAAGACGGTCTCAATTGTTGCTTCCTAGCCTTCAGCAGGCTTTATGCTCAACAGGTCCCTGTACAGAGTGAGAAAACTGCATCTACAGAGCACCTCCTGCCCTACCCACAGGAATTACTGGAAGAAACAGAGAACGGGTTAAACCTCAATGCACAGACAAGTAGAGCTGCATTTACGTGGAAGAGGGAATTATTCTGTAAGTGGGAGACGTCAGAAGAGGCAAAATCCACAGCTATAACTCTAAGAACTAGAGGGCAGTTTTAAAAAACCTGACCGCGCCTTGAAACGATTAAAGAACAGAACAGGATGCACTAGTGAGGGTGGCATGGAATGGGGCAGTTACTCCCTCTGTCAGATATAAAAAGTATGATAGGATATATAATTAAAGCTCAAATCATTGACTTACACATCAAGAGTCCTAACGACAAAGCTGGCTAATTGAGTAGTGTTATTTTCAGTGGCTTGCTAGATAGCTGTGTCTTTCTCCAACAATGACTGCTCTACAGCTGATGTTTCTGAACTATAATAATCTAACTCTCATAAAAGAACTCCCATCTCTGCAGCTGACTGATCAGCTCATTTTCACACTAACATTTCTCCTTATATCTATATAAGCCATAGAGTAACTGCTCACTCTCCACTTTCCTTGTTTTATACTGTCTGGGCAAGCAGGCTCTGAACGCACGAGTGTAAGCTGTGGTGATTCCAGTTACACTACTGTGAAACAAAAACTCACAGTAGATTTTCCAGACAGAATCTGATGAGGGGTGACATTCATTTCCAGGAGAGGTTTCTATTTCTGGCAACATCCATATCATAGTCAAAACTGGCTTCAGGACTCCAGTCACAGAGGAGCCAGAAGAGACCATTATGTTATCCCAGTCCTACTTCTCACAAAACGTGGAGGGCAATCAAACATGGTTGAGAAGCACTGGAAAATCTACGATAGTCTAATGTGAAGAAAACCCCACTCATACTCTCCCCTCACACTTCGGCCCTCTAAGAGTAAGGGTTTTCTGTCCAACGAACACAGAAACGTCAGTTCCCATCCCACACACACAGACATTCCACTTATGCAGCCCACATAGAAGGCCATGAAAAAAGTTATTTCAATACTGAGGTCAGCAGTTTGCAAAGGAAGAGAAACACTTGCTTTCTCCAACTGCCTGCCTAACATCACTTACTGATTTTGACCAATTCCTACATCCAGAGCCACAAAACAATTAGATTTAACATTAGCTCTGACTCAGTCCCCAGGTGGATTTCATGATAATTATGGCCTACAATACCTGATACGCGTCAGGACTGCCTGTAGAGACTGCTTGTGGCCTCCTTCGTCCACCCTGGGCCAGTCAGACCCCAGCTGAAGCAATTAGTTGATATGTCCTGGAGTCTTTTCCTCTGGAACCCACTTTCTCTTCCCAGGCATTTAAAGGCATGGGTTGATATCTGTGGGGAAAAAGTATGTTTTCTGACTTATTGCCTACTTGGGAAGAAAAACAGCTGATGACAACAGTTGTTTGGCAATATCTTGATTTTTTTTTTTTTTTTTTTTGCAGAAGCTCCTAAAGCTGGGATGATTACTGGATAAATGTTTGTTATGAATCAGAAGTATTTACCCCATTTCTGCTGTATCATTGGGACTAAAGGATTAAGCAATATTTCTGGAGATGAAATACAGGGCTGTGCTCAGTACAAGAAAGACAAAGAAGAAATAGCAGCTCCTGAGCCAGACAGAGTTATTTAGCTGTGTAAAGGCAACATTCATAGACCTGCCTGAAGCACTGGAGTACTGTTAGGGCTACTGGTACCATGGTGTGACAGCCTCTGTCCCAGTCACAGGCACAGTCACTAGGATCCACTGTGCCAGGGAAAGCCTCTGCTAAAAAACACACAGATGCAACCCTCTGAGCAATTTGAACAAAAAACAAAACACGTTTTTATCATAATCATTTTCAAATGCATGTAGCTGTTTAAACAGCCTCTTGTCATTTTAATGCCACATGAATTAGTTTATTAATTCATACTGTGGAAGGCATATTGACACTGCAGAAAGCTTTTAAAGCCTGTATACACATATTACTAAATGAGGGTAATAATTAAGCATGAGAAATTCTGGCATAAATAATGAGCCACTGAGCAAAGACCAATTCTATTTCCCCAAATGCAATGATGCAGTCACTTAGTACAGGCAAGCAAGAAGCATATTTCAAGGTGCTGAGCATAACTGACCCAGGACAGCACCTGCAATATATCCAGAGGTTATAAAAATGATTTGACTATTTCAGGAATGGGAAGATATTAGAGATGGATCAGTGCCAGAATCCTTTAGCTGATTCTCTCCGCAATGCCGGTCCTCGTACTTTCTTTGAATTGTCCTCCACTGTCCCCCAAACACCATCTAGCAGTGCCTGGGAGGGCACAGGCGTTTCGGTGGTGCAGAAGGCATGATGCCTCGGCCCTTGCTCGGCCCGACCCCCTGCATGCCCATGGCACAGTTAGTGCATCGTGGTGGGCTGATGGTGGGCATGCAGCTCAGCTACCATGGCTGGGATAGCCACACCTTTGACAGAGGGACAAATCAACTCCTATGGCAGCAGACACCTCCCTCCAGCCAACATCACCGCTCTCACCCCCTTTTGTCCAGCTATGAAGTCGTTTCACGAGAAGGAGGTCAGACAACTGCTTCCAAACAGCCAGAGGAGACCAGGTAGCTGACAGGGTGCTGGGAGCACACTCGCTGTCCCACGAGCAGATAAATCAGAGTAATAAGCTGACTGGTCTGTATTATAGCTCATGGAGCCACTACATGGTAGCAGGGACATTCAGAGATACGGAGATGCCCAGATCTCCAGGGCAGACCACAAGACAGTGAGAGGTACAGACCATCCACCACATGATCCAGCCAGCACTCACAGAGCCAAATTTCTCAGAGCACTTCTTCCTTAAGTACATCCACTTTACCTATCTTTCTACTGCATCTAATAACCCTCACCAGGGTACTGTGAGGTTTACTTATTTAATATTTGTAAAGTACTACCAAGAGCTTTTAAAGTTATTACACAAGCACAGTGTCTTTTTGGTAGGATTATCCCACTGTTYTGCAATGTTTGCTAATGTACTTTTTTTCTCCTCCACCAAGTCATGTTGCTTCCCCCTGCTTAAAACATTTCTCACAACCTCTCCCATTTTAAACATTTTAAACATTCTTTTAAACCCTACAACCTTACAGAACACAGGCTTCTAAATGGTTTCAATATGTCCTGGATTCCTGTGTTCGTATACTACTTGAGTAACTTCCAGAACCCAGTTCTTACAAAAATAAAAAGAAAGTACAAAAACGCTCCAGGAAATTCAAATCACTCACCATTAGGGAGACTGTTTTCCCGTTATTGAAAGACTTCAAACTTTTCATAAGCCTTTCCATTTGGTAGAAATCAAAGTTCCAGGATTGCACGTGAGAAAGATTATAAAAAACACTGGAGTGTGTCAAATTTTATACAAATGCATGAGTGTGGAAGCAATTGTGGTTCTGGGAATTGTCTGGTTCCTGGGGTAATTTAATAACTTTTCAGCTGCCCTGGATATTGTAAGAGCAGGTCTGAGAAGGGGCAGAGCTGGAAGCTCTGATTGGACTGTTCCAGGCTGGACTGGAGGGCCAATCTTCGGTACAGATCACATCCGAGAGGCAAAGCACTGATCTTTGTCTTTCCAAAGCTGCATATTTTTGGCCCACTCCAGGAGATGCTATTCTGAATCACCATTAGAAGATGCTTTGCCAACCAAAAGACCAAAAGCCTCCTGGGGAACTACACCCACATACAGTAAAGTTAAACTGCACAACTAGATGGGAAGCCCTTAAGATTGCAAATAAAAGGTTTTGCTATTTCCAGCATAATCTTTTTGAGGCTCAAAACATTAATCCTACCATCTTGGCCATCTTCCAGGACAGCCTTTTCCTGTGTCATCTGAAGTGAATGTTTAGTCAGTGATTGTTTGTCCTAATTAATGAGAGAGAGAATAAATAGTTTTTGGAATAATCACATCCAAATCCTAGTTACAAGTATCCCCTTCAACCAAGGAATAGTAACATCACCTACAGTGCATACAGCACTCATGCGTATCACAGCCATTTCCTTTCTTTTACAAAACAATACCCATAGGAAGCCTATGGCTAATGCAAGACCGTCTGCCACAACATGATCACATCAGACAATTTAATATCTAATTGATCAATAAAACTGAAAAGCAGACTGAAAAACGTGTCTGCCAGATATGTTCTGGGTCAGGCCAATTCTGAAAAGGCTTTATTTTTTCTACCACATGTTTAAAGATTAATTTCAGACTTTGGTGAGAGGCAGTGCAAATGGGATATCACTTTGTTTTATAAACCTCCTTTGGCAAGTATGTAATTTCCAGGTCTAAGAAGCCATTTCCTAAAAAATGGATCAAAATTTTAAAATAATTCTATGTCTGAATGGAATCATCGCATGCAAGTAGGGCAGAGCTGGGTTCTGGGGCAATCTTCCCTTTGGATATCAGCAACGACAGTCGGTATATCTGACTGCAGCACTTTCAGTTTTGACTCAAAACCATTTGGAAAAAAAGTTTTGGAGAGGTCCCTTAATTATAAATCTCTCCCCTGTCCCTACACTCCACAAACACACACACGCATGCACACATGCGTGCACACTGCTGTTTTCCCAAGTGACTCTAGGAGACAGGTGGGTCTACCATGATTCAATTAAATTAGTAAAATGCAGGATTTAGCAATGGTCCAGAATTTCTTTTTACCACCAGGAAGACAGAGCATCTGTATTAGCTATTTGTCTTAGATTTTGATCCTCTATCCCTGCATTATTGAGGTATTAAACAATCGTTAGAGCATTTATTCAGTCAGCACCCCTGGGTAGTGAGGCAGTACTCCATCCCACTTTTAGAAACCACCTCAGGTTCAAAGGTGCCTTTTTTCTTGCCTCTAGGCAATACGGAAAAGCAGGACAGGACAAGAATGGAATTGATATTTCATGTAATCAGCTAGTGGCCTAAACACTACAGAGAGTGGTTTTCAACCTTTTCTAATTGATGCATCCCTGCAAGTTTTTCTATAGAGATGCAGATCTCTGTTTAGTGACTTTAAGCTTAATGATAACAACTTGCTTCTCCTAATTACCTTTCACAGATTCTTCAGCAGTAGCCCAGGAAATCTCAGGTTAAATACCTCTGCTCTAAAACATCATTCTTCATATTCAGGGTAGATTTTCACTTCTGAAATTGCCCATAAATGGTATCTACTAGCTTACCAGCTATCTTCATCTTGTGAACTTGTACATAGCTGCTGAAATAGGCTAGATTTTCAACTTTGTTCAGCTCTCTAAGTTTTACCATCAGTCAGCCAAGGAAAGAGCACAACAAGCCAACAGCATTAGACTCATGGTTTCTGGAGGCTAGGATTTATGTATTTAATTATTTCCCACTTGTCCTCTACAGACTGTATGATCCTCCTTCAGTACCAGGTGCCAGTCACAGCACTGATAGATTGACTAATAAACCTCTACAATATCTGGGTCTTGGCTAGAGATAGGTGAAAAATTCAGAGTGAATAATATACCTGATAAATTGTTCCTCTTTTGCTGATCATATATTGCATATGGACAATCTATGATTTTCTCAAAGGTATGGTTATTCCTAATTACTTGCCAAATAAATTCTCCAAATTAGCTTTAAGCTGTAGACTGCTCCCAAGTAATTCCTGGGGATTCTTAATACTCCATCTGCACTGCTTAATTTTGGTTAGACACCATCACCCTATTAAGAATCGGGTCTCTTCCCTGGCTGGCTGGCAGCAGCTTATCTCATTTATGTGTGGATTGTCACACAGTAACTCCCAAGGGCCATTTTCATAATCAGGACCCCAATGCGTTTAAGCAGTGGACAAACAGCGCACCTTCCACAGCATGCGGTGTGAGCAGAAGTGTTTTACAGCTAAAAGGATAACAGCTCTGTCCTGAAGAGACTACAGGCTACGCATCAGGAAGGGTTCAGCAGTGAAAGCACCACACCGGTGTGCGGTTAGGAAGCGGTGAAGGGACAATTAGAGACTGCAGCTGCATTTCCAGTTCTAATATACATCTCCCTACCTCACTGCCTGGAGCCAGAGATGCTCAAAAAGAGAGTAGGCAGCCTCAACAAGGAACCTGCAAACGTGCTGGAACTCAGAAGAGCGTCTCATGCCAGACAGAAGGGTTCATTGCACCAAACCTCAGGCTCCCGGTGGGACACCCTGAGCCAGAATCGTATTAGCCCGGCAATTCCCTGGGCAGTCGATGCAAGAGACAGGCACCTGCGGGCAAGGATGAGTGTCGGAGGTGGGACCACTGGCCTTTTGCAGGGACCGTGTCCTGAAGAAGCCTACAATCCTGATTGGGCGCTCATGGCTAGGGGATGGATGTCAATCTGTCTGCAAGTCTGCACCCTCTCTTCTTCCTAAACAGCTTCCACATTTGGATCTGAGGGGTTTTGTGAATATGTTTTTTTTTCTTTAAGAAAATAGTGTTAAACCTTATTTGACCATCAGTTCGGCACTGTTCTGTACCTGAGAAACTCTGCCTCTGAGTGAGTAACTGTGCCTGAGCTGTGGGAGCACTTGGCATGCAGCTTTTAAACAAATAAACCTTGTTAGCCAAATACTTATTAGAAATAAAGTCACTTACAAGTACTAAGCAAATATATACTAGGATCACAGTATCTTTAATCCCCTTTAGAAAAACACCTGAAGGGCCAGCTCCCCAAACTATAACATTTCTCAGGTCTATCTGAACTTTATTGTCAGGATGATGCTGATGAGCTACTTACATGTGGAAAAAGCGAGACCCAAAAAGAAGTTGACAAGTAATTAGGACAATCCTAATTCTAAATACTGAACTTGTTGATTAAAGTGTGTGATTTTCCTAAGATCAAAGCATATGAYTGTAGAAAAATTAACAGGTTTTTATTTGTACCAAACAGGAAGATTTGTTTATATAAAGAAAATAAAAATAACCACCGCAAAAACTAAAATCCTGAAATGCTCTCAAAAACATACACCAGGGTAAGTAAAGCTACACCTAAACAGCCAGCCATTCGGACATAATTTAAAGTAATATTTGCACCAGGCTGATAATGCCAAGCTTTATATTGCAAAATGGCACTGGTTTGTGTTCAAACAAACCGAGACTCTGGGGGAAACATGGCCTGCCTGTGTCCCAAACATAATAAATTATTGGAACTGGCAGCAACCTTATCCCTGAGCTCTTTTTTGCACAGAAAGGAAGCAGATCACTGCAAACCAGAAACTGCATCTAAATTAATTTTGAACGGTTGAGAGCTTTCTGGAATTGAATAAAATAGAGTGCTTTCTCATGACTCATTTTTCCCTGAACTTTTGCAGTTTCCGTATCTTTGTCACCCACTCACTGTGTGTATTTGCTAGGCACTGTGGGTCAATAACCAAGAAGGCATCTGTTTTCAATTGCAAAGACCACTCCTACCAGCCGTTGGAGTTCGAGCGTACTTTCGGTTCTGTAAAGAGCATCTCAACAACTTAAGCACTCTGTGTAACCTAGGATTTCACAGTAACAGGGATGAAGAATGCATGATGAAACAGACTCTCTTTTTAGTTGTCTTTTTAGCATGCTTGAAGGCTGAAGTCCTATAGTTTATAAACCTAAAGGGGATTTGAACCTGCTCCTACTGAAGTTACCTGTAGTTTTGTCTTTGATTAAAGTGGTAGCAGGACTCAGCCTTAAACCATGTTTGTCAGCAATCCACTCGCAGTGAGAATGATCAGGGAGTTATTTAAAGCTGGGCTCACAGATAAGTACTGCGCTCAGCAGTAAGAGTAAAGACGATGCTTATTCGCCTCACTCTTCCATGAAAAGATTAGGAGGCTCAGATCTATTTAGACTCCAATGGGAGCTCAGTGTCTACTCCTCTTGCCAACTTTGAAAGTCCCACCCTAACTCTTATGGGACGTATCTCGGGGGCTGCCGGCTAACAGAGCTAAGGCAGAGGCACCATCAGAGCAATTGCAATTTACATCAGCTGAGGATCTGCACAAACACAAACTGCCACATGGGACAAACACATTTGCTGAGTGACATGTCAGAGGTCTAATGATTCTCAAACATTTAGAATAAGTAAAAGGAGTATAAAGATAGTATATATTTTTATAAACCAAGTAATAAACAATTCTTCTATAAGGAGTAATATGTATTTACATCGTGGCATAAACTTAGCTTTGATCTAAAAAAAATACCAATCTTTCCTCAGTAATCTCCAAAAAAACATAAAAGTCTTCAGAATAAAAATGTGTCCATTTTTTAAGGATACCACAAACACTTGTTATATTCTAAAGACATTTCATGTCACTTGAATTTTCCTGCACTATTTCTACTTTGAAATCATAGTTCAGGGCTCAGCAGGCACCTAGCTAAAGGTTGGCTCAGAAAACAGGCAAAGCAAGTTATCGCCTTTCTGGACAAAAATGCAACAGGCTCTGTGGTAGAGCACCACTGCCGAACTGCAGCACAACAGAGCCTGCGATGATCAGATGTTTCCTGCAAAGCGCTCAATATGCACAAAGCAAGTAAAAAGCTACATGCAAATTATACTCCCTATTTAAAAATAAAATTGCATTTCTTTAATCTCTTTTCAACTGCCTGTATACACCTAGATCATGTTTCTATAGTGATATATAGGATTTTAAAACCACACTACTTAACAAACTCTAGGGAAACGATCCCAGCAGTCCCAATTCAGTGAGTATTTTGGGGCTGTAAAAGCTGATATCATGCCTTGAGCCGTAGCAACACTCCCAGGTCCCAAAAGACACTCTCCCTATTAACTTCACTGACTGCCCCTTATCTCTAACCCTCTTCCTTGTAGTCAATGGTGAGCACCATAGCAGGGATATTTTCAGGGCTTTTTCCCCATCTCACATTAGGGAGACAACCCCCAGCCTGGTTCCACACAACAATATATTCTGCTGCTCACAACAGAGTTTATCAGGCCTCATTTCATCAGACAGCGTCCGTGCCCTCAGGTCCTCCCAACCCAAACATGCTTGCTGCCACCGCCCTGCGACACTTCCACCAAGCAGAAGATGACACATGGGGCTTCTCCAGAGACAAGCACGCGAATTGGCTGATCTTTGGGCACGTTGCGAGCAGCCAGCTGGGTGCTGCCGGAGTGCTCAACCATTGTCCTCCCCCAGTAAAGCACTTATTTCTATCTCCTTCTCATTATAATTCAACTCCACAAGATTTAGAGGAACAAAACGCTTCTAGCTCCCTAGCAAATTTAATGGACAGTGGAAAATGAGTTTAAAAAGTTATTAGGAGCCAAAAAAAGAGACAAACACAGACACGCAGCATGGTCACGACAACCTCATTTCCTTAAGAAACAAAATTAACAAATCCTGCCAAAACCTTACCAAGATCCTGGGGATTCCGGAAGACAGGTAAAAGCCTGTGGCGATTTCATCAGTGTTCCCCTATGGGAACCACAAGCACAATTCGAGCTGCCTGTCCTGGGTGGTGTTACCGCCGTTCAGCGTGACTGACATTAGCAAGTCCGGCGGGAGGAGAAACCAATGGGTTCCTTCTTACTCATGTCAGAGGCAGAACAGGATTTCCTCTCTGCCTCCTACCGCATGGTAGGGGCAAGAGAGAGGAAGGCAATCTAAAGACCAGTCAGACTGGGGAAAAAGGAAAAAAAAAAAAAAGGGAGAAAAACAGCATGGCATGCTGCCACTGTTTGGAAGATGAGTAAGATTTAAATAGCAATAATCCCCAGAAACTATCTAGAGTTCAGGTCATTAACTAACAAGCTGATTAATTC
The DNA here is from genome assembly GCF_003343035.1 of Apteryx rowi. Classification (NCBI taxonomy): domain Eukaryota; kingdom Metazoa; phylum Chordata; class Aves; order Apterygiformes; family Apterygidae; genus Apteryx; species Apteryx rowi. Next base: position 5,798,273 of record NW_020450760.1, on the reverse strand, counting down.
CTGTAAGGATTAATGCTTGAAATTATTATGCCTGGCAGATGTTTGCTGAACAGGAATTAGTCCAGAATACTCAGCATGAAAAACAGCAAAAAGCAAAAGTGCTGCTACATTTCAGAGCTGAGATTTTTAGAAATCACTGGCTCAAACTTTAACAGAAATATAACTTTCCTTTGTGTCCAATTTATCTCCCACCTTTTTTTTCAAACTCTCAGCTCCCTAGCAAGAGATTTTTTTCCCAGACTGACACACTAATCTAGATTCTGCTCTCAGTTACAACTGTGCAATGCGAAGAAGAGGTTAGCCAATATTTTCAAGCAATACCAGTGTTGGCACAATTTGGCTGAACGGAATGCACTTTTTATACATTAGCCATCTCTCATGATTGAGTGCATGATGATTTGTCCACTTCCCAACTCTCTGAAACTACTGGAAAATATAAAGCAGCATTTTCCCTCAACTAATTATGATTCCTCTGGGGACTCTTGCCGCTAAACTTGCAATGAAGTGGTTTTATCTACCAACCCACTGCCATTTACATCATCCTAATAGTGTAAATCTAGTTAATATACTCCAGGGCCAAACCAGATTCCACTTGCACTCAAGCTAGTGTAAGTCCACAATTAGCCCATATGGCCAAAAAAATCCTTCTAGTTTTGCAGTTTCTCTGTATCATAATTTGTACTACACTAAGCAGTATTTCCAGGATTGCAGTAAACATTAAGTAGGAAAGGTGAAGAAATCACAGTGAAAGAAAGTGAGAAAAAAATAATGGTTTAAATTCTCTTTCCAAAGTCAACTTTGGGGATCAAACTTTGACAATCTCCATCCATTTTGTGGATGGAATTAGACAACACAGGAAGGCAACATGAAGAAAAGCTGAAGAACAGAGATGGGATGAAAATCTAAGTGAAAGAAGAGGAAAGGGACAGAAACTCTGCATCAGGGTAACCCTGCGGAGTTGCTAATATAGAATATCTACTGAAGACTAGTAGTCCAAGCTATGTTGTGACCCCCACTTGCAATAGTGATCCCAATAGTGCAGCCAACTGATTGCAGAGATTTGCCATTATGATAAAAACAATCGGGGACAGACGAAGAGGAACATCTTAGGAGTTGGCAACACAGTCAGTGCACTCCAGGGAGGGAACCGATCTACCAGCTGTTTTGAAACGGTCTTGTTAGCCTTTTTCTAACTTGCATGATCCTTAGAAATCATAAGAACATCTCAAAACACTTCAGCCTACAGACTAAAATATATGATGCCTGGAGCGAGTAGATCCATTTATCTGAAAGTCAAATCAGTTTCATCTTGGGACTGTGTTGCTGTTTGAGAGGCAGGACTTAAAATGCCTATAAATGAACCTCTTCACATGCTTTTTCCCTGCTCTCTTTCTCCCATGTTAAATCCCATAGCCCCTATGAACTTACCATAACCCTGTAATAACTGGACTAAGACTACAAATAATAAGGAAGCAAAACATATATGATTAAGATCAGCAATATACAGTCACTTCTAAGTGCAATAAGAAGTGGTCTCTTTGGACGACTTACCTAGAAAGCAATGGAGCCTAGCAGCTACCATGGTGTGTACAGACAGTCACAACCCAGAATGAGCAATGAAAGGATCCAACTAACAGTCACAAATCTGGCAATTCCCCATAAAACTTTCAGAAAGTTGGTATCAAAACATAATACTTTTTAAATACATAAATCCCAAATTACCACATTGAGCATAATTCCCTTCAGATCCAATCTGATTTTAAATTTTGTCTATACTTTAAAAGGAAACTGCAGTTTCAGCAAAACACATTGAATGCTCCCACAGCACCTGACCTGCCTTTCCCTCCCATACGAAGGATGCTATGTTCAGGTTCCCTGAGGGATGGAACAGTATTTTTCCTACCCCTCAGACCCACCAACATTGCTGTTGTGTTAGGAGCAGGCACTTGAATGGCACCCTTTGTAGCCAGACAACTCTACGTTCAAATATGGATTCAACTATATCTTCAAGGAAAACAGTTGGATGATCTTAGATTAGCTGACAGTGCATCTTAGATTAGCTGACAGTCTACACGCACTGCAAAGGAAACACATTTCTGCAAACCTAGTGAAGCTCATTGCATTAAAGGATACATTGCCTCACTGATAAACCTACTCAGATGATACTCTGGACAGACTGGCCTCATTACACAGTAGTCATCTGCAACTTTGAACAGGCAGTGGTGTAACAGATGCAAGTCCCCTAACTGTTTAGGGGACAGAAGTTGTCATGTTCTTGTCCCGCCAGTATGGTCACAAGAATTATAAAGTGCTGTCAAAGCTCTGACAAAGAGCCACAAAATCCCTCAAGGACGAAACAGAGCAGCAGAGTAATTGTGTAAAGGTTTTCTTCCAAGAATGAAGACATGTCTGTGTTATGTATCTTTCTACTCCGCAAAGACTCAGGGTCCCAGCTGCGAACCAGCACCCCTCCATGATGCAGGTGGCATGCGCAGGGCAACGATGGCATCTCCACCTCACAGAGGCTACTACCCAAGCGGAAGAGAAGACGGATGCAGACAGAGGGGGAAACACACAGAAGCAACAAGGCAGTATTAGTCAGCATGAAAAGCCACAGTCAGAACAGCAGCAAGCTAACCACTGTCAAATTTCCACAGACATTGCAGCAAAAGAGTTTTGAGGCATTTAAGAGATTGTAAGGGCATGGATTTGGGAACATTGAAATGTGAGGACAAGAATGAGGAAAAAAGTGTGGAAGGGCTCAGGTGAAAATCAACCCAGTATTAGTTGGTTGGTATCACAGGCTGGCCAGAAGTGGAAGCTGGTCTCCCACTAACAGGCTGGGGATGTATGGGAATCAAAATTTCCATCTTATGGAGAAGTTCATATTTCTAAGTATATTTTCATTCTGAATCAGAGCAACATTAATAGGTAAGAGCTCTCCACACAGTTGATACTCTCCAAAGAATCTGCTGTGAAAGGGCTTTTGTAAAAAGAAACACTTATACCAAACATTCAAGTTGTTGTGCTATGTACTGGGCTTGGAGGCATTGGGGCAGGGGTGGCAAAGATAGGTGCCAAGTTCTCAGTCTCCTTCTGTACAGTTTCACTCTGTGTAAAGAATGAATCATTAGGTAGAGCAGGGATGTGAATCCAAGTGTGTCACCTCCAAGCTGAGCATCTGAAAGGTCAGGCTAAGTCAGTCATTATGCTCTGTTCCATTCAACAATAAAAGTAGTATTCTGAATTCATCTCTTGGAGTGGAAAACAAAATATCTAATCAAAAATGTCTCAAAAATGTCTAACCTGATTTGGGCAAAACTGAAAAAAAATAGCGGCTCAGCTGTTGGCATAATTGCTTAACTGAAAAATCACCTGTTTGCAAATCCCAGAACTAAGGTGTACAGCTGCTAGTGGCAGTTGCACAAATACCATGGTGATGGACAACATGGGAAGGGACACTGTATAAAAAACAATTATAAGTGGAGCACTGAAGCAGCCTAATAACACTCATGTAAACTCCTCAGCACCAACTACAACTACTCAACACTGACAGGACTTTAGGAAAAAAAAAGAAGGGCTGTGACATTTAAAGCATTGGGATTAAATGTGTTCATGTATTTATGTACAAAAATGGCTTTTAAAACACCTTCAGCTCTTTCATTAGATAGCAAATGCTACTGCACTCTGCAGACCAGAAAGCCGGTGACAGCCCTACTCCATGGTTAGGATTCTCACAATACACAATAGCTGGACAAGCAAACAAGCTTCTAAAGGAGGAATCTGAAGAAGAGCTGTTTTTGCAAACAGACAGAAGATGCTTATACACCTCTTCCACGGCATTAGAGAAGGTACGAGGTGTTTGCAGGTGAAACAGGGATGTGGGCAGCGAATGGGATGTGGGCTGACACACAGGTGACGAAAGCTGGCCATACTGTGACAGGCAGGGATGGCAGAGACGTGACAGCATTGCACAACCTAGTGTGCAGGCAGCCTGCCAGTCTACGCCAGCGATGGGCTCCTGCTCCCTTAACTCCCTGCAATAACTCTTCTTGTTACTTTACCCTCACTCTCCTTCTCCGTTATTCTTCCATCTCCCTAATCATTAACTCAACAATTCTAGACTGATACCAAAGCTTTTCTCAGGGCAGGGAATTATCATTTTAAGTGTCTTCACAACATGGTCATTTTTATGACAAAAACCTTCAGTCCTGGGCCAAGAGTTTGGCCGCAGTGGCATTGCCTTCCAACTGCAGTGCTTCAGAGGAGAAACAGTTGTGCCTGCAGCCAGGTTTGAAAAGCCAAAAAAGCTGGGTAAAGCAATTAATTCTACATTAAAAGCACTTTAAAAAATTAACCAGTAACTAGGGAACAAGGACATGAGAGGTAGGGGAGAAGTTCTACAATACAGGGATTTGAAGCCTTTATGCTTAAAAAAAAAAAAAAAAAAAAAAAAAGTTAGTAAAGATACTTGATTTTTTCCCCCTTTTTTAAGGTTGAAGATATTTTCTGTAGATTGCTGTCTCATATCAGCAGTATACACTCACTGACAGAACAACTAATTCAGTCTTTAGGACTATAATCTGAGAACACAAGGGAAAATCCCAGGCTCTGGTGAAGGCGATGGCAATACTGTCACAGAGCCAAGACTTCTCCCCTGACTCCTACTGACTTAAAAGACAAAGTAACAAGAACATTTTTCCTTGGGTACTCTCTTTAGCTGGAGATCTAAATAAAGATGAAAGCTTCTCTGGTGTTTACGAGCTAGCATTATTAGTTACGTACTTTACACACAAAACCCATGCTGAGCCTGCTGTGTTTCACGACGACAGCTATGGAACTTTCTTGCCGACTTACATAAGGAACGTCACCTATATTTGCCAACCATGTCATCTGCCATTCATATAACCACTACCGCATTCCCACAGAGACTCAATAAGCAGTCATGCAGTGAGACTTCTGCATTAAGAAAAATCAGTCATTTAAGTTAAAGAAAATGTATTGCTTGGGGAAGAACTGACAGCTCTAAAGGTTGGTTTATTTACTCACATAATCTTTATGGCATGGGCAAACTTCCTCACGTGGCCCTGTCTTTCCATCTAAGTGACTTGAAACCACAGCAGGTACATCAGTGACTGTACACTTTCCATCCTCAGCTTCCCTGAGCTTTTTCAGGCTATACTGACTACAAGGTATGAAGTTTGGACAGAGACCAGCTATTATATCTCTTAAACTATTCCTCACTCAGGCATAATACATGTTTTCCCCTAGAACTGCCTCATTAAAACAGTAAAACGATAAAAGCATGCAATGGTTTAAATCAGATATCACTGCTACGTAAGGCTAAGAGAAAACACAGCCAAAAATAATCCTTACATCCTTTTTTTCCCCCCACAATTTCATTTCTTCTTGCTGTTGTATCAGTCCAGCCGAGTAAGCGTGTGTGATAGTCTCATAGGGAAAAAACCTCTAATTTTGTTGGTTCTTAAGTAAACCTGAATATCCAGATCCAGCATGGGCTGTTTACTCTGTCTTGCCCATGACACCCTCCAACCTAGTGACTCACAACGCAGGTGCCACACACAATGAGTGTCCCCTGTGAGGTGAGATGTCAGTATCCCTGTATCACAGGTGGAGATACCATTGCTCTAAGTAGGGCCTATCTTTCAAAAGCAGCCTCTGACTACAGGTGCCAGATTCAAAGATCCATTAAGCACCCAACATCACTGGTCACATTTTAAACCTCTGACCATGTACACTCACTCAACATCATGCAGGAAACCTGCAGCACAGAACCCAGCTCTTCTGAATCACAGTCTAACACATTAGGAGAAGGATGGCCATGTGCTCAACAACATCCAACTCATAGACTGTTTGGGTCGTGAAAAAGAGCCTTGATGAGTATGCTTTTTGCTCAGCAAAACGATGTGAACGCTTCAGGAGAATTCCAGCCTGGGTCAAATCAATACTCACAAGTACACTTGCTCTCGAAAAACAAGTATTTTCAAGGCGTTTTGAAGAACATCTCTCACTGCATCAAAGATAATTTCCTGAATCTTCTGTTATTTAGTCCCACAAGGCATGACATTCAATGAGATTACAAGATGCTGTTACTCTTCAGTAGTGGAAAGAACATGTCTTGCAGAGGAAGCCTGCAATATGGGCTGCTGCTCAGACTCCTGTTGCTGTTCTTGACTCTGTCAATGAATTCCTGTGTCACCTGGGCAAGCAACACAACATCACATGCCTTAGTCTGTTCAGTTATCCTACAGATATAGTAATATTCACCTACTGCTCAAGGGAGCCCAGAGGCTTTTGTGGGTCTGATTGCCCTCCTACTAAAGCCAGTGGATATTTTTTATTATTAATAGCAGGGGGAACAGCATGTGGCCCTAAATAAAATATTTCTAGGATTTACTCATGACAGGCACTAGATGACTAACTTCCTAACTAGATGACTAACTCCGCCAGGACAAGCTATCCCACATGGGCCTTGCATTTATCATGTGCTCCCAAGTATTACTGAACAGACTTTCTGTATAGCACAACTGTAACAACAGTTACTTCATGTTTTTAATATCATTAAACAAAGATCAACCACGAACAAAACAAAACAAGCAATCCACAGCTTGATATCTGAATTCCAGGTAAATTATGATCTCAYGGTTCTCCTTGTGTCTTATTATCTCATTTACTTTCTTCCAGTATGTTATTTCGTGCTACATTATCTATTCAGTTTCAGTGAGATCCCAGGGCTGATTGCCACTTAATCCTCAGCCTAAAGTCAAAGCAGAAATTCCCTTGAAATCCCATGATATGAAAGACTTCATATCAGGCCCATGTCTTCTGTTTAACTGTAATACAGCAGAGATGCTGGCAGCGATAGAGACATGAAAGGTCAGTTCTGCTAAAGGAAGCAGGTCAGTTAGCAAGAATCCCAGGGGAAACAAACAAGTCCACACCTTCTTTAAAATCACTACATTTTTTCCTAGTAATACATTAAGCGGTGCGCTCAGACAGAACAGGCCATCAAAGGTTGCTTATTAACCCAACATACGCTAAGTGTCAATGAGAATGCTCTTCCCTATCAAAGAGATTTAGCATCTTTATCTTGACATTGAGGTGGGGCTATTTAAGATAGCAGTAATTAAATGCCCCAGAGCTCAAAACTCCATGAGTCATTTCTGTTGTAATACAGGCAATATCATCCCGTGATTCAATCACTAGTAATGTAGGAACATAATCTGACAAGCAATGGTTCCCTTCACTTTAAGTCCATGAATCAGGGAAGCCAAGAGCAAGGCCTAACAAACTGTGTTTACTGCGTGCCCTGGCTTCATCCAGCTGCAGTTCACCATCTCGCAGAGTCGTCAATTCTTGTAGAAGGCAACGACTTACTTAAGCTTCATCTCTGGAGAAGAGTGATTATGTAGGGATTTTCACTTTCATTTAAAAAGACGTTTCTTTGCAATTCTATTGGTTGGAGAGAAATGCTTATGCCCTAAACATTCAAATACCAGAGAGCAAAAAAACCCAGTAAATTTTCAAATAAGAGAAGAGAACTAAATTTCAGTTGATGTTGACAATACTGCAGCTGGTCATGTAAGAATTTTGATAAGAAAATTCTACCTTCTTATGTACATATGCCAATATCAGATACAGGCAATGGAATTACCTTTAAGACCAAAACTTTTATGAAATTCAAGGATGTCTAATATGGGGTCTACCACTAAGAAGGCCATGAACACCTGCTCTGTATTTTTACATCTCACAGAATGTAGTCAAATCAAGCCTGACAAAACAGAGACATTACTGACCATCAGTGAGTGTCACCGTAAGAGAGATGTTCCCTGAAGAACTATGCCATGGTAAAAAAGCATTCCACAGCTGACACTCCACGGACTTGCACAGCATGGCAGATGGAGGCTTTAGGCCAGACTCACAGAGATATTTAGGAACCTGGCTTTTACTCCTGTGGATCTCAGGTGACTAAAGAGACTTGACCTTTGCCTTCATGTAGTTGTGCCAAATATGGAACTCCTTTGCCAATCACACACTCTGTCAGCATCCCTGGAGCTCAAGAATATTTCCTGTTACCACATGGCTTCTTCCTTTTAGATGACCGAATCACTAGGTTTCAAACTTAGCCCATGATCCGTAAGTGGACATGTATGATGCAGTTTTAAGGGAACTCTTTCTAAGGATGCCATTGCACCTGCATGTACCTCAGCGCACTCAATGTACCTCATTGTACTGTATCTACCTCAGAACAAATTTCCAGGACAGGCCATAGCTGTCCAAGAAACCCCTTTTATGGCAGGCAAGGCTGAACGGTTAAAAAAAAGCCAATATTGTGTCATTGCTACAAATGATCCGTGATTTGCCCTACCAGCCACATCAAGGAATATATCATTCTGAATTAGGATCAGTAATGATCGATTTTGTCTCATTTCTTACGGTAATTATGCTTATCAACTTCAATAAATTTTGAAACTGTTGGCCAATTTTTGACATAATAAACTACAGCTAAAGAAACTATTGAGATCTCAGCCCTTCTTGTACTTGATGTACTTGCGCAAAGGTGTGCCTGGCAGAACAAAGAGAGCAGGAACTGTGCCCTGGGGATGCAGTGATGTGAAAACAAAGAGTTTTGTGACTAGCACAACTCAGGAAATCAGATTTCCTACAGAATTGTGTCTCTTGGTTGATTAAATGTTTACACTGAACTATACTAAGATTTTCTGTTTCCATGTTCAAAATGCAATGTATCAGATCAGTCTCATCTGTCCTCCTCAAAACTTTGAGGGAGATGCCAGTTTAGGGGAATTTACTCAGGAAATCCTTCTCCTTTTCTCACATGGAGGTAGTCACATCTGAATGTATCATTCAGGCATTGGGTTAAAAGCCATTGGAGAAAACTGACAAATATCTGACCCTATACTTGCATTTTCCTGTTGCCCTATTTTTACCAAACTTACAAGAACTTAATTAACTTGAAACTGCTTCCCTTATGTCACATTTGCTTGAAACTGGGAAATGGAAACAAAATATTATTTAAGGGACAGATATCAAGGTGCATGTGTATACACATATTAAGGGACAGCATAATCCTTGTTTCCAACAGAACCTATGTTAAAAGATGAAAGCCAGCTATCTTTTCTGATGCTTTGAAGGTTTGAAGCATCCCTTCAGACAGTGGTGTTGCTCTTCAAAGTCATGTGGGCGTAGCTATGGCTCCTGGGACCGAGGATCCACAAGTGTACACAGAGGTGTTGAGGATTATTCAGGAGCCACAGAGAACTGGAGGGGGCACAGGAAAATGGCTCAGACTAAAGGAAGGGTAGAGACTGCACGTGAAGGCCGCACGAAGGAAATGTGCACAAAAAGGAAGGGACTTGAAAGTGTGGTGAAAGTCTTGGCCAGGATATTAGGGAAAGGGGGAAAAGTGAAACACATGACTGAAGAGGCAGAACAGAAGAAGGAATAAAAGTAAAAGAGAGCCAAGCACTACAGCACCTCTCCCTGAAAGGCAGCAAATTCTGCCTCTGCTGGGAATCTGAGAGGACTCAAGGTGTGATCCATGAAGAACAAGAAAACAGCACTGGGCATGGAGGAAAGCTGTTTTGACAGACAGTCCATCCTTGTCAGACTCTGCTTCCTGACAGCTAGTTTGCAGGGAACAATGCTCCTGTGACTCCCTAGAAAAAGTTTGCCTCTTGTTCAAATAAAAGTCACAATGGGACCGCAGTGAGTTACATTTCCTTGAGATGCAGCTGGCTCACACACTTGGCAGCCACAGAGACTGTGCCAAGCTGATGTGCATTTGTGCATCTCAACTACCCACGGTTTTGAGACACTTAAAAAAAAAAAAGAAAGAAAGAAAGAAAAAAAAGAAAACACTTGAAAAGCAACCAATCAGCTTTTAAAGTTTTGTGGCATTTTTTAAATTCCTTCTCTAGAAAACAACCACTGCATACAAAGGTTTTCAAATAAGCATGCAGTGTGCCAAGGGCTTAAAGTAACATTCAGAAGTAGCAGCAAAGAGCTAGCAAGAGTAGCTTAATGATATTATTTTTCATTAATGATGTAAGATGACAATGCTTAGGTTTAAGGCAAAGAAGACGACAGATATCCTGCCTTAATGAACTTGCAAAAGAAAGTACAGTCTCACAACCGTGATTTTTAAAATTAATCATTCTATGCATCAATCATTCCTGCAGATTTCAGCGTGATCACCTATTGAGTACAAGCTATTTTCAAGAATAAAGTTTTTCTGGACGAAGACCTAAATTCATGAAGATCATAAAAATAAACATTTGGGAATAGAAGAGATGGCAGAAATTAGCATATGAGAAAATAGCACCTTACTACATATTGGGGTGTGGGTGTTTACATAGGAAAGTTGAGCAGAGTCTAAACAATGAGCATTAATGGCTCTCCTTGCAGAAAACCTGGGAACTCTTCAAACTGTTTGGAAAAAACAAGGGAGACAAGGTCAGACCTGCTGAAGGGGAATCAGAGCTGAGCTGGGATATATTTGATGGATTTGAAGGGGAGAGAGGACAGGATGGAAAACAGAAACAAGGATCTTGCAAACCGCATTAGAGTTCTGGCAGCAGGGACCAAGTCCGAAAGAAATTCGACAATAACGATGAGCAACCAGATTTGGCAAGAGCCTGACATCTGGGAAGGAAAAGTTGCAGCATGCTGCTGAACACTTCTACCAGGCTGCTACTCACTTAGAGATGCGATTTTTTTAAAAAAGACCTTAAATACGAGTTTTTACCCATTTAGCTTAACATATTTAGGGAGCTATATTATTATTATTACAGGAGCTGTAGTTCATATATCTCTATATTATTATTATTATTATTATTGCATAGGGAGCTTACACCGTTTAGGGAGCTGTCTCTGCGAGGAGAAACCGTGCCCTCCACTGCTCACCCTCGCCAGTACGGTGAGGACCGCGCCGCCGTAGCCCAAACCTTCCCCACAAGACCCCGGGCGGGGGCGCGGGGCGCAGGAGCGCGGCGGGCGGGCGCAGCGAGCGCGGCAGGGCGGACTCGGGGCGCCCCACAGGCACCGCGCAGAGCCGGCCGGCAGGCTCGGAGCCGAGCAACAGGCGGCCGCTCCCCTCTGCCCCGCCGCCCCCGGGCGGGCTGTCACCGAGCCTCCCCCCGCCGCCCGGCCCCGTGGCGCGGCGCGGTCCGCCCGCGGGGCGCCGCT
>NW_020450760.1:5772081-5786718 GCF_003343035.1 Apteryx rowi | reverse complement strand
GGCAGCGCGGCCCGCCAGGCCCCGCGGCGCCTCCCCCCGGGCGCAGCGGCCGTGTGTCCTTAAGCAAGAACACCCTTCACGCGCGGAGGCAGCCCCCGAGCGTTCACACAAGCGCAGCGTACAGACAAGTCTTTAAACGAGACCACCTTCCCTCCGAGTGCCCAGGGAACAGCAACACAGCCTGCAGATCACCACTTAAACGTAAATGAAATAATCCCAGGTCACTGCAGTCAGTACCAACAGGAAGCCCTGTAGATGCACGGAGCATTATAACTACTGAAGCTTTCTGAAGCAAAACTTAGGAACCAAAAACTGTTTCTACTCTCTATCATGCTACTATGCAAGTTTGATTCAGATGATTCTTTGCTCTGTAACCTATCCAAGCAAAAAGTCTAACATATTCCCAAATTATTCTGGAAAATCATGTTTAAGAAACAATATGAAAAGTGTGGTTTTGTTGCCAAACACAGCATAGGTTTTGTAACCAAAGAACCCAGAGAGTGATGAGCATCTAGTAGTCGACCAGAGTACCATCAGCGAGTTTAGCTGTAATCACATGAAAGTAGTGTGAAGGAGGAAAGAATGAGCAGCTTCTTCATATTTGAACAATAATATAATGGGAACTGAATGAACACAGGAAGCTTTCAATATTTCATAAGGGCCAAAAATGCACTCTTTGGGCAATCTTATATGACTGCCCTCTGCTGCTGAGAATTTGAATGGTTCACCTGCACAACAGGAGCAGAAAAACTGACCGTTTGTGATAAAATCTTTGAGCCACATACAGCATTAATGCAGCCAGCACCCTCAAGATATATAGCTCCAAAGTGAAAAGAGGATGAGCTCTGGGAATCAGTCAGAGGCAGCAGACAGCAGCCCCGCTGTAATGCCACTCCTTTAACGCAGAATGGAGCAGGGCTGGCTCACACCAACAGCATTATCTGGCCCCATCAGGCAGGGTAGCCTTTGCAGGGTCACCTCTGCCCACAGACAAGGCATTCAGATTCTCAGCCATCCACAAGACAGCACAGCCTTTCTAGGAATAGCTCAGTATTTAAATTGCTCCCAAGCCATCAGAATCATCCTCCCTAACCCATAAGGGAAAAGCAAATAGAAACATCAGTTTAATAGTGAGGCCTGTACTTCTATAGCTGGCTCTGAATACCCATGACAGGTCCTTTAGTGATCTGAATACTGTAATCTCTCAGTGTTTGCAGGTGAGCTTGTCATTTAGCTTGGGAAGTCTGATTTATTTACTAGTGTGGTTTTAACATACTATTTACTTGGAGTAAAGTTTAGATCATCTATGCTCATGCAACTGCTCTTGCCCCATAGTAAATGTGAAGTTGACTATCTCTTAATGAACTTTGGAACAGCCAGAGGAACTGGATACAGTCCAAAAGGTTTGGACTACAATGATGTTGTATTGAAAGTAGATAAATGATGCAGAATTGAAATAAGATCTTATCTGCTTATTTGCATTGGGAAAACTGGCTAGGTTATCACAGTGAGTATATGAGCAGCCCTCACAGAGGCAGTGATTAATTTATGAGGCCACCACCTAAAAGTGACTGACTTTTTTAGTAAGTCAGAAATATAAACAGCTCCTTGCCTTCAAAAAGCATGCTTGTATTGAACAATGCACCACTGTAGCTAAAAAATGTTTGGAACTTCAGTTCCTCTTCTACATTTCCCAGAGTGGAGGCTGTCATGGCTCTGATTAGATTTTACTACTTCAAACAGCTTTGTACATGCTGAGTTATAAAGACCAATATATTCAGGCAAACAGTATACATTAAGCAAATGAGCGCTCAGTACATTATCCAAACAATATAAAGCTGCCCAACCACCACACCTAAACAACAAAGAAGTTAGAATGACTGAAACCAGAGTGGAAGGGTGGAGAGCTTCTGTTCAGAAAAGAGCAGCAGCTCTATCTCTTTTGGAAGAAAGGAATATATATTTAGAAGCAGTTTGCTCAGCCTCTAAAGAAAACTATAACTGTTTGTAAATATAGCATTTTCAGATGTTTCCTGTGATGGGCAAAATGCCCAAGAGACTGGGTGGAAAGCACCAAATAATGTTACTGATAGGCAGAAGTAACAATGGTGTTGGCATGGTTTACTCCACAGGAGGAACTGCACAACACTAATGACAGTAGAGAAGCACTTATAAAGCTGCAGGCAACTGCTCTCGTAGTATAACACACCCATTTATCCACACTCACTGATGACAAACAAGTATTACAAGATATTAAGATGTTTCTCTTTATGTTTGCTTGGGTACAGCAATGTAAAATTATTATTCAAATAATGAGTCATTTGGCAGTCTTTGGGGTGGGAAGAACAGCTTTTACTGGGAGAAAAACATGTGTGCAGCATACCAATGACATCTTTGGCATGAGAGGTTTCAACACTGGGGCATCTTAGATTTTTCTTTTATAGCTACTAGAAGTTGCACATTGTTGGACAGAAAACCTCAATAGGTGTCAGTAGGAGTTGCTACAGAAGAACTCTTTCCTCAGTGAATGAGGAATGAAGAGCCATAATCTCTAACTGCTACTGTCAGTATCACTGGGGCAAGAACCTCATCAGTAAAACTAGCTCATTTTTTAATTCTGTATTCACACAGAGATAACAGAGACTTAACTAGGCATTTCACATTCTCCCTTCCTCATGTTTTGAGGTTCGTCTTTTGTCTAATTAGGCGCCTCATCCTGGGCAGAGACTCAATACCTCTGCATGAAGAGGGACCTCATGATACAGCATCAGTTTGGTCACTCCTATCCCAAATAGCCCCATTAAGCACATACTGTTCAGAGTTCAACTCATGAGAAGACTTGGATAGTTACATCAAATTAACAGTTATAAACTGAGCACCTTTTACCCATATACCCTTCTGAAAAAAGGAACTTTGATCATGTAGAATATCTAAGTCTGGACTTACTACTACTGATACCACTCCTAGAACTGGAGTTTGCAACTAAGAACAAAGGAAATTTGTTAGCACTTTTCTGCTAGGGCCAGGGCACTGCTAAAGAAACCTCAGATCTCTGTAGCTTCTGGAATTGATAGAAGAAAGCCTAACACAGTGAAAAAGAATAAGAGGACAGGCTTAACAGACTAAAGTCCACTGAACTCATATCAGCTGAGAAACTGCTTCATTTATTCATTTTTAAGCAAAACAGACTGTTTGCATCACATGTCCTAAACATTTCAGGATTCTTCAGATGAACAGCACTTGCTTAAATCACACCATATTAATTGGAACATATGCTCTAAAGGAACAGTTTTCATTTTGACAGTACTGGAGTCCTTCAGCACACTAGAAACATTCCCAAATAACATTCAACATACCTGTTGAAATCAAACAATTTTTTCTTGAGAACAAAGCAATTCAGGCAGGAGGTAAATAAATGCTAATAGCCTTTATTTTTCTATAAGATTTTATATTTTTGTATCCTGGTGTTTGCTTTCTTTTCAGCGGCAGCACTGGCCCAAAGCACATTTGAACCACAGCGCTACTTAAATCCATCTCTAGTGCTCCCAGTATTATTAAAAAACAAAACAAAAAAACCCCAATGGATTGGGCTACATTTGTATCAATGGCAATTATGCAATGAAGGACCAAGTGAACTCTAAAGGGCTTTTAGACATTCCTGTGAGTTTCTAAAAGAAATTTTTGACAGAGAAAAATGCATAAATAAGCCTTCACTTTGCTCCCTCCACCCTTTTCCACCCTATTCTTGTATCATACATCTCCAGAGAAAGAATATGCAAGATGCACCTCTGATTTTGATTCCATGGTGTCTTGCATCTATTTATCTTACACAAAAAGGATGGTAGAATCTAACAATACAGCACGGTTATTTTAGAAGGTCTCCTTCCTCCTACCATCTTCCAATGCCATTCATAACTAAAGCAAGTCTCCCCTTCTGGAGTGTCATCATTTCTTCTACCCATTTTTTTTTGCAGGTCCTCAGAGACTCTGCACTTTGTTTTCTGTCTAGTGAAAGCACTCAGAAAGCTTCTCTTTTCTGCCTAAACACAAGAAAACACTCAGTGCCTGGAAGGGTACAGTAGGGATGTTCAAAGCTGACAAAAGAAAATGATCACATTCAAACTTGAGACATCATTTCACAGCTTTTTAATAGAAAAAGTTGCGGTACACTTAACTACACTGAAGTGAAGTTTTTTCTGGAGTATCTGCAGTAGTGAAAGTCATTATATTGGCTTTATTTATACCACTTCTACATGGAAAGACTGTAAGACTGTATATTAATACTAACAATTATTTCTGTTTAGAGATGTATATGTTCCCCAGGTAAAAATATCAAACAGAAAACAACCAAACATAGACCAGGTCAGAGAGACAGGTGGGGTGAGAAAGACAGCCAAATTCTAGTTAAAGAAAGCTCAAACCTACTTTTGATGACTTGTCACAATAGCCCAAAATAAAAAAATTGAGAAGCAATGTGTGGAATATGAATACTTGGCTGTATGCTGCTTCACCCTCCTCATAGGCTGGTCAGAGAAGGGAAAGTTTGATAATGTATCATCACACACAATACCTCATGAGAGGTAAGTTCTAGGAGATAAATCCAAAAGGTGAATGAAGTCCCCTGCCCTTGAGTGGATTCAAAGTCTGCATTAGGAACTCAAAGTCCTACACAATACCTACACAATAATATTTACTTAATGCCAAAGGATAGGATTATAATTAAACTGTGTGCTAGGTGTGCTCACCTGTGATCAGCAGCTTCAGCATGCAACTGCCTAGGAGGAGCCAAGGGACAGCAATGAAGACTAGAGAGTGTTCAACCTCCAACCCTTCCCTGAAGTTTATGTATCTCACTAAGAACTGCACACTTGGGATCCCCAAGCTATTTTCATTTAAGTCACCTGAAAAGGTCTACAATAGGAACTTTTCTTTGAATAAGACCGGAGTAATACTACTGCTCACTGACCACAACAAAGAACCTCAAGAGCAGAACCCCAAGCCCATGATGCTCCTTGCCCCAGTGAACATTTTCACTAGTAGGCTATAAAGTTCCACAGTTTGCTCTCTGCACCTCCCAAGTCACTTGAGTTCTTTTATGCAAGTTGCCTATAACATTTAGGCATCTGCAAGGATAGCAGCTAAGCAGTGAATACAGTTTGACTTGTCTGCATTTTGCTCCCAGACCAAAATATTGAGTTTACTTTGTTTCTCTTGATAAATCTCCCCTTTCAGTTACTTTCTTCACAAGGTATTTGAAAGTGAACTATTCTGCACAGTTCTGTGTTTTCCTGAGGCTAGAGTCTCCTTATAGTCCTCAATAACCTATTTAAGTTAGGAAGATGATATGCTAACATGCAAATAGAAAGAAACTACAAACTAGAGAGTGTAAAAGTATCTTTAAGGGAAGGGAAGAAAAAAGATCTTTCTCCACTTGTAGACAGAAGTAGATAAGCTTGCTCATATCATTTCTGGACAGAAATATGTGGTAAGACAGTGGGATGAAGGCAGAAGTGGATGTATCCACTACTTGCTGTACAATAGCAAACTCTCCAGGATTGCTCAAGCTTATAGTTTTGACCACTGCACCTCTACAGCACACACCATTTGTGAATCCAGTGAAATTCTGGAAATGATGAAAGTGATATGCTAAAAACAAACAACAAAAAAAATAGCTCCAACCAAGCTAATTAGAGCTGGTATATTGAAAGCAGAAACAACTTCCCACCTGTGAAATTTCACACTCATCTAAGAAAATTTGATTAATTGATATTATTTAAGTTGAACAGACTTGACATACATGGTAAACTGGAATAGGAATAAAGATTTAATCAGAAATCAAAATGTCTACCCTCATTTTGAAGTGAAAAATATTCTCCATTTGGTATGTTTTACACTGTATTTAAGTAGAAAAAATAATATTCACATTTTTTAAAGAAAGGAATGAGCAATATGCATTAGATTTATAAATAATTCTGTATATAAGCAGTGTTTTTATATCTTTATGGACAGCACCTGAAGAAGTGTCAGTTAGATTTCATGCATTTATTGCTTTATGCTGTCAACTCTCTGGTGACCAAAAAAAGTTTAATGACTGTATTAAGGTAGCACCCAGAGGCCCCCAAGTGTAACCAGACACACAGTATGCCAGGGAGTCTGAATGCACCTAGAAAAAAGACTAAATATTCTGAAGCAGCAACAACCTAATCAAGGTAGAAAGCAAATGAGGAAAGGGATATGTTGACTTCTGCTTTAAAAATG
Source organism: Apteryx rowi (assembly GCF_003343035.1). Taxonomy (NCBI): domain Eukaryota; kingdom Metazoa; phylum Chordata; class Aves; order Apterygiformes; family Apterygidae; genus Apteryx; species Apteryx rowi. Next base: position 5,780,460 of record NW_020450760.1, on the reverse strand, counting down.
CAGAAGTAGCAAAAAAATGGAAGGTTATATATGTAGAAGTACTCAGTGTTAACTTTTGCTAACTCAACAGCAATGCTCCCATTGACTTCAGCAGGAGACAAGGCAGTGGGAAGCCAAGGCCTTTTGGAAATTCAAACAGGATTTGAAGCCAAACACCCTGTGTTCAACTACAGTGCATTGGCTCTTTTCCTCACTCCCATACAGTTACAGAAGTAGATGACAACCTGGTTTAAATACTACCTGAAGTCCTTTGGACAAATAGCAAAGTCTAACCTTTAAAATAAAACATTTCCTGAACTTTTTATTATTAAAATTAATCACAAGTGACTACATTTGGCTCTCCTTGCTTCCCTTCACCCTAGGTCCTTAAACATTACATGCAGTGATAAATGCAGCTTTGCTATTTTGATTTCCCTAACACTCAGTAGTCTGGAGCTATGCTTTCATCTCTACTAGCCTCTCTGCTTCCAGATGTGCCAACTTTATGAAGCACTTCATTTGTTTGTATCCAGTCTTTTAAGAGGTGGGAAACAAACGCTAGGCAAAAATGACTCTGTGCACCAATACTTAAATGTGTGTAGTTGCAGGAGAAGTCAGTAAAATTTTCCCCCTTCCTTGGTGCATGGACCTTAAATCATTCACCACAGCAAGCTAGCATGAAAGTACTACAGAGCAGTTATTTCCTCAGATCAACAGCATTTCAAAGTAAAGTACAGCAATGGACAGCAGCTGCTAGAAAGTAATTTGTCTTCTCATGGCTCCCATGACTAGCAACAGTCAAAAACTAGTATCAGAACAAACCTCTGAAGAAAGATCTGAAGGACTACCAATAGGGAAGTGAGTCCAAGGATAATTCAAAGAGATCTGCTTTTACTGTACAAAACCCCACTGTCACAAGAAAAGTGTTGTTCTAAAACTCAGCTTTTTCCTGGCTTTCGTCCATGGGACAAAAAAAATGTAAGCTTTTTTATTTTTAAATGAAGTCAAACTGCTCATAAGACAGCTGTTTGTACAAGCACAGTGAGTGCTACAATTAACTGTCACACATCAAGATCTTCATCCTACAAGTTGCTAGCTATGTCCAAGGAGGTTGCTTAGCAATCTCAGCTGCCACCAACAAGGAGAGCAGGCAGCTACTACAAACCTTAGAAAGGCTTAGGCCATTGCAACATTGAAACTTAGATGACTAAATGACTTGACTGAAAGGTAAACATGAAGATTTGAGAGAGTTTCTGAGCAATTATGTTTTTATGCAAGTTTATGGAAAGTGCATAGGCAGGTATTTGTGGAGAAGCTGCCTATCGTGTGAAAGGAATGCTTGCCCTCTAAAAATGCATGGTTAACAACCAAACAAACCAGTACACTTGCATCATGCACCTAAGATCATTAAAGACACTGCACGCGAAAAAACATAATTAAGATAATTAAAATACTTATATGAAGCATTTGGCAGTGCTTTATCAATTAGTTCTTTTGTTCCTTAGAACAGTCAGATTTTCAAGAGATATTCGTTTTCCTACTTCAAAAAGGAGAAAAAGATCATTTAAAACATCAAAAAACACAAACTCCCCTTTTATGTCCATATTGATATTTGTTTTTTTTTTAATGAATAAAGTATAGAGAATTCAAAATTCACCTAAAATTCAGGTTTCTGGCCTCCCTTTAAGAATTTGTATTTTATCTGTCTCCCACAAGAGATATTTTTGACTCTGTTCTTGAACTTTTAGTCCACATATCATAAGTGCAAGTATGCCAACACATCCACTCTTTCCCAGGTTGTTCTTACAACTAGTTGTCTAGATAAAGGTCAGACTTGTTGAAATTCTAAATACTCAGGACAAGTATTTGTGCCTAAAGGATACACACAAAATCAGAAAACAATACTGATGAAACCCCAAAGTCTAACGTGATCATGCAATGTAAACAAAGGACAAGGCCCAAGACAGGTAGAGCTCACACATACAGATGAAGTTTCAAACCCTCAAATTCCAAGCCACACCTGTTTTCTGAGAAGCATCACATTTTATATCCATCTCACCCAAATTTAAGTTAGAACATAAAACATTAACTTCCACAGGAAGTTTAAGTCAATACAAATTGATTTAAAAACTTGATGGAAAGCGTCAATCCACATGAAAAGTTGTAAACAAGTGAGATGAGGTCATTTTATCCTGCAGAACACTTCATATAATAGTAGGAATAAGAACACCACCAATTGCAATGATTAATTTTAGTTTAGTTTCTCTTAAGCTCACTTCATTCATGCTTTAAAATGCTACCTCTGCACTACCACAAGCATGTGCTATACAGCTGAGACTTACCCTCAACATTTTAATAGAAATAACAGCTTATTTATATCTAATATAATACTATCCCAAAAACACTAGCAACTGAAGACTAATGTTTTAAACAAAAGCTTTCACACTGCCCAGGATTACTTTAATAAAGATCTCTCAAGCAAAGATTAAGCAATATCAATTCATATGATTTATGCTTACAGCATAGGTTAGACTAACTCCTTTTGAAAGGAAAGTTATGAAGATTTAAGTGTTTTAAAATGTATACATGCACTCCTAGAAAGAATTGAAAGACTGAAGGGTGTATGATAAACTCAAATCTTTATTCAAATATTGTAGCACCAAATTTAGAAATGTTAAGATACAAAAAAATCATAATTAAGGTTCTCCATAACAATTCCATCCATTTCACAAATAGGCGGATGTGTGCAAAACTCAGGAGATTCAACTGTATATGAGATTTCTTCAAGTAAACACTCATGTGATATCACATGCTTGGCAGTCTCTCCTCCATCAGATAGATTATCATACGGCCATGCTGCTCAGGGAAATTTTTGTAAGAAATGATGCTGTGCATGTCTCAAAATGAGAAAAATATCTTGCTATAAACTCTTATTCTTTAAGCTTTACATGGCAGAGATAAGGGTATTCAAAAGTGCTGAACAAGAATAGATTTAATCACTCTCAGAGCGATTGCAAGTAACAAGCATTCAGTTACTACAGATTGCCATTTCAGTAGAATGCATGAGTCTAACTGTTACAGATCTTCAGTTGCCATATCCGAACTATCAGAGCCCCCTCATGGAGATTAAGTACACACTAATCGGCTTTTCTCGCTTCACAGCAACTATACACTCTTGACTGAAAAGCTAAGTCAACAAAAGCACTCCTGTCATTGTAGCTATAGCCAGGGTTTGCTGGTATACCTTAGCAAGAGCACAGGAATCTGTCCTACAAGCAGGAAGTGCCCTGGGGTTTTCCCAGGATTCATGAAAGGCCAGAAGACACTTCCAGCATTTGCAAGTAAATTACAATTTGTAAGAATTATCATACCAACTAAGGCCAAAAGCTCAAAGCCCAGGATCCTGCTCTTCAACACTGATCAAAAGTGAATGCACAGAAAACAAAGAATAGGACATGCACATAGTTATAATCCCAATATCTAGTTTTCTGCAGCTCAAGACTTAACATAATGATGGTATCTTTGTATTTAACAGACCAATAGATTTTACTTTCTCAAGTTTGCCCTATCTTTTTTGTGCCTATTTAAGATTTTAGCATCCACAACTCTCAGGTGCAAAGAGGCCAAGAGATACAGGAGGTGCTCTCATAGGAGGTCACATTCCTCAGCTCTACTCTACATATAAATTAGATGTTTATACAAATATGCTTCCTCTACAGTAGAGGAAGACTCAAGCACTGCCATCTGCAAATAATTCTAAAAGATTTTGGTTAAGCAAAATAGTTGCAAGAAGCTTGATTATCCAAAAGAATTAATTTACTCATCTATTTCAAAGATCATACTACACGGTCCTTGCTCACATGGCTTCAGGACAGTTTCATGGTTCACAACACTTACTACTAAGAAGCATATATAGCAATCAGCATCTTTAAGGGTCAAGCTTCAAGTCTAAAGAACGTCTAGTTTAGAACTCTGCATTCAGGCTCAAGTATCATGTTCCATTCAATTTGTTAAATGTTGGGCTCAAACAGTCTTCCTTTGATGACTAGTATGACTTCTTTCTGCCAAAGGTATTCCTTACATCATCTAAGTCAAACAACTGTCTTAGATCATGTACATTACTCATCAGTTAAACTGACCTAGCTAATTTCATACATGTTCTTTGCCTCTGTCAATTATGACATGAACTCTGTTTTATTTTCAACCTAATTCCCTCTCTTGGGAATATGCTATAAATCCATAAATATGAATTCATTACCCACCTAGTAGAGAAATAAACTTGCAAAGAAGTTAGATACTGTTTAGATTCTAAATCTAAATTCAGTTTCCCATTGGACTCAAGTTTCAACCAATAAAACCCCCAAAGCATGTCTACATTTCTGCTGCTTGACACACAACTTTTTCAAACTATCACATCTTCAAAATGTTCAGGAACTTTTCACAGCTGTTTCTTCAGCATTCACCTTTCAGGCATTCACATAAATTTTAACAGTGCAATCCAAAACTGTATGTACACTTCAAGAACTCTTAATGCTCTCAAAACTAAGGATATATTGGTGCTGCCAGACATTGCCCTGACAGTATGTCCAAATTATTCACCAGGCACGCAGAACAGCAGGAGCTCATACTATCCTCCTAAAAAGCTTCAAGAGAAAAATAAAGCTGCCTAAGCAGAGCTCAATGGTTAAGGCACACAGGAGACTTCAAGGCACCATCAGAAGTCAGGATGACATAGAAATACCGGACCTGGGTATGAAGGTGTCCCATTCCCATAAGCTGAAAGGTTTGCAAAAAGATCTCTTATTTCTCACCAGCTAATTTAGCTTTTTTTGCTCCCCTCTCTTTGCTGACAATATCATTCTTAGATGTCTAACTCCTCCTGTGCACTGTACAAGAACTTCAAACTGCCAATTCACAACTAGAAGTTCTGTTCAGCAACAAAACGCCAAAGCAATCTAACTTGTGACTTTAACCTTGAATGTTTAAGCACAGCAGTTTGAATATTGGTACTTTTATTACTGATTTCAGAATGAGATGATAATTGTTCTTCTAAAAGGAACATCAGCAAAATGTCAGGAGTCCCATGGGAGTCCCGTTAGTATTTCTTCTGAACAGATGATTTAAATCATTATCTGGAAAATACAAGAAGTTTCACTTAGACTGATGAATATTTGAGCAAATAGGAAATAATTATTTCTCTATTACAAGTGTATTTTGGCTCATTGTTCTAAATCTTACCAGCCGTATTATTATTTCATAATTCAAAAGCATTTCTGTACCTTGACCGTACTAAATATTTTATTAAAAAGCATTCTATTAATCTTAACACAGGCCACTTGTTTCACAAGATTACAGTGAATAATTATAAATTCAGGTACTTGTGCTTAACCCAGTACACAGGCTTTGGAGAGCATTTCCAATATTTATAGCAGTTTTAAGTGTTCAGCAGATGCTACTTAATTTGCTAAACAATATCAGACTGCAAAATTGCTCTTACTGTTGATAGATCARTAATGACATGGGGTAAGTCATTATCTCCGTGGCAACAGAATTGTAACTGTCAGAGGAATAATGCACATGTTACTGCTGAGACTCTTACAGGCATGCCTCGGCTTCCTCATGCAGGTACTCTCTCTGCAAGCCTGGTATGCCCAGAGTACTAACAACCAAGGGCACCTCTTGGACTACAGAGGATGAAACTACAACAGCAGCTACATTATTCCTGGAGGAGCACATCCTCACAAGGGTTTCCACACACTTCAATTTTACATCCTCATTTCACTTTTATTTTTTTCTAAGCATCTCCTTATAGAAATAAGCAGAATGAAATTTGGGAAGGCAAATACCATGAAGTTCTCTTCATAGTCCAACATTTTCTAAATGGAAGACGTTTAGTTGTCTTTCAGAAAAGAAAGATCTTTCATTTTTAACTCAATTTCCATTTAATTCCCTTCTCACTTACCAGAATCTTAAAATGGCAGGATTCTTTTTGCTAGATCAAAAGCAACAAAGTAGCCCACTTGGTCTATTACAGATAACACTTATTAAGCCTCTGCCTGTGGATATCATACCAGTTCAACAAAAAGCAAATGTTAGTTTTTCCTTGCAGAATTTACTAAAATATCATACAGTATGAACCAGATGCTACTTATTTTATACATATTGAACATCTTGCACCATGTTAGTCACCATACATGAACTGCAAAAAACAACTTTTCTATGTCTTGATCAGCACGATTGTGCCTAGCTCCTGAGAGTCAAACACTGATGCACAAAATGCACAATATCAACACTACAGCATTAAACTTTACCTCATGATTCATAATAGAAAGCATTTCATTGTAAGTACAGACACTCTCAAATACTGTATTTTTTTTAAGTATTCATAACCTATTCACATTAAAAGAGAGTGCAACTTTGCCACAATTTTTTTTGTGATTTTTTCTAATTAAATTGCAAGAAAAGACCACAGAAGCAATGCCTGAAGTTAAATCAGTTTAGAAATTCAGTGTCAAAAATACATCTCACTTTTTCTGAGCAGAAGTTTCTGTCCAAAGTATTCTTAAAAAGAAAAAAGAAAAAAAAGGCATTTTTTTGTCTGATTATGTAGAAAACTGAGATGTCATTCAAGTGTCAGCTGGATTCCACAAAATGAAAAACTAGAAAACCCAGTCTTCTGAATACTGAAGAAAAGGTGTTACTGTTTGTAAACCTTGCACATTAGCATAACTGGGGAAAAAAGTTTCTTTTCCTTACAAATATATGTGAAGTAATACAAATGGCCATTAACATACCAGAAGTCTAAATACCAGAGCCACAATGCACGTTAATACTCAGGAATATACTTTGATTTGTTATTTGTGAAAAAACATTGGTTTTGTGCTTTAGTAAAAACAAGAACTTCTCAACTCTTTCTCTTCACTTACAGAATGGACCTTGCTTCTGTAGAAGACTTCTATGCTCTGTTCCAAGTTCTCAGAAAGCATTCGGAATCAGCCTAGGAGCTCTAACGAAGTTGGCAGCACACACAGCCATTTCCAGGACCTGTTTCAGTTTCATCACTTTTCTGATACAGCACAGTTCTGCCAGTCTTTCAGCACCACACCACTCAAGCCTTTTGCACACACAACTAAGCAGTCTAGCCTCTGCTTTCATCTCTCCATCTTGTTGCAACCCTGGCCAGTTGATCCAGCAACATACCAAGCTGCACAAGGGTATCAGTTACTTTGCTGCAAGTACTAAACTGAAGCATGCAGAGAACTGCCAGTTCCTTGATAATATCAACTGCCATATTCACCCCAGTAAAAACAAACAAATCAAACTCAACAACCAAACGCAGTCAAATTGGCCATTAGAAACAGCCAAAGGTACCAAGAAAGCTGACACTTTCAGCATGTTCTCAGCTGCATATGTAAATCCTCCACTGTTTCTTCCACCTGCCTACACAAAAGAACCAAAAAGTATCGATTCAACAGTGCTGCTCTTTTTAGGACACACACTTCTGCCACTACAGCTTACATATATTTCGCACAGTTCACCGCCAAGGAGTTTTACTCTGCATAAGCAAAAGATACACAACTGCCTGCCCTTTCCACACGTTTCATTTAAGCACTTAACGTTGTTTTAAACCACCGCTCACCGCCTCCCCCCAGCCCCAGAGAGCTCTATCACAGTCTGAGTCACCAAAGGGCTGACTGAAAGAAAACAAAGCCCCCTCCTCAGCGCCGAGAGCACTGGTTGTTATTAGCCACAGTCCCCCATGCGCCGAAACAGGCCCCAAACACACCGCCCGCACCGCTCTGCTCCGCCCGGGAAGCGCCAGGGCCCTGCCCGCACACAGCAGCTCTGGCGGGCACCCGGCGAGCCGCCAGCCAGGGCCTGCCGCGCCGCACGGGCCGGCCCGGCCCAGCCGCCCCCGCGGACGCCGGTACCTCCCCCGGCGGAGCAGGGGCAAGGAGGCCGGGCCGGCGGCCAGGAGGCGGCTGAGGAGCCCCGGGCGCCGCCGGCCACGCCGCCGCAAGAGCGGCCATTACCCGGAAGCGGAAAGAGTCACGCGCTCACGCCCTCGGGGCTCCCCGAACAAAATACCTCACGAGGGAAGGGCGACCAATCGTGGCCCGATAAGGGRAGGCGGGATTAATCAAATCAGCCGGAGTGGCAGCTGCTCCACCCAATGCAACTGCGGCAACCCGATTCCCTCCACAAATAGGAAAGCAAAATGCCCTTAAGGCTGATGGGTGGGAGAAGGCTGGCTGGATCCTAGTACTATTGGCTAGTGGCAATGATTGGCAGGCGGACACTCCTATGCGGAGGAGAAGCCCCTCGTGACCTATGCTCCCCTGTACCAATAGGCGGGCGGCGGGGGCTTCAGGCCGGCGGGGCGCGGCGGGGGCGGCAGCG